>NW_027363645.1:0-571104 GCF_046119375.1 Phyllobates terribilis
GAGGACATTATATTATATGTGGGGTCTGTGAGGACATTATATTATATGTGGGATCTGTGAGGACATTATATTATATGTGGGTCTGTGAGGACATTATATTATATGTGGGTCTGTGAGGACATTATATTATATGTGGGTCTGTGAGGACATTATATTATATGTGGGTCTGTGGGGACATTATATTATATGTGGGTCTGTGAGGACATTATATTATATGTGGGTCTGTGAGGACATTATATTATATGTGGGTCTGTGAGGACATTATATTATATGTGGGTCTGTGAGGACATTATATTATATGTGGGTCTGTGAGGACATTATATTATATGTGGGTCTGTGGGGACATTATATTATATGTGGGTCTGTGAGGACATTATATTATATGTGGGTCTGTGGGGACATTATATTATATGTGGGTCTGTGAGGACATTATATTATATGTGGGTCTGTGAGGACATTATATTATATGTGGGTCTGTGAGGACATTATATTATATGTGGGTCTGTGAGGACATTATATTATATGTGGTCTGTGGGACATTATATTATATGTGGGTCTGTGGGGACATTATATTATATGTGGGTCTGTGAGGACATTATATTATATGTGGGTCTGTGAGGACATTATATTATATGTGGGTCTGTGAGGACATTATATTATATGTGGGTCTGTGAGGACATTATATTATATGTGGGTCTGTGAGGACATTATATTATATGTGGGTCTGTGGGGACATTATATTATATGTGGGTCTGTGAGGACATTATATTATATGTGGGTCTGTGAGGACATTATATTATATGTGGGTCTGTGAGGACATTATATTATATGTGGGTCTGTGAGGACATTATATTATATGTGGGTCTGTGGGGACATTATATTATATGTGGGTCTGTGAGGACATTATATTATATGTGGGTCTGTGAGGACATTATATTATATGTGGGTCTGTGGGACATTATATTATATGTGGGTCTGTGAGGACATTATATTATATGTGGGTCTGTGAGGACATTATATTATATGTGGGTCTGTGAGGACATTATATTATATGTGGGTCTGTGGGGACATTATATTATATGTGGGTCTGTGAGGACATTATATTATATGTGGGTCTGTGAGGACATTATATTATATGTGGGTCTGTGGGACATTATATTATATGTGGGTCTGTGGGGACATTATATTATATGTGGGTCTGTGAGGACATTATATTATATGTGGGTCTGTGAGGACATTATATTATATGTGGGTCTGTGGGGACATTATATTATATGTGGGTCTGTGAGGACATTATATTATATGTGGGTCTGTGAGGACATTATATTATATGTGGGTCTGTGGTGACATTATATTATATGTGGGTCTGTGGGACATTATATTATATGTGGGTCTGTGAGGACATTATATTATATGTGGGTCTGTGGAGGACATTATATTATATGTGGGTCTGTGAGGACATTATATTATATGTGGGTCTGTGAGGACATTATATTATATGTGGGTCTGTGAGGACATTATATTATATGTGGGTCTGTGGAGGACATTATATTATATGTGGGTCTGTGGGGACATTATATTATATGTGGGTCTGTGAGGACATTATATTATATGTGGGTCTGTGAGGACATTATATTATATGTGGGTCTGTGAGGACATTATATTATATGTGGGTCTGTGGGACATTATATTATATGTGGGTCTGTGGGGACATTATATTATATGTGGGTCTGTGAGGACATTATATTATATGTGGGTCTGTGAGGACATTATATTATATGTGGGTCTGTGAGGACATTATATTATATGTGGGTCTGTGAGGACATTATATTATATGTGGGTCTGTGAGGACATTATATTATATGTGGGTCTGTGAGGACATTATATTATATGTGGGTCTGTGAGGACATTATATTATATGTGGGTCTGTGGGGACATTATATTATATGTGGGTCTGTGGGGACATTATATTATATGTGGGTCTGTGGGGACATTATATTATATGTGGGTCTGTGAGGACATTATATTATATGTGGGTCTGTGAGGACATTATATTATATGTGGGTCTGTGAGGACATTATATTATATGTGGGTCTGTGGGACATTATATTATATGTGGGTCTGTGGGGACATTATATTATATGTGGGTCTGTGAGGACATTATATTATATGTGGGTCTGTGAGGACATTATATTATATGTGGGTCTGTGGGGACATTATATTATATGTGGGTCTGTGGGGACATTATATTATATGTGGGTCTGTGGGGACATTATATTATATGTGGGTCTGTGAGGACATTATATTATATGTGGGTCTGTGAGGACATTATATTATATGTGGGTCTGTGGGACATTATATTATATGTGGGTCTGTGGGGACATTATATTATATGTGGGTCTGTGAGGACATTATATTATATGTGGGTCTGTGAGGACATTATATTATATGTGGGTCTGTGAGGACATTATATTATATGTGGGTCTGTGGGGACATTATATTATATGTGGGTCTGTGGGGACATTATATTATATGTGGGTCTGTGAGGACATTATATTATATGTGGGTCTGTGAGGACATTATATTATATGTGGGTCTGTGGGACATTATATTATATGTGGGTCTGTGGGGACATTATATTATATGTGGGTCTGTGAGGACATTATATTATATGTGGGTCTGTGAGGACATTATATTATATGTGGGTCTGTGAGGACATTATATTATATGTGGGTCTGTGAGGACATTATATTATATGTGGGTCTGTGAGGACATTATATTATATGTGGGTCTGTGAGGACATTATATTATATGTGGGTCTGTGAGGACATTATATTATATGTGGGTCTGTGAGGACATTATATTATATGTGGGTCTGTGGGGACATTATATTATATGTGGGTCTGTGAGGACATTATATTATATGTGGGTCTGTGAGGACATTATATTATATGTGGGTCTGTGAGGACATTATATTATATGTGGGTCTGTGAGGACATTATATTATATGTGGGTCTGTGAGGACATTATATTATATGTGGGTCTGTGAGGACATTATATTATATGTGGGTCTGTGAGGACATTATATTATATGTGGATCTGTGAGGACGTTATATTATATGTGGGTCTGTGGGGACATTATATTATATGTGGGTCTGTGAGGACATTATATTATATGTGGGTCTGTGGGGACATTATATTATATGTGGGTCTGTGGGGACATTATATTATATGTGGGTCTGTGAGGACATTATATTATATGTGGGTCTGTGAGGACATTATATTATATGTGGGTCTGTGAGGACATTATATTATATGTGGGTCTGTGGGGACATTATATTATATGTGGGTCTGTGAGGACATTATATTATATGTGGGTCTGTGGGACATTATATTATATGTGGGTCTGTGAGGACATTATATTATATGTGGGTCTGTGAGGACATTATATTATATGTGGGTCTGTGAGGACATTATATTATATGTGGGTCTGTGGGGACATTATATTATATGTGGGTCTGTGAGGACATTATATTATATGTGGGTCTGTGAGGACATTATATTATATGTGGGTCAGTGGGGACATTATATTATATGTGGGTCTGTGAGGACATTATATTATATGTGGGTCTGTGAGGACATTATATTATATGTGGGTCTGTGGGACATTATATTATATGTGGGTCAGTGGGGACATTATATTATATGGTGGGACATTATATTATATGTGGGTCTGTGAGGACATTATATTATATGTGGGTCTGTGGGGACATTATATTATATGTGGGTCTGTGGGGACATTATATTATATGTGGGTCAGTGGGGACATTATTATTAAATTATTTATGTGGGACATTATATTATATGTGGGTCTGTGAGGACATTATATTATATGTGGGTCTGTGAGGACATTATATTATATGTGGGTCTGTGGGGACATTATATTATATGTGGGTCTGTGGGGACATTATATTATATGTGGGTCTGTGAGGACATTATATTATATGTGGGTCTGTGAGGACATTATATTATATGTGGGTCTGTGGGGACATTATATTATATGTGGGTCTGTGAGGACATTATATTATATGTGGGTCTGTGAGGACATTATATTATATGTGGGTCTGTGAGGACATTATATTATATGTGGGTCTGTGGGGACATTATATTATATGTGGGTCTGTGGGGACATTATATTATATGTGGGTCTGTGAGGACATTATATTATATGTGGGTCTGTGGGGACATTACATTATATGTGGGTCTGTGGGGACATTATATTATATGTGGGTCTGTGAGGATATTATATTATATGTGGGTCTGTTAGGACATTATATTATATGTGGGTCTGTGAGGACATTATATTATATGTGGGTCTGTGGGGACATTATATTATATGTGGGTCCGTGAGGACATTATATTATATGTGGGTCCGTGAGGACATTATATTATATGTGGGTCTGTGAGGACATTATATTATATGTGGGTCTGTGAGGACATTATATTATATGTGGGTCTGTGAGGACATTATATTATATGTGGATCTGTGAGGACATTATATTATATGTGGGTCTGTGAGGACATTATATTATATGTGGGTCTGTGGGGACATTATATTATATGTGGGTCTGTGAGGATATTATATTATATGTGGGTCTGTGAGGACATTATATTATATGTGGGTCTGTGAGGACATTATATTATATGTGGGTCTGTGGGGACATTATATTATATGTGGGTCCGTGAGGACATTATATTATATGTGGGTCCGTGAGGACCTTATATTATATGTGGGTCTGTGAGGACATTATATTATATGTGGGTCTGTGGGGACATTATATTATATGTGGGTCTGTGAGGACATTATATTATATGTGGGTCTGTGGGGACATTATATTATATGTGGGTCTGTGGGGACATTATATTATATGTGGGTCTGTGAGGACATTATATTATATGTGGGTCTGTGAGGACATTATATTATATGTGGGTCTGTGGGGACATTATATTATATGTGGGTCTGTGAGGACATTATATTATATGTGGGTCTGTGAGGGGACATTATATTATATGTGGGTCTGTGAGGACATTATATTATATGTGGGTCTGTGGGGACATTATATTATATGTGGGTCTGTGGGGACATTATATTATATGTGGGTCTGTGAGGACATTATATTATATGTGGGTCTGTGGGGACATTACATTATATGTGGGTCTGTGGGGACATTATATTATATGTGGGTCTGTGAGGATATTATATTATATGTGGGTCTGTGAGGACATTATATTATATGTGGGTCTGTGAGGACATTATATTATATGTGGGTCTGTGGGGACATTATATTATATGTGGGTCCGTGAGGACATTATATTATATGTGGGTCCGTGAGGACATTATATTATATGTGGGTCTGTGAGGACATTATATTATATGTGGGTCTGTGAGGACATTATATTATATGGGGTCTGTGGGGACATTATATTATATGTGGGTCTGTGGGGACATTATATTATATGTGGGTCTGTGGGGACATTATATTATATGTAGGTCTGTGGGGACATTATATTATATGTGGGTCTGTGAGGACATTATATTATATGTGGGTCTGTGAGGACATTATATTATATGTGGGTCTGTGAGGACATTATATTATATGTGGGTCTGTGAGGACATTATATTATATGTGGGTCTGTGGAGACATTATATTATATGTGGGTCTGTGGGAACATTATATTATATGTGGGTCTGTGAGGACATTATATTATATGTGGGTCTGTGAGGACATTATATATGTGGGTCTGTGAGGACATTATATTATATGTGGATCTGTGAGAACATTATATTATATGTGGGTCTGTGAGGACATTATATTATATGTGGGTCTGTGAGGACATTATATTATATGTGGGTCTGTGAGGACATTATATTATATGTGGGTCTGTGGGGACATTATATTATATGTGGGTCTGTGAGGACATTATATTATATGTGGGTCTGTGAGGACATTATATTATATGTGGGTCTGTGGGGACATTATATTATATGTGGGTCTGTGAGGACATTATATTATATGTGGGGCTGTGGGGACATTATATTATATGTGGGTCTGTGGGGACATTATATTATATGTGGGTCCTGTGAGGACATTATATTATATGTGGGTCTGTGAGGACATTATATTATATGTGGGTCTGTGAGGACATTATATTATATGTGGGTCTGTGAGGACATTATATTATATGTGGGTCTGTGAGGACATTATATTATATGTGGGATCTGTGAGGACATTATATTATATGTGGGTCTGTGAGGACATTATATTATATGTGGATCTGTGAGGACGTTATATTATATGTGGGTCTGTGGGGACATTATATTATATGTGGGTCTGTGAGGACATTATATTATATGTGGGTCTGTGGGGACATTATATTATATGTGGGTCAGTGGGGACATTATATTATATGTGGGTCTGTGAGGACATTATATTATATGTGGGTCTGTGAGGACATTATATTATATGTGGGTCTGTGAGGACATTATATTATATGTGGGTCTGTGGGGACATTATATTATATGTGGGTCTGTGAGGACATTATATTATATGTGGGTCTGTGGGGACATTATATTATATGTGGGTCTGTGAGGACATTATATTATATGTGGGTCTGTGAGGACATTATATTATATGTGGGTCTGTGAGGACATTATATTATATGTGGGTCTGTGGGGACATTATATTATATGTGGGTCTGTGAGGACATTATATTATATGTGGGTCTGTGAGGACATTATATTATATGTGGGTCAGTGGGGACATTATATTATATGTGGGTCTGTGAGGACATTATATTATATGTGGGTCTGTGAGGACATTATATTATATGTGGGTCTGTGGGGACATTATATTATATGTGGGTCTGTGAGGACATTATATTATATGTGGATCTGTGAGGACATTATATTATATGTGGGTCTGTGAGGACATTATATTATATGTGGGTCTGTGAGGACATTATATTATATGTGGGTCTGTGGGGACATTATATTATATGTGGGTCAGTGGGGACATTATATTATATGTGGGACATTATATTATATGTGGGTCTGTGAGGACATTATATTATATGTGGGTCTGTGGGGACATTATATTATATGTGGGTCTGTGGGGACATTATATTATATGTGGGTCAGTGGGGACATTATATTATATGTGGGTCTGTGGACATTATATTATATGTGGGTCTGTGAGGACATTATTTTATATGTGGGTCTGTGAGGACATTATATTTATATGTGGGTCTGTGGGGACATTATATTATATGTGGGTCTGTGGGGACATTATATTATATGTGGGTCTGTGAGGACATTATATTATATGTGGGTCTGTGAGGACATTATATTATATGTGGGTCTGTGGGGACATTATATTATATGTGGGTCTGTGAGGGACATTATATTATATGTGGGTCTGTGAGGACATTATATTATATGTGGGTCTGTGAGGACATTATATTATATGTGGGCTTTTTTCTGTGGGGACATTATATTATATGTGGGTCTGTGGGGACATTATATTATATGTGGGTCTGTGAGGACATTATATTATATGTGGGTCTGTGGGGACATTACATTATATGTGGGTCTGTGGGGACATTATATTATATGTGGGTCTGTGAGGATATTATATTATATGTGGGTCTGTTAGGACATTATATTATATGTGGGTCTGTGAGGACATTATATTATATGTGAGTCTGTGGGGACATTATATTATATGTGGGTCCGTGAGGACATTATATTATATGTGGGTCCGTGAGGACATTATATTATATGTGGGTCCGTGAGGACATTATATTATATGTGGGTCTGTGAGGACATTATATTATATGTGGGTCTGTGAGGACATTATATTATATGTGGGTCTGTGAGGACATTATATTATATGTGGATCTGTGAGGACATTATATTATATGTGGGTCTGTGAGGACATTATATTATATGTGGGTCTGTGGGGACATTATATTATATGTGGGTCTGTGAGGATATTATATTATATGTGGGTCTGTGAGGACATTATATTATATGTGGGTCTGTGAGGACATTATATTATATGTGGGTCTGTGGGGACATTATATTATATGTGGGTCCGTGAGGACATTATATTATATGTGGGTCCGTGAGGACATTATATTATATGTGGGTCTGTGAGGACATTATATTATATGTGGGTCTGTGAGGACATTATATTATATGTGGGTCTGTGAGGACATTATATTATATGTGGGTCTGTGGGGACATTATATTATATGTGGGTCTGTGGGGTCATTATATTATATGTGGGTCTGTGAGGACATTATATTATATGTGGGTCTGTGAGGACATTATATTATATGTGGGTCTGTGGGGACATTATATTATATGTGGGTCTGTGAGGACATTATATTATATGTGGGTCTGTGAGGACATTATATTATATGTGGGTCTGTGAGGACATTATATTATATGTGGGTCTGTGGGGACATTATATTATATGTGGGTCTGTGGGGACATTATATTATATGTGGGTCTGTGAGGACATTATATTATATGTGGGTCTGTGGGGACATTACATTATATGTGGGTCTGTGGGGACATTATATTATATGTGGGTCTGTGGGGACATTACATTATATGTGGGTCTGTGGGGACATTATATTATATGTGGGTCTGTGAGGATATTATATTATATGTGGGTCTGTGAGGACATTATATTATATGTGGGTCTGTGAGGACATTATATTATATGTGGGTCTGTGGGGACATTATATTATATGTGGGTCCGTGAGGACATTATATTATATGTGGGTCCGTGAGGACATTATATTATATGTGGGTCTGTGAGGACATTATATTATATGTGGGTCTGTGAGGACATTATATTATATGGGGTCTGTGGGGACATTATATTATATGTGGGTCTGTGGGGACATTATATTATATGTGGGTCTGTGGGGACATTATATTATATGTGGGTCTATGGGGACATTATATTATATGTGGGTCTGTGAGGACATTATATTATATGTGGGTCTGTGAGGACATTATATTATATGTGGGTCTGTGAGGACATTATATTATATGTGGGTCTGTGAGGACATTATATTATATGTGGGTCTGTGGAGACATTATATTATATGTGGGTCTGTGGGAACATTATATTATATGTGGGTCTGTGAGGACATTATATTATATGTGGGTCTGTGAGGACATTATATATGTGGGTCTGTGAGGACATTATATTATATGTGGATCTGTGAGAACATTATATTATATGTGGGTCTGTGAGGACATTATATTATATGTGGGTCTGTGAGGACATTATATTATATGTGGGTCTGTGGAGACATTATATTATATGTGGGTCTGTGAGGACATTATATTATATGTGGGTCTGTGAGGACATTATATTATATGTGGGTCTGTGAGGACATTATGTTATATGTGGATCTGTGAGGACATTATATTATATGTGGGTCCGTGAGGACATTATATTATATGTGGGTCTGTGAGGACATTATATTATATGTGGGTCTGTGAGGATATTATATTATATGTGAGTCTGTGGGGACATAATATTATATGTGGGTCTGTGGGGACATTATATTATATGTGGGTCTGTGGGGACATATTATATGTGGGTCTGTGAGAACATTATATTATATGTGGGTCTGTGAGGACATTATATTATATGTGGGTCTGTGAGGACATTATATTATATGTGGGTCTGTGAGAACATTATATTATATGTGGGTCTGTGAGGACATTATATTATATGTGGGTCTGTGAGGACATTATATTATATGTGGGTCTGTGAGAACATTATATTATATGTGGGTCTGTGAGGACATTATATTATATGTGGGTCTGTGAGGACATTATATTATATGTGGGTCTGTGAGGACATTATATTATATGTGGGTCTGTGAGGACATTATATTATATGTGGGTCTGTGGGAACATTATATTATATGTGGGTCTGTGGGGACATTATATTATATGTGGGTCTGTGGGGACATTATATTATATGTGGGTCTGTGAGGACATTATATTATATGTGGGTCTGTGGGGACATTATATTATATGTGGGTCTGTGAGGACATTATATTATATGTGGGTCTGTGAGGACATTATATTATATGTGGGTCTGTGGGGACATTATATTATATGTGGGTCTGTGGGAACATTATATTATATGTGGGTCTGTGAGGACATTATATTATATGTGGGTCTGTGGGGACATTATATTATATGTGGGTCTGTGAGGACATTATATTATATGTGGGTCTGTGAGGACATTATGTTATATGTGGGTCTGTGGTAACATTATATTATATGTGGGTCTGTGAGGACATTATATTATATGTGGGTCTGTGAGGACATTATATTATATGTGGGTCTGTGGTGACATTATATTATATGTGGGTCTGTGAGGACATTATATTATATGTGGGTCTGTGAGGACATTATATTATATGTGGGTCTGTGAGGACATTATATTATATGTGGGTCTGTGAGGACATTATATTATATGTGGGTCTGTGGGGACATTATATTATATGTGGGTCTGTGGGGACATTATATTATATGTGGGTCTGTGGGGACAATATATTAAATGCTGGTCTGTGGTAACATTATATTATATGTGGGTCTGTGAGGACATTATATTATATGTGGGTCTGTGAGGACATTATATTATATGTGGGTCTGTGAGGACATTATATTATATGTAGGTCTGTGGGGACATTATATTATATGTGGATCTGTGAGGATATTATATTATATGTGGGTCTGTGAGGACATTATATTATATGTGGGTCTGTGGGGACATTATATTATATGTGGGTCTGTGAGGACATTATATTATATGTGGGTCTGTGGAGACATTATATTATATGTGGGTCTGTGGGAACATTATATTATATGTGGGTCTGTGAGGACATTATATTATATGTGGGTCTGTGAGGACATTATATATGTGGGTCTGTGAGGACATTATATTATATGTGGATCTGTGAGAACATTATATTATATGTGGGTCTGTGAGGACATTATATTATATGTGGGTCTGTGAGGACATTATATTATATGTGGGTCTGTGGAGACATTATATTATATGTGGGTCTGTGAGGACATTATATTATATGTGGGTCTGTGAGGACATTATATTATATGTGGGTCTGTGAGGACATTATATTATATGTGGATCTGTGAGGACATTATATTATATGTGGGTCCGTGAGGACATTATATTATATGTGGGTCTGTGAGGACATTATATTATATGTGGGTCTGTGAGGATATTATATTATATGTGGGTCTGTGGGGACATAATATTATATGTGGGTCTGTGGGGACATTATATTATATGTGGGTCTGTGGGGACATATTATATGTGGGTCTGTGAGAACATTATATTATATGTGGGTCTGTGAGGACATTATATTATATGTGGGTCTGTGAGGACATTATATTATATGTGGGTCTGTGAGAACATTATATTATATGTGGGTCTGTGAGGACATTATATTATATGTGGGTCTGTGAGGACATTATATTATATGTGGGTCTGTGAGAACATTATATTATATGTGGGTCTGTGAGGACATTATATTATATGTGGGTCTGTGAGGACATTATATTATATGTGGGTCTGTGAGGACATTATATTATATGTGGGTCTGTGGGAACATTATATTATATGTGGGTCTGTGGGGACATTATATTATATGTGGGTCTGTGGGGACATTATATTATATGTGGGTCTGTGAGGACATTATATTATATGTGGGTCTGTGGGGACATTATATTATATGTGGGTCTGTGAGGACATTATATTATATGTGGGTCTGTGAGGACATTATATTATATGTGGGTCTGTGGGGACATTATATTATATGTGGGTCTGTGGGAACATTATATTATATGTGGGTCTGTGAGGACATTATATTATATGTGGGTCTGTGGGGACATTATATTATATGTGGGTCTGTGGGGACATTATATTATATGTGGGTCTGTGAGGACATTATATTATATGTGGGTCTGTGAGGACATTATATTATATGTAGGTCTGTGGGGACATTATATTATATGTGGATCTGTGAGGATATTATATTATATGTGGGTCTGTGAGGACATTATATTATATGTGGGTCTGTGGGGACATTATATTATATGTGGGTCTGTGAGGACATTATATTATATGTAGGTCTGTGGGGACATTATATTATATATGGATCTGTGAGGATATTATATTATATGTGGGTCTGTGAGGACATTATATTATATGTGGGTCTGTGGGGACATTATATTATATGTGGGTCTGTGAGGACATTATATTATATGTGGGTCTGTGGAGACATTATATTATATGTGGGTCTGTGGGAACATTATATTATATGTGGGTCTGTGAGGACATTATATTATATGTGGGTCTGTGAGGACATTATATATGTGGGTCTGTGAGGACATTATATTATATGTGGATCTGTGAGAACATTATATTATATGTGGGTCTGTGAGGACATTATATTATATGTGGGTCTGTGAGGACATTATATTATATGTGGGTCTGTGGAGACATTATATTATATGTGGGTCTGTGAGGACATTATATTATATGTGGGTCTGTGAGGACATTATATTATATGTGGGTCTGTGAGGACATTATATTATATGTGGATCTGTGAGGACATTATATTATATGTGGGTCCGTGAGGACATTATATTATATGTGGGTCTGTGAGGACATTATATTATATGTGGGTCTGTGAGGATATTATATTATATGTGGGTCTGTGGGGACATAATATTATATGTGGGTCTGTGGGGACATTATATTATATGTGGGTCTGTGGGGACATATTATATGTGGGTCTGTGAGAACATTATATTATATGTGGGTCTGTGAGGACATTATATTATATGTGGGTCTGTGAGGACATTATATTATATGTGGGTCTGTGAGAACATTATATTATATGTGGGTCTGTGAGGACATTATATTATATGTGGGTCTGTGAGGACATTATATTATATGTGGGTCTGTGAGAACATTATATTATATGTGGGTCTGTGAGGACATTATATTATATGTGGGTCTGTGAGGACATTATATTATATGTGGGTCTGTGAGGACATTATATTATATGTGGGTCTGTGGGAACATTATATTATATGTGGGTCTGTGGGGACATTATATTATATGTGGGTCTGTGGGGACATTATATTATATGTGGGTCTGTGAGGACATTATATTATATGTGGGTCTGTGGGGACATTATATTATATGTGGGTCTGTGAGGACATTATATTATATGTGGGTCTGTGAGGACATTATATTATATGTGGGTCTGTGGGGACATTATATTATATGTGGGTCTGTGGGAACATTATATTATATGTGGGTCTGTGAGGACATTATATTATATGTGGGTCTGTGGGGACAATATATTATATGTGGGTCTGTGGGGACATTATATTATATGTGGGTCTGTGGGAACATTATACTATATGTGGGTCTGTGGGGACATTATATTATATGTGGGTCTGTGGGGACATTATATTATATGTGGGTCTGTGAGGACATTATATTATATGTGGGTCTGTGAGGACATTATATTATATGTGGGTCTGTGAGGACATTATATTATATGTGGGTCTGTGGTGACATTATATTATATGTGGGTCTGTGAGGACATTATATTATATGTGGGTCTGTGGGGACATTATATTATATGTGGGTCTGTGGGGACATTATATTATATGTGGCTCTGTGGGGACATTATATTATATGTGGGTCTGTGGGGACAATATATTATATGTGGTTCTGTGAGGACATTATATTATATGTGGGTCTGTGGGGACATTATATTATATGTGGGTCTGTGAGGACATTATATTATATGTGGGTCTGTGAGGACATTATGTTATATGTGGGTCTGTGGTAACATTATATTATATGTGGGTCTGTGAGGACATTATATTATATGTGGGTCTGTGAGGACATTATATTATATGTGGGTCTGTGGTGACATTATATTATATGTGGGTCTGTGAGGACATTATATTATATGTGGGTCTGTGAGGACATTATATTATATGTGGGTCTGTGAGGACATTATATTATATGTGGGTCTGTGAGGACATTATATTATATGTGGGTCTGTGGGGACATTATATTATATGTGGGTCTGTGGGGACATTATATTATATGTGGGTCTGTGGGAACAATATATTAAATGCTGGTCTGTGGTAACATTATATTATATGTGGGTCTGTGAGGACATTATATTATATGTGGGTCTGTGAGGACATTATATTATATGTGGGTCTGTGAGGACATTATATTATATGTAGGTCTGTGGGGACATTATATTATATGTGGATCTGTGAGGATATTATATTATATGTGGGTCTGTGAGGACATTATATTATATGTGGGTCTGTGGGGACATTATATTATATGTGGGTCTGTGAGGACATTATATTATATGTGGATCTGTGAGGATATTATATTATATGTGGGTCTGTGAGGACATTATATTATATGTGGGTCTGTGGGGACATTATATTATATGTGGGTCTGTGGTGACATTATATTATATGTGGGTCTGTGAGGACATTATATTATATGTGGGTCTGTGGTGACATTATATTATATGTGGGTCCGTGAGGACATTATATTATATGTGGGTCTGTGGTGACATTATATTATATGTGGGTCTGTGAGGACATTATATTATATGTGGGTCTGTGGGGACATTATATTATATGTGGGTCCGTGAGGACATTATATTATATGTGGGTCTGTGAGGACATTATATTATATGTGGGTCTGTGGGGACATTATATTATATGTGGGTCTGTGAGGACATTATATTATATGTGTGTCTGTGGGGACATTATATTATATTTGGGTCTGTGGGTACATTATATTATATGTGGGTCTGTGGGGACATTATATTATATGTGGGTCTGTGGTAATATTATATTATATTTGGGTCTGTGGTGACATTATATTATATGTGGGTCTGTGGGGACATTATATTATATGTGGGTCTGTGAGGACATTATATTATATGTGGGTCTGTGGGGACATTATATTATATGTGGGTCTGTGAGGACATTATATTATATGTGGGTCTGTGAGGACATTATATTATATGTGTGTCTGTGGGGACATTATATTATATTTGGGTCTGTGGGTACATTATATTATATGTGGGTCTGTGGGGACATTATATTATATGTGGGTCTGTGGGGACATTATATTATATGTGGGTCTGTGAGGACATTATATTATATGTGGGTCTGTGGTAATATTATATTATATGTGGGTCTGTGGTGACATTATATTATATGTGGGTCTGTGGGGACATTATATTATATGTGGGTCTGTGGGGACATTATATTATATGTGGGTCTGTGGGGACATTATATTATATGTGGGTCTGTGAGGACATTATATTATATGTGGGTCTGTGAGAACATTATATTATATGTGGGTCTGTGGGGACATTATATTATATGTGGGTCTGTGAGGACATTATATTATATGTGGGTCTGTGAGAACATTATATTATATGTGGGTCTGTGGGGACATTATATTATATGTGGGTCTGTGAGGGCATTATATTATATGTGGGTCTGTGAGGACATTATATTATATGTGGGTCTGTGAGGACATTATATTATATGTGGGTCTGTGAGGACATTATATTATATGTGGGTCTGTGGGGACATTATATTATATGTGGGTCTGTGGTAATATTATATTATATGTGGGTCTGTGGTGACATTATATTATATGTGGGTCTGTGGGGACATTATATTATATGTGGGTCTGTGGGGACATTATATTATATGTGGGTCTGTGAGGACATTATATTATATGTGGGTCTGTGAGGACATTATATTATATGTGGGTCTGTGAGGACATTATATTATATGTGGGTCTGTGAGGACATTATATTATATGTGGGTCTGTGAGGACATTATATTATATGTGGGTCTGTGAGGACATTATATTATATTTGGGTCTGTGGGTACATTATATTATATGTGGGTCTGTGAGGACATTATATTATATGTGGGTCTGTGAGGACATTATATTATATGTGGGTCTGTGAGGACATTATATTATATGTGGGTCTGTGGGGACATTATATTATATGTGGGTCTGTGAGGACATTATATTATATGTGGGTCTGTGAGGACATTATATTATATTTGGGTCTGTGGCAGGGGTGGGCAATTAATTTTGCCAGGGGGCCGCATGAGAAATTGGGATGGTTTTAGAGGGCCGGACTAATATAATTAACTCCGTTCTAGCAATACTGTATATATACATATGCTATCTTTTCATAAACAAACAGTATGTTAAACAATGCAAAGATTTAAAATACAATGAAAATACGGAGGACCTAATTACATCATTATTTAATGATAAGATGTTGAACTGCAACCAGCTTGTGATTGTTCACTTTAGAAAATTATATTATATTTGGGTCTGTGGGTACATTATATTATATGTGGGTCTGTGAGGACATTATATTATATGTGGGTCTGTAGGGACATTATATTATATGTGGGTCTGTGAGGACATTATATTATATATGTGTCTGTGGGGACATTATATTATATTTGGGTCTGTGGGTACATTATATTATATGTGGGTCTGTGAGGACATTATATTATATGTGGGTCTGTGAGGACATTATATTATATGTGGATCTGTGAAGATATTATATTATATGTGGGTCTGTGAGGACATTATATTATATATGGGTCTTTGAGGATATTATATTATATGTGGGTCTGTGAGGACATTATATTATATGTGGGTCATTGCGGACATTATATTATATGTGGGTCTGTGAGGACATTATATTATATGTGGGTCTGTGGGGACATTATATTATATGTGGGTCTGTGAGGACATTATATTATATGTGGGTCTGTGGGGACATTATATTATATGTGGGTCTGTGGGAACATTATATTATATGTGGGTCTGTGGGGACATTATATTATATGTGGATCTGTGGGGACAATATATTATATGTGGGACTCTGGGACATTATATTATATGTGGGTCTGTGAGGGCATTATATTATATGTGGGTCTGTGGGGACATTATATTATATGTGGGTCTGTGGGAACATTATATTATATGTGGGTCTGTGGGGACATTATATTATATGTGGATCTGTGGGATCATTACATTATATGTGGGTCTGGCGTAACATTATATTATATGTGGGTCTGTGGGAACCTTATATTATATGTGGGTCTGTGGTAACATTATATTATATGTGGGTCTGTGGTAACATTATATTATATATGGGTCTATGGGGTCATTACATTATATGTGGGTCTGGGGTAACATTATATTATATGTGGGTCTGTGGGAACATTATATTATATGTAGATCTGTGGGGTCATTACATTATATGCAGGTCTGGGGTAACATTATATTATATGTGGGTCTGTGGGAACATTATATTATATGTGGGTCTGTGGTAACATTATATTATATGTGGGTCTGTGGTAACATTATATTATATATGGGTCTATGGGGTCATTACATTATATGTGGGTCTGGGATAACATTATATTATATGTGGGTCTGTGGGAACATTATATTATATGTGGGTCTGTGGGGTCATTACATTATATGTGGGTCTGGGATAACATTATATTATATGTGGGTCTGTGGTAACATTATATTATATATGGGTCTGTGGGGTCATTACATTATATGTGGGTCTGGGATAACATTATATTATATGTGGGTCTGTGGGAACATTATATTATATGTGGTCTGAGGTAACTAGTGTTGAGCGATACCTTCCGATATCGGGAAATATCGGATCGGATTGGATCGGACCGATACCGAAAAAGTATCGGATATCGCCGATTCCGATACCGGAAACCAATGCAAGTCAATGGGACAGAAATATCGGAATGAAAATAAACCCTTTCTTTCCTTGTAGGTTAATTCTACATGAAGGAAAACAACTAAGAATAATGTAGAATGTATTGGGGGAGGTGGGGGAGACAATAAAGGCATAGAGGTTTAGCCCAATCAAATGGAATAGCAGGAATTAATATTTTTTTTAAGACGTTCTGAGTTACGGAAATATTGACTATGTTAAGTATTTTTATATTTTGTCAGATATTTATGTTTCACTACTTCCATTCTCTTCACCTTCTTTTTTACTTCTCCCACACTTTCTCCTTCATCATCCTCAGCATCTTTTTCATCCACTTCTTCTTCACCTTCTTCATCTTCTTCTTCTTCACCTTCTTCGTATTATTCTTTTTTTTTACATTCTTCATATTCTACTTCTTCATCTTCTTCATATTCTTCTTCTTCATCATATTCTTATTTGTGACAGGCATTCCTGTAGCTGTTATCTATAAAAGGTTGGACATTACACCTTTCGTTCTGCCCGTCACAAAAGATTTACAACAGGATTTGTCCGCGTTCAGTTTGGCCTGCAGCAGCAGGTCTTTTCCAGGGGCACCACGAGGAGGAACGGACTCACCCCCATACACTGCTTAGTCATCTTCTGCTTATAATTTAGATATTATCTTTTGCTCTGATTTTTAGTCTTATGCTTAATGTTCTTCCGCTTTTTGTTCTGCAGCTTCTTGTATTTCTGCTTCTTGGTTTTCTGTCTCTTGTTCTTCTGTATCTTGGTGCTTGTCTTCTCTTCTTTGTCCTCTTGGTCAACTTCTTCAGGGTCATCTTCTTGGTCTTCTTCGGGGTGGTCTTCAGGGTCGTCGTCTTCGGGGGTCCTCGTCTTCGGGGTCCTCGTCTTCTTCGGGTTGGTCTTCTGGGTCCTCGTCTTCGGGGTGGTCTTCAGGGTCCTCGTCTTCTTCGGGGTGGTCTTCAGGGTCCTCGTCTTCAGGGTCCTCGTCTTCGGGGTCCTCGTCTTCTTAGGGTTGGTCTTCAGGGTCCTCGTCTTCAGCGTCCTCGTCAGGAAGATCCAGAGTGATTACCAAGAACCATTTCAAAAAGCTTGAACTTCGAAATGTAGCAGAAGGTACAAGAAAGCTCAGGAACTACCGAGGACCAGCTGACGGTACTGGAACCCGGATGGGTAGCAGAAGGTACAAGAGCCAATGGAACTGCCGAAGACCAGCTGACGGTACTGGAACTCGGTTAGTAAGCAGGAGGTACCTGTGCCAGAAAGCACTACCAAGAACCAGCAGACGTTGGTGGAACTTGGATACCGAGAAGGAGGCACCTAATCCAAAGGCACTGCTGAGAACCAGCTGACGGTACTGGAACCCGGATGGGTAGTAGAAGGTACAAGAGCAAATGGAACTACCGAGAACCAGCTGGCGGTGCTGGAACCCAGGGTAAATACTAAAAATAGAGTGGAGCCAGAGGTGTAATTGGAGCAAGTCTTAAATCAGTAGTACAGTGGATGTGGACAAAGCAGGAGAATTTGCCGGACACACAGCAGGGGAACAGCTGACGTTACTGAACCCCAATAACACTGGAGCAAGCGTTGACTGTGCAGACGGCACTTCTGAGCAGCAACTAGCGGTATTGGAGCCCAGGGTAAATACTAAAAACAGAGGAGCCAGACGTGTATTTGAAGGAGGTTTTAAATCAGTAGTACAGTCGATGTGGACAAAGCAGGAGAATTTGCCGGACACACAGCTGGGGATCAGCTGACGTTACTGAACCCCAATAACACTGGAGCAAGAGTTGACTGTGCAGACGGCACTTCTGAGCAGCAACTAGCGGTATTGGAGCCCAGGGTAAATACTAAAAACAGAGGAGCCAGAGGTATATTTGGAAGAGGTTTTAAATCAGTAGTACAGTGGATGTGGACAAAGCAGGAGAATTTGCCGGACACACAGCTGGGGATCAGCTGACGTTACTGAACCCCAATAACACTGGAGCAAGCGTTGACTGTGCAGACGGCACTTCCGAGCGCCAACTGGCGGTGTTGGAGCTCAGGGATAATACTGAAAACAGAGGAGCCAGAGTTGTAATTGGAGCAACTTTAAAATCTGTAGTAGTGAGAATGTGGACAGAGCAGGAGAAATTGCCGTCCGCACAGCAGGGGAACAGCTGACGTTACTGAACCCCAATAACATGGCAGCAAGTGTTGACTGTGCAGACGGCACTTCCGAGCGCCAACTGGCGGTGTTGGAGCTCAGGGATAATACTGAAAACAGAGGAGCCAGAGGTGTATTTGGAGGAGGTTTAAATCAGTAGTACAGTAGATGTGGACAGAGCAGGAGAAATTGCCGTCCGCACAGCTGGGGAACAGCTGACGTTACTGAACCCCAATAACATGGCAGCAAGTGTTGACTGTGCAGACGGCACTTCCGAGCGCCAACTGGCGGTGTTGGAGCTCAGGGATAATACTGAAAACAGAGGAGCCAGAGGTGTATTTGGAGGAGGTTTTAAATCAGTAGTACAGTGGATGTGGACAAAGCAGGAGAAATTGCCGTCCGCACAGCAGGGGAACAGCTGACGTTACCGAACCCCAATAACACTGGAGCAAGTTTTGACTGTGCAGACGGCACTTCCGAGCGCCAACTGGCGGTGTTGGAGCTCAGGGATAATACTGAAAACAGAGGAGCCAGAGGTGTAATTGGAGCAACTTTAAAATCTGTAGTAGTGAGAATGTGGACAGAGCAGGAGAAATTGCCGTCCGCACAGCAGGGGAACAGCTGACGTTACTGAACCCCAATAACATGGCAGCAAGTGTTGACTGTGCAGACGGCATTTCCGAGCGCCAACTGGCGGTGTTGGAGCTCAGGGATAATACTGAAAACAGAGGAGCCAGAGGTGTATTTGGAGGAGGTTTTAAATCAGTAGTACAGTGGATGTGGACAGAGCAGGAGGAATTGCCGTCCGCACAGCAGGGGAACAGCTGACGTTACTGAACCCCAATAACACGGCAGCAAGTGTTGACTGTGCAGACGGCACTTCCGAGCGCCAACTGGCGGTGTTGGAGCTCAGGGATAATACTGAAAACAGAGGAGCCAGAGGTGTAATTGGAGCAACTTTAAAATCTGTAGTAGTGAGAATGTGGACAGAGCAGGAGAAATTGCCGTCCGCACAGCAGGGGAACAGCTGAAGTTACTGAACCCCAATAACATGGCAGCATGTGTTGACTGTGCAGACAGCACTTCCGAGCGCCAACTGGCGGTGTTGGAGCTCAGGGATAATACTGAAAACAGAGGAGCCAGAGGTGTATTTGGAGGAGGTTTTAAATCAGTAGTACAGTGGATGTGGACAGAGCAGGAGGAATTGCCGTCCGCACAGCAGGGGAACAGCTGACGTTACTGAACCCCAATAACACGGCAGCAAGTGTTGACTGTGCAGACGGCACTTCCGAGCACCAACTGGCGGTGTTGGAGCTCAGGGATAATACTGAAAACAGAGGAGCCAGAGGTGTAATTGGAGAAACTTTAAAATCTGTAGTAGTGAGAATGTGGACAGAGCAGGAGAAATTGCCGTCCGCACAGCAGGGGAACAGCTGACGTTACTGAACCCCAATAACATGGCAGCAAGTGTTGACTGTGCAGACAGCACTTCCGAGCGCCAACTGGCGGTGTTGGAGCTCAGGGATAATACTGAAAACAGAGGAGCCAGAGGTGTATTTGGAGGAGGTTTTAAATCAGTAGTACAGTGGATGTGGATAGAGCAGGAGAAATTGCCGTCCGCACAGCAGGGGAACAGCTGACGTTACTGAACCCCAATAACACGGCAGCAAGTGTTGACTGTGCAGACGGCACTTCCGAGCGCCAACTGGCGGTGTTGGAGCTCAGGGATAATACTGAAAACAGAGGAGCCAGAGTTGTAATTGGAGCAACTTTAAAATCTGTAGTAGTGAGAATGTGGACAGAGCAGGAGAAATTGCCGTCCGCACAGCAGGGGAACAGCTGACGTTACTGAACCCCAATAACATGGCAGCAAGTGTTGACTGTGCAGACGGCACTTCCGAGCGCCAACTGGCGGTATATGAGCTCAGGGATAATACTGAAAACAGAGGAGCCAGAGGTGTATTTGGAGGAGGTTTTAAATCAGTAGTACAGTAGATGTGGACAGAGCAGGAGAAATTGCCGTCCGCACAGCTGGGGAACAGCTGACGTTACTGAATCCCAATAACATGGCAGCAAGTGTTGACTGTGCAGACGGCACTTCCGAGCGCCAACTGGCGGTGTTGGAGCTCAGGGATAATACTGAAAACAGAGGAGCCAGAGGTGTATTTGGAGGAGGTTTTAAATCAGTAGTACAGTGGATGTGGACAGAGCAGGAGAAATTGCCGTCCGCACAGCAGGGGAACAGCTGACGTTACCGAACCCCAATAACACGGCAGCAAGTGTTGACTGTGCAGACGGCACTTCCGAGCGCCAACTGGCGGTGTTGGAGCTCAGGGATAATACTGAAAACAGAGGAGCCAGAGGTGTATTTGGAGGAGGTTTTAAATCAGTAGTACAGTGGATGTGGACAGAGCAGGAGAAATTGTCGTCCGCACAGCAGGGGAACAGCTGACGTTACTGAACCCCAATAACACGGCAGCAAGTGTTGACTGTGCAGACGGCACTTCCGAGCGCCAACTGGCGGTGTTGGAGCTCAGGGATAATACTGAAAACAGAGGAGCCAGAGGTGTAATTGGAGCAACTTTAAAATCTGTAGTAGTGAGAATGTGGACAGAGCAGGAGAAATTGCCGTCCGCACAGCAGGGGAACAGCTGACGTTACTGAACCCCAATAACATGGCAGCAAGTGTTGACTGTGCAGACAGCACTTCCGAGCGCCAACTGGCGGTGTTGGAGCTCAGGGATAATACTGAAAACAGAGGAGCCAGAGGTGTATTTGGAGGAGGTTTTAAATCAGTAGTACAGTGGATGTGGACAGAGCAGGAGGAATTGCCGTCCGCACAGCAGGGGAACAGCTGACGTTACTGAACCCCAATAACACGGCAGCAAGTGTTGACTGTGCAGACGGCACTTCCGAGCACCAACTGGCGGTGTTGGAGCTCAGGGATAATACTGAAAACAGAGGAGCCAGAGGTGTAATTGGAGCAACTTTAAAATCTGTAGTAGTGAGAATGTTGTCAGAGCAGGAGAAATTGCCGTCCGCACAGCAGGGGAACAGCTGACGTTACCGAACCCCAATAACACGGCAGCAAGTGTTGACTGTGCAGACGGCACTTCCGAGCACCAACTGGCGGTGTTGTAGCTCAGGGATAATACTGAAAACAGAGGAGCCAGAGGTGTAATTGGAGCAACTTTAAAATCTGTAGTAGTGAGAATGTGGACAGAGCAGGAGAAATTGCCGTCCGCACAGCAGGGGAACAGCTGACGTTACTGAACCCCAATAACATGGCAGCAAGTGTTGACTGTGCAGACGGCATTTCCGAGCGCCAACTGGCGGTGTTGGAGCTCAGGGATAATACTGAAAACAGAGGAGCCAGAGGTGTATTTGGAGGAGGTTTTAAATCAGTAGTACAGTGGATGTGGACAGAGCAGGAGAAATTGCCGTCCGCACAGCAGGGGAACTGCTGACGTTACTGAACCCCAATAACACGGCAGCAAGTGTTGACTGTGCAGACGGCACTTCCGAGCGCCAACTGGCGGTGTTGGAGCTCAGGGATAATACTGAAAACAGAGGAGCCAGAGGTGTAATTGGAGCAACTTTAAAATCTGTAGTAGTGAGAATGTGGACAGAGCAGGAGAAATTGCCGTCCGCACAGCTGGGGAACAGCTAACGTTACCGAACCCCAATAACACGGCAGCAAGTGTTGACTGTGCAGACGGCACTTCCGAGCGCCAACTGGTAGTGTTGGAGCTCAGGGATAATACTGAAAACAGAGGAGCCAGAGGTGTAATTGGAGCAACTTTAAAATCTGTAGTAGTGAGAATGTGGACAGAGCAGGAGAAATTGCCGTCCGCACAGCAGGGGAACAGCTGACGTTACTGAACCCCAATAACACGGCAGCAAGTGTTGACTGTGCAGACGGCACTTCCGAGCGCCAACTGGCGGTGTTGGAGCTCAGGGATAATACTGAAAACAGAGGAGCCAGAGGTGTAATTGGAGCAACTTTAAAATCTGTAGTAGTGAGAATGTGGACAGAGCAGAAGAAATTGCCGTCCGCGCAGCAGGGGAACAGCTGACGTTACTGAACCCCAATAACACGGCAGCAAGTGTTGACTGTGCAGACGGCACTTCCGAGCGCCAACTGGCGGTGTTGGAGCTCAGGGATAATACTGAAAACAGAGGAGCCAGAGGTGTAATTGGAGCAACTTTAAAATCTGTAGTAGTGAGAATGTGGACAGAGCAGGAGAAATTGCCGTCCGCACAGCAGGGGAACAGCTGACGTTACTGAACCCCAATGACACGGCAGCAAGTGTTGACTGTGCAGACGGCACTTCCGAGCGCCAACTGGCGGTGTTGGAGCTCAGGGATTACAGTTCAGGTGGTAGAAACATGAACAGAACAGGAGACCTGGATACTGTTGCCAACCAATTATTTATTCTGGAAGAGGACTGGCAAATTCATGAGAGATCCAGGCCTTGTTCATTTTGAGAAAAGTAAGCCGGTCAACGTTATCGGAGGATAGTCGCATGCGACGGTCTGTTAGTACACCACCTGCGGCACTAAAGACGCGTTCCGATAATACACTAGCAGCAGGGCAAGCTAGCACCTCCAATGCATACTGACTAAGCTCTGGCCATGTATCCAGCTTACAGACCCAAAACTTGAAGGGAGAAGAGCCGTCTGGGAGTACACTAAGAGGGCAAGACATGTAGTCTGTCACCATCTGACGGAAACGTTGCCTCCTGCTGACTGGAGCCGTCTGTGATGGTGTAGACATTTGTGGCGGCGGGGACACAAAACTTTGCCACATTTCGGCCATACTGGTCTTGCCTTGTGCTGAGGCGCTGCTTCTGCTCCCTCTTTGTGCAGAGCTTCCTCCACTGCCTCGACGCACTGAGCTTCTTTGTAAAGCACTAGCAGCACTGCTCTCGGTTGGAATGGAGAACATGATGGAATGCACCAGTGCGTCTTGTTACTCCCGCATTTTACGCTCCCGGTTCAACGGTGTTATGAGGCTTTGTAAGTTGTCCCAGTAGCGAGGATCTAGGAGGGTGGACACCCAATAATCAGCCGTGTTGAGAATGTGGGCGATGCGGCGGTCGTTTCTCAGGCACTGCAGCATGAAATCAACCATGTGCTGCAGACTGCCAACTGGCCAAGAAACGCTGTCCCCTGCTTGAGGCGTGATCTCTGCCTGCTCTGCATCACCCCACCCTCGCTCTAGATACTGACTACTAGAGCATTGTGTACCTCCCTCCTCTGGACAGATGTCTTCCTCATCCATTCACTCCTCCTCATCCTCCTCACAAAGTGTCCCCTGCCTAGGCCTTTGTGAGGAACCACGTTGCGCAGACTGTA
Source organism: Phyllobates terribilis (assembly GCF_046119375.1). Taxonomy (NCBI): domain Eukaryota; kingdom Metazoa; phylum Chordata; class Amphibia; order Anura; family Dendrobatidae; genus Phyllobates; species Phyllobates terribilis. The sequence continues at coordinate 25,487 of NW_027363645.1, forward strand.
GAGAAGCAGATGGCATTTGTGACTCCTCATCCTCCACCTCTTCCAAAACCTCGTCCCTTAGTGCTTGCAGTGTTTTTTCAAGCAGGCAGATAAGGGGGATAGTCATGCTGACTAGTGCATCATCTGCACTCGCCATCCGCGTGGAATAATCGAAGGCACGCAAAACGTGGCAAATGTCCTTCATAGAGGCCCACTCAGTGGTGGTGAAGTGTGAACGGCGCGCACTGCGACTTGTTTGCGCCTGCTGCAGCTGGTACTCCATTACTGCTGCCTGCTGCTCACACAACCTCTCCAACATATGTAACGTTGAATTCCACCTGGTGGGTAGGTCACATATGATGCGATGTTCCGGAAGACGTGATCGGCGCTGCAGAGCTGCAATGTGTGATCTTGCATTGCTGGAACGCCGCAAGTGAGCGCACTCTATGCGGACCTTGTGAAGCAGTGCATCAAGATCCGGATAGTCCCTCAAAAAACTCTGCACGACCAAGTTGAGCACATGTGCCAGACATGGGATGTGAGTGAGGTTGCCTATGCCCAGAGTTGCCACCAGATTTCGGCCATTGTCACACACTACCATGCCTGGCTGGAGATTCGCTGGCACAAACCACACGTCGCTCTGCTGCTTGATGGCATTCCAGAGCTCCTGCGCTGTGTGGCTTCGATTCCCCAAAGAAATTAATTTTAATACGGCCTGTTGACGTTTGGCCACGGCTGTGCTCATATTGGTCACCATAACAGGTAACCGTTCACGGGTCGATGTGGAGGTAGACCGTGACGGCTCCTGCAGCGCTGATTCAGAGGAACTGGAGTATGAGGAGGAGTCAATGTGTACAGACTGGATTCCTGCAATCCTTGGAGTTGGCAGAACACGTACAACGCCACTCTCAAGATCTGTACCCAGCTCCACAACATTTACCCAATGGGCAGTGAGGGAAAGGTATCGTCCCTGTCCATGCTTACTGGTCCACGCATCGGTGGTCAGGTGGACCTTGCTACTGACGGCGTTTTGTAGCGCATGTTTAATTTTTCCCTCCACATGATGTTGCAGGGCAGGGACGGCTTGCCTGCTGAAATAAAAGCGGCTGGGCACGTTGTATTGTGGGACTGCCAATGCCATAAAGTTACGGAATGTGTCAGTCTCCACCAGCCTGACTGATAGCATTTCAAGGGCCAGTAGTTTAGCAATGCCAGCATTCAGAGCCTGTGCTCGGGGGTGGTTTGCCGAGTATGGGCGCCTTTTCTCCCATGCCTGTGCTAATGATGGCTGTAGACTGGCCTGGGAGTGTGAGGATGACTGGGAAAGTGGTGCTGTGGGTGGAATTACACTGTGTCTCTGTACAACAGTGCCAGAGATTCTTCCATGGCGATCCTGTGAGGAAGCCGAACCAGCTGTGTGTGAGCTGGAGGAAGAGGCTACAACACGAGCTGAAGAGGTGGTAGGTGGCGCTGTAGGTTGGCCTAGGTCTTCAGTGTGTTTTTGTAACTCCACCACGTGCTTGGTCCGCACATGTTTCCACATATTTGTGGTATTGAGGTTGCTGACACTTTTCCCTCTTTTCACCTTCTGATTACACAGCCTGCATTTGACAAAGCAAATGTCATCTGCAACTGTGTCAACAAAGGACCAGGCACTGCAAGTCTTGGGAGCGCCCGGTTTGGATTTTGGAAGAGCCATGCTCCTAATGGGTGCCGAAGTGGAGGCTACAGGCAACCAAGTCCTCCCCCTCCCTCTCCCTCCTTTTTGGGCTGTTCGGGGAATCTCTTTCTCAGAGCTGCTCCCAACACCTTCCTGTCCCTCACGCCATGATGGGTCAAGGACCTCATCATCTACACCACCCTCTTCAAACAACTGCTTCTCCTGGGTAGTCTCGACAGCACAGTACGCACCAGAAAGTGGCACCTGAGTCTCATCATCAGATGCGTACTGAGGTGTGCTGCTGACCATAGGCACTGGCCCACCCGCCTCTTCAGATTCAGAGAGACAAAACTGTTGCGCATCGCTGCATACTACCTCTTCTTCAAATTCTCGAATTCTGCTTGGCTGGCCCCCTCTTTCCAAGCCAAGAGATTCAGAGAACAGAAGTAGAGATGGCTCCTGTCCAGGGCTCTCTGACTGCCTGGGCAATTTGGCAGGTGGTGAAGAGACAGATGGGTGCTCTTCAGTGCTCAGGACCTGAGAGGATCTGGAACTAATTGAAGTCGATGCATTAGCTGCCATCCATCCGACAACGGCTTCAATTTGGTCCTCCTGCAGCAGTGGGGTACGGCTAGCTCCTACAAAGCTGTGCATAAAGGACTGTTCCCTGGTAAAACTGGGGGATGCTGAATCACTGGTGCCCGCAGCAGGCACAGAATCCCCACGTCCTCTCCCTGCAGGCACAGAATCCTCACGTCCTCTCCCTGCAGAAACTCCACGCCCACGACCACATGCCTTACTCCCTGCCTTCTTCATCTTGGTAGACTGATAAAGATAGGCAGAAAAGTACTAAGGGCTTAGTGTGCTTATTCCTGAACAGCTGCTAACAGGTATAAGAAACACTAATTTTATAAAGTGTTGGCTAGACTTTAATATGAGCTAATGTGGCCTACACAACTGTAAAGTGGAGTGTTTGGTGAACTTTATTTAGGTTTTTTTTGTCACAAAAAGACACTGGATGTGCCTAAAGATGTAATAACGATAGTATCACAAACTTTTTGTAGCTATTACAATGTAGGAAGGTAACCTACAATGCAATAGGTGAGGCTACAAAAAAATAGGCTAATACTAATCTGGCTGGGGCTGCAGGGCCCAATGCTGCAGAAAGGCTCCTCTAACTACTCCTATATAGTGTGTTTGGAACCAATTTAGCTGAATACGGATGGAACCACCACACTAATAGGAGATATCAGGAAAAATTATGAATTGGCAAAAAAGGACAATGTATGAGGCAGTGACACACACTGAGTGCACTATAACCAGACGTGGCTGAAGCACACACTACAGGGTGAGCTGCACTCACACACCAGACCTTGCAGACAGCGGTGAACAGTACAGATGCAGAGCACTGTGCACTAGCACTGCAAGACCAAAAAAATTTCTCTATCTACTCCTATATAGTGTGTTTGGGACCAATTTAGCTGAATACGGATGGAACCACCACACTAATAGGAGATATCAGGAAAAATTATGAATTGGCAAAAAAGGACAATGTATGAGGCAGTGACACACACTGAGTGCACTATAACCAGACGTGGCTGAAGCACACACTACGGGGTGAGCTGCACTCACACACCAGACCTTGCAGAAAGCGGTGAACAGCACAGAGAACTGTGCACTAGCACTGCAAGGCACAGCGATTTATAAAGTAGCTTGGGTAAAGCAGAATAGACCAAATAGGTAGCTAAAACTGTCCCTCAGAACAACAGCGTCCTATCCCTAACTGAATTCACAGCAGAGTGAGCTCAAAATGGCGGCGGCTTTTATAGTGCATCATGACATAATTACAGCAGCCAATCACAGCCATGCCATTAGGTAAGATGCCTACATGCCTAACAGGATGTGCCCACACTTCTTAGGATCCTCATTGGCTGAATAAAATGAAAATGGCTCATTGCATTATGGGAACTTCCGATTCCAGTATACGATATTGCAAAAGTATCGGAATTAAGTATCGGAATTCCGATACCGCGAATATCGGCCGATACCCGATATTTCAGTATCGGAATGCTCAACACTAGTGGTAACATTATATTATATGTGGGTCTGTGGTAACATTATATTATATGTGGGTCTGTGAGGACATTATATTATATGTGGGTCTGTGAGGACATTATATTATATGTGGGTCTGTGAGGACATTATATTATATGTGGGTCTGTGAGGACATTATAATATATGTGGGTCTGTGGTAACATTATATTATATGTGGGTCTGTGGTAACATTATATTATATGTGGGTCTGTGGGGTCATTATATTTTATGTGGGTCTGTGGTAACATTATATTATATGTGGGTCTGTGGGAACATTATATTATATGTGGGTCTGTGGTAACATTATATTATATGTGGGTCTGTGAGGACATTATATTATATGTGGGTCTGTGAGGACATTATATTATATGTGGGTCTGTGAGGACATTATATTATATGTGGGTCTGTGAGGACATTATAATATATGTGGGTCTGTGGTAACATTATATTATATGTGGGTCTGTGGTAACATTATATTATATGTGGGTCTGTGGGGTAATTATATTATATGTGGGTCTGTGGTAACATTATATTATATGTGGGTCTGTGGGAACATTATATTATATGTGGGTCTGTGGTAACATTATATTATATGTGGGTCTTTGGTGACATTATGTTATATGTGGGTCTGTGAGGACATTATATTATTTATGGGTCTGTGGGAACATTATATTATATGTTGGTCTTTGGTGACATTATATTATATGTGGGTCTGTGGGGTCATTATATTATATGTGGGTCTGTGGGGACATTATATTATATATGGGTCTTTGGGGACATTATATTATATGTGGGTCTGTGAGGACATTATATTATATGTGGGTCGGTGGGGACATTATATTATATGTGGGTCTGTGAGGACATTATATTATATGTGGGTCTATGAGGACATTATATTATATGTGGGTCTGTGGGGACATTATATTTATATGTGGGTCTGTGGGGACATTATATTATATGTGGGTCTGTGGGGACATTATATTATATGTGGGTCTGTGAGGACATTATATTATATGTGGGTCTAAGGACATTATATTATATGTGGGTCTGTGGGGTCATTATATTATATGTGGGTCTGTGAGGACATTATATTATATGTGGGTCTGTGAGGACATTATATTATATGTGGGTCTGTGAGGACATTATATTATATGTGGGTCTGTGGGGACATTATATTATATGTGGGTCTGTGAGGACATTATATTATATGTGGGTCTATGAGGACATTATATTATATGTGGGTCTGTGGGTACATTATATTATATGTGGATCTGTAGGGACATTATATTATATGTGGGTCTGTGAGGACATTATATTATATGTGGGTCTGTGAGGACATTATATTATATGTGGGTCTGTGGGGACATTATGTTATATGTGGGTCTGTGGGGACAATATATTATATATGGGTCTGTGAGGACATTATATTATATGTGGCTCTGTGGGGACATTATATTATATGTGGGTCTGTGAGGACATTATATTGTATGTGGGTCTGTGGGGACATTATATTATATGTGGGTCTGTGGGACATTATATTATATGTGGGTCTGTGAGGACATTATATTATATGTGGGTCTGTGAGGACATTATATTATATGTGGGTCTGTGGGGACATTATATTATATGTGGGTCTGTGAGGACATTATATTATATGTGGGTCTGTGGGGACATTATATTATATGTGGGTCTGTGAGGACATTATATTATATGTGGGTCTGTGGGGACATTATATTATATGTGGGTCTGTGAGGACATTATATTATATGTGGGTCTAAGGACATTATATTATATGTGGGTCTGTGAGGACATTATATTATATGTGGGTCTGTGAGGACATTATATTATATGTGGGTCTGTGGGTACATTATATTATATGTGGATCTGTAGGGACATTATATCATATGTGGGTCTGTGAAGACTCGTATATTTTATGTGGGTCTGTGGTAACGTTATATTATATGTGGGTCTGTGGGGACATTATATTATATGTGGGTCTGTGGGGACATTATATTATATGTGGGTCTGTGGGGACAATATATTATATGTGGGACTGTGGGGACATTATATTATATGTGGGTCTGTGTAACATTATATTATAAGTGGGTCTGAGGGAACATCCTACTAATATTATAAATGCGAAAGTTTGTGAGTATGTATGTTTGTTACTCTTTCACGAAAAAACTACTGGACGGATTTGCATGAAACTTTACAGTAATATAGATTATACATCGGAATAACATATAGGCTACAATTTCTAATGATTTTATGTAATTTTGGTCGTAATATAACGATACATGTCAATTAAGTCGGAAAAAAATCTGGCCTCTGAGAGCTATCTTGGCGTACGCTGCCTAAACCGTTGGAGTTACACAAAGATGATGTACCGTAGAATTGTTTGTCTTGAATAGTTCTAAATAAAAGTCCGCGACAGCTTATATCTACCTTTTATGTGGAAGCCACTATGACCAAAATTGTGAACCATAAATTTAATTAAATTAGATACTATTTTACAATTTTACAATGCACATTTTAGTATATTTATCAAACTTTTTAGTATATTTATCAAACTCTTATATACACACATACACAGGTGATGTTTAAATGGCTGATTTACAGAAGTCAGAAGAGATTGATAATACAATAATTTGCCCATATTGGATCATTGTATAGTGAGGTCACAGTTGCCGCCTGTCCACAGTCAGAATACAGGGGTGATCATATACCGTGGCCAGGTACAAGTGTGGCACAGGGGGTTCACACACGACCCCCAGGGACTGACATTTCCTAGAAACTTTGGCAGCTGTCAGTCATGAGCTCACCCTGATACATTACACTCTGGAAACAGCTGAAGGAGAAGGATAATTTATGACATTTTCTCAGACTTAAAAAAAAAAAAAATAGCCCAGAAAACAGCCCATATGTCAGGAACAGGTTACTAGGGAACTACACGTCCCAGCACGGCCTGCCCGCGCCCACAGCCCGGGGGGAGTGTGAGGCTTCCTCCTGCAGGTTGCCCGGCGGCACCGGGCCGTCATTGTCCTCACACAGGGGGTCCCCGCCGCCATTGTCCCTCCACATAACACCGTATAATAAAACATGCGCTCACCTGCGCCAGCTGCTGCAGCCGCGAAAGTTCCGAGCGCCTCACCTGGGCGGAGGGGAAGTGACTCACACACGGGGAGGGGCAGTAACCTGAGCGCGGCTCCATGGAGGATGCACACACTGCAGCCTGACAGCACCGGCAGCAGCGCTACACAAATGGCGTCCTCCCCTCCTGTGTGCAGCACAGCCCTGTGTGTGTGCAGCGCAGCATGTCACCCACAGCACCAGCAGGCTGCTCTCAGCTCCCACAGAGCACTGGGAATGGTTGCTATGGGTAACCGCGCCACAGCTGCTCCTCATAGACCAGTCATATACAACTGATATCGTCTGTACAGCGATCGTAATATAACTAATTAGATTGTTTTAGTATTTTGTTTGAACTTTACTAAGTACCTATTTTGTAATTAGTACTTATAAAAATGCCGCGAAAGCGTAAGTCTAACATTTTGCAAAGCTCTAATAAAGCCCGAGCTATGAAAATAATTAGACGTGATGAGACGTCTCAACAAGCTGAGCAACGAAGGCTTGAGCAGGCGGTGCGTTGTGCGGCACATAGAGCTGCAGAGACTCCAGAACAATCCCAAGCCCGACGTGAACGGAATGCGGAGTTTTTGGCATCTCAACGGGCTGCTGAAACTCAAGAACAGTCCCAAGCCCGACGTGAACAGCATGCGGAGTATCTGGCGTCTCAGCGGGCTGCTGAAACTCCAGAACAGTCCCAAGCTCGACGTCAGCAGCAAGCGACTTACATGGCGTCCCAAAGAGCCACTGAAACTTATGAAATGGCCGAATCTCGCAGACGCACTGTTGCTGAAAGGGCAGCACAGCGACGTCAAACATTTACAAGAAATACATGGATATTGTTTAATAAAGCTGCATTTGAGTATGACGAGACTCTTGATTATGAAACTCACAAGCTTATAAAAATAGAAGCAATGACCATAGATTGCAAATATTGCGGAGCTCTTAACCACTTCGCACCAGAGCCTGTTTTTGCCTTTGTGACCGGGCCAATTTTTTCAATTCTGACCACTGTCACTTTATGAAGCAATTACTCTGGAACGCTTCAACGGATCCCCCTGATTCTGAGATTGTTTTTTCGTGACATATTGTACTTCATGATAGTGGTAAAATTTCTTTGATATCACATGCGTTTATATGTGAAAAAATCGGAAATTTGGCGAAAATTTTGCAATTTTCAAACTTTGAATTTTCATGCCCTTAAATCAGAGAAATATGTCACACAAAATACTTAATAAATAACATTTCCCACATGTCTACTTTACATCAGCACAATTTTGGAACCAAAATTTTTTTTTGTTAGGGAGCTATAAGGGTTACAAGTTGACCAGCGATTTCTCATTTTTCCAACAAAATTTACAAAAACATTTTTTTAGGGACCACATCATATTTGAAGTCACTTTGAGGGGTCTTTATGACAGAAAATACCCAAAAGTGACACCGTTCTAAAAACTGCACCCCTCAAGGTGCTCAAAACCACATTGAAGAACTTTATTAACCCTTCAGGTGCTTCACAGGAATTTTTGGAATGTGGAAGAAAAAAATTAACATTTAACTTTTTTCACAAAAATGTTGCTTTAGACCCAATTTTTTTTATTTTCACAGGGGTAACAGGAAAAAATGGCCCCCAAAATTTTTTGTGCAATTTCTCTTGAGCGTGCTGATACCCCATATGTGAGGGAAAACCACTGTTTGGGCGCACGGCAGGGCTCGGTAATGAAGGAGCGCCATTAGACTTTTTGAATGTAAAATTTGTCTGAATAATTAGCAGACACCATGTTGCGTTTGGAGAGCTCCTGATGTGACTAAACAGTGGAAACCCCCCACAAGTGACACCATTTTGGAAACTAGACCCCTTAGGGAACATATCTAGATGTGTGGTGAGCACCTTGAACCCCAAGGTGCTTCACAGAAGTTTATAATATTGAGCTGTAAAAATAAAATTTTCACATTTTTCCCACAAAAACGTTTTTCATCCCTTAATTTTCCATTATCATAATGGTAATAGGATAAATTGCACCATGAAATTTGTTGTGCAATTTCTCCTGAACACGCCGATACCCCATATGTGGGGGAAAACCACTGTTTGGGCGCACTGCAGGGTTTGGAAGGGAAGGAGCGCCATTTGACTTTTTGAATGTAAAATTTGTCTGAATAATTAGCAGACGCCATGTTGTGTTTGGAGAGCCTCTGATGTTCCTAAACAGTGGAAACCCCCCACAAGTGACACCATTTTGGAAACTAGACCCCGTAGGGAACTTATCTAGATGTGTGGTGAGCACCTCGCACCCCCAGCTGCTTCACAGAAGTTTATAATAGCTGTAAAAATAAAATTTTCACATTTTTCCCGCAAAAAACGTTTTTCATCCCTTAATTTTGCATTATCATAAGGGTAATAGGATAAATTGCACCATGAAATTTGTTGTGCAATTTCTCCTGAACACGCCGATACCCCATATGTGGAGGCAAACCACTGTTTGGGTGCACGGCAGGGCTCGGAAGGGAAGGAGCGCCATTTGACTTTTTGAATGTAAAATTTGTTTGAATAATTAGCGGACGCCATGTTGCAATTGGGGAGCCCCTGATGTGCCTAAACAGTGGAAACCCCCCACAAGTGACACCATTTTGGAAACTAGATCCCTTAGGGAACTTATCTAGATATGTGGTGAGCACCTTGCACCCCCAGCTGCTTCACAGAAGTTTATAATATTGAGCCATAAAAATAAAATTTTCACATTTTTCCCACAAAAAATGTTTTCCTTTCCCTAATTTTGTACTATCATAAGGGTAACAGGATAAATTGCACCATGAAATTTGTTGTTCAATTTCTCCTGAACACGCCGATACCCCATATGTGGGGGAAAACCACTGCTTTGGTGTACGGCAGGGTTCGGAAGAGAAAGGAGCGCTATGTTGGCTGGGATAGGCAGCAGACACCGTGTCACATTTGAAGAGTCGCTGACATGCAGAAACAGCAGAAACCCCCACAAGTGACCCCATTTTGTAAACTACACCTCTCAAGGAATTCATCTAGGGAAGTAGTGAGTATTTTTTAATTTTTAAATTTATACCATTGGGCAGTGAAAAAAGCATAATTATATTTTTACCACAAAAAAATGTTTTACCCTCAGATTTTACATTTTCACACAGGGCAATGGGTAAAAATGGTGGCGAAATGTGTCACACAATTTCTTCTAAAAGTGGCAATACCCCATATGTGGCTGTATCGTACCACTCAGCCATATGGCGAGATCTGGGGGGGACAGAGTGCTATTTGACAATTGGAGAACAAATTATTGTAGAATAGGCATTTGGATTTGGGAGCACAAAATTTTTTGAATTTCTTTTGGGGGGCAAGGGCCATTTCGCTTTTCCAGAGCCTTTCTGCTACCAGTAACTTGTAAGTCCCTTATATTTTTAACAGATGACGGACCTGTAATTCAGATGAAACCCCTGCGGGATCCATTCACTGTAATGAGGCAGCAGAGTTACTCTGGACTCCGTCTGGCCTCTGTTTAGCGGTGTCCTTTTTTTCAGAAGTGCACAAAACTGTGGCCAACCGCACTTTTATGCACGCCTAAAACAAATGACACCGTGGGATCACAGGCCAGACGGCATCCACAATGGCCTATATCTGCCTCATTACAGGGAATCTTCCGTCATGGGTTCCGGCTGAATCACATATTTCAGAGATTTACATGGAAACTCTGGCGTAAGTGCTCAGCGCAGAGCGCAGGATAAATGTGTGCCGAGCCAGATCTTTGGGAGACATAATAAACAAATCAGTAGCAGGTGAAGAATTGGTTTTATTTATTTTTTTACGCCGTTCCTAGTGTGATATAACTGATTAGATTACTTTATTCTTCGGGTCGGTGCAATTACAGAGATACCAGATTTATATCGGGTTTTTATGACTGACAGCTGTCACACACTAAGAGACGCTTTTTTTTTTTGCAAAATCTAGTTTTTGCATCGCCATATTTTGAGAGCTATAATTTTTCCATATTTCGGCCGACAGAGTCATGTGATGGCTTGTTTTTTGCGGGACGAGTTGACATTTTTATTGGTACCATTTGTGGGTACGTGACATTTTTTGATCGCTTTCTATTCCGTTTTTTTGGGAGGTAAAATTAACAAAAACCAACAATTCAGGAATTGTTTTTTGAGGTTTTTTTTTATGCCGTTCTGCGTGTGGTAAAAGTGATCAGGCAGCGTTATTCTTCGGGTCAGTACGTTTACAGCGATACTACACTTACTGTATTTTTTTATGTTTTGGCGCTTTTACACAATAAAACAATTTTATAGAAAAAATATTTTTTTTGCATTGCTTTATTCTGAGAGGTATAACTTTTTTATTTTTTGGCTGATGGAGCTGTATAGCGGCTTGATTTTTGTGGAACAAGATGACTTTTTCAGCGGTACCATTTCTATTTCCATTTTGCTTTTTGATCGCATTTTTTTCCACTTTTTGTTTGGCGATATGAGGAAAAAGCATAGTTTTTTGCTCCGTTTTTTATTTATTTTTATTACGGTGTACACATAAGGAGTTAATTAGTGTGACAGTTTTATAGCTCGGGTTGTTTCGGACGCGGCAATACCAAATATGTGTACTTTTTTTATTTTTGCATAACTATATGGATTTATCGGTTTAATATTTTATTTATTTATTTTTATTTATTTTGTATTTTTTTTTAACAGTTTCAAAACATTTTGTTTTTACTTTTTTTACATTTTTACTTAGTCCCTGTATGGGACATTAATTTTTATTTTTCTGATCCCTGATCTCATGTAATGTAATAGACATATATTACATTATATGAGATCTTCACTGACTGTTTCACAGTCTCCTGTCTGGCATCAGCTACAGGCTGAAGCCAGACAGGAAGGACACCATATATGGCAGAGCTGGAGGCGGTCATGTGACCTCCAGCTGCCATAGCAACGCCAGGTCCTGAAAGCAATCAAGGGGTCGTCGGAGAGGTAAGTGGACGACCCCCTCTCCTCCTGCTGTCTCCTATATGCCGCGATCACTATAGATCGCAGCATATAGAAGACAGCAAAGGGTTAACATCACTGGGACCTGATCTAATCAGGTCCCGATGATGTTCCCTGTCAGAGCTAACGCTCTGCACCGCTCTCACAGCGCTTGCAGGACCCAGGGGGTCCTGAGCACTGCGAGACCACCCACCGTTTTTAAACGTCCGCGCTGCACAGAGCCCAGGCAGCGCGGACGTTTATCTACAGTGGGCGGTCGGGAAGCGGTTAAGTGGAAAGAGGAAGCAGCAGGTATGTGTTGTTTGGGCGGGAAAGTAGCTCTTCCTTATATAGACGAGCCAGTTCAACCTTTAAAAGAGCTTATCTCTAATGAAACTGATGAATCTCGCCTTTTTCTAAATAATATAAGAAAATACAACATGTGCTTTCATATGACGTCTTCTGGAGCAGATCAAATTGTCTCAATGCCAGGGTTTTGCCCGACCTTTACAATACAAGTATACCACCGTATCGGTTCTTTAATTCCTATGTCCATTTCGCAACCACAATTTTTACAAGTTTATTTCATAGGTGACGAAGAAGAACAAATCAACAGGCGTACTGAGTGCGTGCAAAGCGTAGATAGAAACATAGTTAAAAAATTACAACGAGTACTTCACAACCACAACATTTTGGTGCATGAATTTAAAACGGCTAGAGACAGAATGATCAATGACGATCATTTCAAAGTAGTGATTCACCCAGACCGTGTACCACGTGGTCAACATGAGAGACGATTCAATGCCCCTACTACAAATGAAATAGCTGCTGTAATAGTTAGTAGCGAACAAACTATGTCTCGGGACATCGTTGTGCAGCCGCGCGATGGCATGCTCACTATGATTCCCGATACACATAGATTCTATGACGCTCTCGAGTACCCAATAATTTTTTGGAAAGGACAAGAGGGGTACAGCATTGATATTCCTCAGATAAATCCAATTACCAAACAAGCAATGCCAAGCAAAAAGGTGTCCTGCAAAGATTTTTATGCCTTTCACTTGATGGTCCGTCGCAGCGATTTTAATTTGATGCTTAAGTGTAGGCTCCTACTTCATCAGTTTCTGGTCGACATGTATGTAAAGATGGAAAGTGAGCGCTTAAGGTTCATTTCTTTAAATAAAAAAAAACTGCGCGCAGAAAATTAAATTCACTTGCAAGATGCAATAAGAAATGATGCGGATTTGGATCCAAATAACTTAGGTCAGATGGTGATTCTCCCGTCATCATTTGTAAATAGCCCGAGATACCTACACGAATATACACAAGATGCGTTCACATACGTACGTAATTATGGGAGGCATGATTTATTTATTACAATGACTTGCAACCCCGCTTGGCCAGAAATCACCAAAGAGCTTATGGCTGGTCAAAATTCAACGGACAGACATGACTTAACAGCCGGAGTATTTAGAATAAAAGTACAGAAGTTGGTAGCTCTACTTACAAAAGGTAACATATTTGGTGATATGCAATGCTTCATGTACTCGATCGAGTGGCAAAAGCGAGGTTTGCCTCATGTGCACTTACTGCTGTGGTTAAAGGAAAAATTGCATCCGAACCAAATTGACGAAATCATATGTGCTGAGATACCAAACCCAGAAACTGATCAAAAGCTCTATGATACAGTGACAAAGAATATGATTCACGGGCCATGTGGTACATTCAATTCTTCATCGCCATGCATGAAGGAAGGAAAATGTACCAAAAAATATCCGAGGAAGCTTTTAAAAGATACTCAAACCAATGACAAAGGTTATCCTTTGTACAGGCGCAGAGCACCAGAGAATGATGGACGCACGACGATTATAAAAACCCGTAGAGGAACACAGGAAATATTGGTGGACAATAGCTGGGTGGTCCCATATTCTCCACTCTTATCAAAAAATGTTAATTCTCATTTAAATGTAGAGTTCTGTAATACGGTACAGGCGATAAAATATATTTGTAAATATATTAATAAGGGTAGCGACCAGGCTATTTTTAACATCCGCCAGCAAGGGAATGTTAACATTGACCCAAGAGATGAGGTGCAGACCTTTAGAACCGGCCGATATGTTAGTAGTAACGAAGCAGAGTGGCGGATCTTAGGTCTACCTCTGCACGAGAGACACCCAACCGTCACTCATCTCGCGATTCATTTACCCAATGGCGAGAGGGTTTACTTTACGGAAAATAATTTTAGAGAGAGATTAGAAGCACCACCTAAAACTACACTAACTGCATTTTTCCTGTTGTGCCAAAGTGATACGTTTGCAAAAACATTACATTGACGTGCCTCGCTACTATACTTGGAATGTGGCACGGAAGCAATGGAAACGTCATTTACAAGGAACACCTGTCGATGGTTGGCCAGGTGTGAAGGCAGGAGACGCTCTAGGTCGCATTTACACGGTGCACGTTAGCAATTTTGAATGTTATTGCTTGCGTATGCTGCTGAATGTAATAAGGGGTCCAACCAACTTCTCGGATTTAAAAACATTTGAAGGTCAAGAACTTGCAACTTTTCGGCAGGTGTGTGAGAAGATGGGGTTGTTGGAAGATGATAACCACTGGGAAATCAAAGAGAGATTTATCACAAAATAGTAGGACGAGTTGAGAATGGTGAAGGCGGACTTTTTTTCCTTGATGCCCCGGGTGGTACAGGAAAAACTTTCTTGCTTAATTTACTTTTAGCAAAAATTCGTAGCGGTCATAACGTTGCATTAGCTGTGGCTTCCTCTGGAATTGCTGCAACATTGCTAAGCGGTGGACGGACGGCACATTCAGTCTTTAAATTACCTCTTAATCTGGTGAACGAAGAAACCCCATCGTGTAATATCAGCAAGAGCAGTGCCCGTGGCCTCCTGTTGCAACAGTTCAAACTAATCGTGTGGGACGAGTGCACAATGTCACACAAACGCGCCATCGAAGTTCTTGATCGTTGTCTACAAGACTTACACAGTAAACAAACAATAATGGGTGGTGTGGTTGTTTTATTGGCTGGGGACTTTAGGCAAACTTTGCCTGTCATCGAGCGAGGCACTGCAGCAGACGGAATTAACGCATGTCTGAAATCCTCATATTTATGGACCAAAGTTGAAAAGCTGCACCTCACCACCAACATGCGTGTCCAGTTATTCAGTGATCTAGAGTCGGGTGCGTACGCTGAGAAACTGCTCGAGATCGGTGAAGGTCGAATCGAAACTGACGAAGAAGGTATGGTTCTATTCACTAACCAATTTTGTCATGTTGTGGATTCGGAAGACGCACTTATTGCTCAAGTTTTTCCAAATTTGCAACAAAACATCCACGATGAAAATTGGCTATGTGAAAGAACTATACTAGCACCAAGAAATGAAACAGTTGCGAAAATCAATAAAATTATCTTGGACCAAGTAACCAGCGATGCAACAACCTACAACTCCGACACAGTCATGTCATCTGAAGACTGTACGCGCTACCCCGTGGAGTTTCTTAACTCTTTGGAGCTATCCGGGGTCCCATCTCATAACCTCGAATTAAAGGTCGGTATACCCGTTTTGTTAATGCGCAACTTGGACGCCCCGAGATTATGTAATGGCACTAGATTGCGAGTCACTGAACTAGGCAGGCACATTGTAAAGGCCACAATTTTAACTGGAGAAGCTAAGGGTGAAAATATTCTTATACCGCGCATCCCAATAATACCCAATAACTTACCCTTTAATTTCAAACGTTTGCAGTTCCCACTTAAAGTTGCATTTTCAATGACCATCAATAAATCGCAAGGGCAAACTTTGAAGGTAGCGGGGATACATTTAGGCACGCCCTGTTTTTCCCACGGTCAGCTATACGTAGCTTGCTCACGTGTTTCTAAATCGCAAAATCTACATATTTTCGCTGAACGAAAGAAATCAAATAACATAGTTTACAGGAGTATATTGCAGTAAAAACACATAGATAAATTACCTGCAGATGTCCATTATTCCAATTACATACTAATTCTTTACTAACACGAACAATATTAAATGCAAGTAACTTCAGTCCGACCTGTTTATTAATCAGTGTTTAGTAATCCGTTTGTGATGAAATTTGATATGGATAATTTCAAGCCTGGGGAAGGACATAGGGCTACTTTTTATAAACACACCATACAGGCGAAGATTATATAAAACTGTAAACCTGATTGACTGACACAACTAGCGGTCAACGCACAGCCGAAACCACTGAACTTAGCATCTTGAAATTTGCAGATAGGTTCTATTATAGCTTAAATGAGCACTAAGAAAGGAATTTTGATAATTCCACCCTCAAGAGTTTCCCTCTTAATATTATAGGGGTTCAAAGATTGTATGGAATCAGTCAGTTTTGAAGTTAGACATCTGAAATTTTGGATGTACGAGTAACTAAATAAGATTATTTTTTTTTACTATTAAGATTTTTTTTTTTTTTACTATTAAAATGATCTGTCACGAAATGTGAGCGAAGCCGCGGGTAAAAGCTAGTTATATTATATGTGGGTCTGTGAGGACATTATATTATATGTGGGTCTGTGGAGACATTATATTATATGTGGGTCTGTGGGGACATTATATTATATGTGGGTCTGTGAGGACATTATATTATATGTGGGTCTGTGAGGACATTATATTATATGTGGGTCTGTGGGGACATTATATTATAAGTGGGTCTGTGAGGACATTATGTTATATGTGGGTCTGTGGGGACATTATATTATATGTGGGTCTGTGGTAACATTATATTATATGTGGGTCTGTGGGAACATTATATTATATGTGGGTCTTTGGTAATATTTTATTATATGTGGGTCTGTAGGGTCATTATATTATATGTGGGGCTGTTGGGACATTATATTATATGTGGGTCGGTGGTAACATATTATATGTGGGTTTGTGGGGACATTATATTATATTTGGGTCTGTGAGGACATTATATTATATGTGGGTCTGTGGGGACAATATATTATATGTTGGTCTGTGGTAACATTATATTATATGTGGGTCTGTGAGGACATTATATTATATGTGGGTCTGTGGGGACATTATATTATATGTGGGTTTGTGGGGACATTATATTATATGTGGGGACATTATATTATATGTAGGTCTGTGGGGACATTATATTATATGTGGGTCTGTGGGGACAATATATATGTGGGACTGTGGGACATATTATATGTGGTGCTGTGGGGACATTATATTATATTTGGGACTGTGGGACATTATATTATATGTGGATCTGTGAGGACATTATATTATATATGAGTCTATGAGGACATTATATTATATGTGGGTCTGTGGGGACATTATATTTATATGTGGGTCTGTGGGGACATTATATTATATGTGGGTCTGTGGTAACATATTATATGTGGGTCTGTGAGGACATTAAATTATATGTGGGTCTGTGAGGACATTATATTATATGTGGGTCTGTGAGGATATTATATTATATGTGGATCTGTGAGGGCATTATATTATATGTGGGTCTGTGAGGACATTATATTATATGTGGGTCTGTGGGGATATTATATTATATGTGGGTCTGTGGTAACATTATATTATATGTGGGTCTGTGAGGACATATTATATGTGGGTCTGTGGTAACATTATATTATATGTGGGTCTGTGGGGACATTATATATGTGGGTCTGTGAGGACATTATATTATATGTGGGTCTGTGGGGACATTATATTATATGTGGGTCTGTGAGGACATTATATTATATGTGGGTCTGTGGGGACATTATATTATATGTGGGTCTGTGGTAACATATTATATGTGGGTCTGTGGGGACATTATATTATATGTGGGTCTGTGGGGACATTATATTATATGTGGGTCTGTGGGAACATTATATTATATGTGGGTCTTTGGTGACATTATATTATATGTGGGTCTGTGGGGACATTATATTTATATGTGGGTCTGTGGGGACATTATATTATATGTGGGTCTGTGGTAACATATTATATGTGGGTCTGTGAGGACATTAAATTATATGTGGGTCTGTGAGGACATTATATTATATGTGGGTCTGTGAGGATATTATATTATATGTGGATCTGTGAGGACATTATATTATATGTGGGTCTGTGAGGACATTATATATGTGGGTCTGTGAGGACATTATATTATATGTGGGTCTGTGGGGACATTATATATGTGGGTCTGTGAGGACATTATATTATATGTGGGTCTGTGGGGACATTATATTATATGTGGGTCTGTGAGGACATTATATTATATGTGGGTCTGTGGGGACATTATATTATATGTGGGTCTGTGGTAACATATTATATGTGGGTCTGTGGGGACATTATATTATATGTGGGTCTGTGGGGACATTATATTATATGTGGGTCTGTGGGAACATTATATTATATGTGGGTCTTTGGTGACATTATATTATATGTGGGTCTGTGGGGACATTATATTTATATGTGGGTCTGTGGGGACATTATATTATATGTGGGTCTGTGGTAACATATTATATGTGGGTCTGTGAGGACATTAAATTATATGTGGGTCTGTGAGGACATTATATTATATGTGGGTCTGTGATGATATTATATTATATGTGGATCTGTGAGGACATTATATTATATGTGGGTCTGTGAGGACATTATATTATATGTGGGTCTGTGGGGACATTATATTATATGTGGGTCTGTGGTAACATTATATTATATGTGGGTCTGTGAGGACATTATATTATATGTGGGTCTGTGGTAACATTATATTATATGTGGGTCTGTGGGGACATTATATATGTGGGTCTGTGAGGACATTATATTATATGTGGGTCTGTGTGGACATTATATTATATGTGGGTCTGTGGTAACATATTATATGTGGGTCTGTGGGGACATTATATTATATGTGGGTCTGTGGGGACATTATATTATATGTGGGTCTGTGGGAACATTATATTATATGTGGGTCTTTGGTGACATTATATTATATGTGGGTCTGTGGGGACATTATATTTATATGTGGGTCTGTGGGGACATTATATTATATGTGGGTCTGTGGTAACATATTATATGTGGGTCTGTGAGGACATTAAATTATATGTGGGTCTGTGAGGACATTATATTATATGTGGGTCTGTGAGGATATTATATTATATGTGGATCTGTGAGGACATTATATTATATGTGGGTCTGTGAGGACATTATATTATATGTGGGTCTGTGGGGACATAATATTATATGTGGGTCTGTGGTAACATTATATTATATGTGGGTCTGTGAGGACATTATATTATATGTGGGTCTGTGGTAACATATTATATGTGGGTCTGTGGGGACATTATATATGTGGGTCTGTGAGGACATTATATTATATGTGGGTCTGTGTGGACATTATATTATATGTGGGTCTGTGAGGACATTATATTATATGTGGGTCTGTGGGGACATTATATTATATGTGGGTCTGTGGGGACATTATATTATATGTGGGTCTGTGGTAACATATTATATGTGGGTCTGTGGGGACATTATATTATATGTGGGTCTGTGGGGACATTATATTATATGTGGGTCTGTGGGAACATTATATTATATGTGGGTCTTTGGTGACATTATATTATATGTGCGTCTGTGGGGACATTATATTATATGTGGGTCTGTGGTAACATTATATTATGTATGGGTCTGTGTGGTCATTATATTATATGTGGGTCTGGGGTAACATTATATTATATGTGGGTCTGTGGGAACATTATATTATATGTGGGTCTGTGGTAACATATTATATGTGGGTCTGTGGTAACATTATAATATATGTGGGTCTGTGGGGTGATTATATTATATGTGGGTCTGTGGTAACATTATATTATATGTGGGTCTGTGGGAACATTATATTATATGTGGGTCTGTGGGAACATTATATTATATGTGGGTCTTTGGTGCCATTATATTATATGTGGGTCTGTGGGGTCAATATATTATATGTGGGTCTGTGGGGACATTATATTATTTATGGGTCTGTGGGGACATTATATTATATGTGGAACTGTGGGGACATTATATTATATGTGGGTTTGTGGTAACATTATATTATATGTGGGTCTTTGGGAACATTATATTACAGTGCTGGACAAAAGTATTGGCACCCCTGCAATTCTGTCAGATAATACTCAGTTTCTTCCTGAAAATGATTGCAATCACAAATTCTTTGGTATTATTATCTTCATTTAATTTGTCTTCAATGAAAAAAACACAAAAAGAATTGTCCTAAAGCCAAATTGGATATAATTCCACACCAAACCTAAAAAAGGGGGTGGACAAAAGTATTGGCACCGTTTGAAAAATCATGTGATGCTTCTCTAATTCGTGTAATTAACAGCACCTGTAACTTACCTGTGGCACCTAACAGGTGTTGGCAATAACTAAATCACACTTGCAGCCAGTTAACATGGATTAAAGTTGACTCAACCTCTGTCCTGTGTCCTTGTGTGTACCACATTGAGCATGGAGAAAAGAAAGAAGACCAAAGAACTGTTTGAGGACTTGAGAAACCAAATTGTGAGGAAGCATGAGCAATCTCAAGGCTACAAGTCCATCTCCAAAGACCTGAATGTTCCTGTGTCTTCCGTGCGCAGTGTCATCAAGAAGTTTAAAGCCCATGGCACTGTGGCTAACCTCCCTAGATGTGGACGGAAAAGAAAAATTGACGAGAGATTTCAACGCAAGATTGTGCGGATGGTGGATAAAGAACCTCGACTAACATCCAAACAAGTTCAAGCTGCCCTGCAGTCCGAGGGTACAACAGTGTCAACCCGTACTATCCGTCGGCGTCTGAATGAAAAGGGACTGTATGGTAGGATACCCAGGAAGACCCCACTTCTTACCCCGAGACATAAAAAAGTCAGGCTGGAGTTTGCCAAAACTTACCTGAGAAAGCCTAAAACGTTTTGGAAGAATGTTCTCTGGTCAGATGAGACAAAAGTAGAGCTTTTTGGGAAAAAGCATCAACATAGAGTGTACAGGAAAAAAAAAGAGGCATTCAAAGAAAAGAACACGGTCCCTACAGTCAAACATGGCGGAGGTTCCCTGATGTTTTGGGGTTGCTTTGCTGCCTCTGGCACTGGACTGCTTGACTGTGTGCATGGCATTATGAAGTCTGAAGACTACCAACAAATTTTACAGCATAATGTAGGGCCCAGTGTGAGAGGTCATGGGTCTTCCAGCAGGACAATGACCCAAAACACACTTCCAAAAGCACTATAAAATGGTTTGAGAGAAAGCACTGGAGACTTCTAAGGTGGCCAGCAATGAGTCCAGACCTGAATCCCATAGAACACCTGTGGAGAGATCTCAAAATGGCAGTTTGGAGAAGGCACCCTTCAAATATCAGGGACCTGGAGCAGTTTGCCAAAGAAGAATGGTCTACAATTCCAGCAGAGCATTGTAAGAAACTCATTGATGGTTACCGGAAGCGGTTGTTCGCAGTTATTTTGGCTAAAGGTTGTGCAACCAAGTATTAGGCTGAGGGTGCCAATACTTTTGTCCGGCCCTTTTTTGGAGTTTTGTGTGAAATGATCCATGATTTGATTTTTGCTTCATTCTCTTTTGTGTTTTTTCCTTGCAAGCAAATTAAATGAAGATAATAATACCAAAGAATTTGTGATTGCAATCATTTTCAGGAAGAAACTGAGTATTATCTGACAGAATTGCAGGGGTGCCAATACTTTTGGCCAGCACTGTATATGTGGGTCTTTGGTGACATTATATTATATGTGGGTCTGTGGGGACATTATATGATATGTGGGTCTGTGGGGTAATTATTTTATTTGTGGGTTTTGGTAACATTATATTATATGTGAGTCTGTGGGGTCATTATATTATTTGTGGGTCTGTGGTAACATTATATTATATGTGAGTCTGTGGGATCATTATATTATACTAGATGGTGGCCCGATTCTAACACATCGGGTATTCTAAAATATGTATGCGGCCGACCGGGTGCATACAGCAGAGCGGTGTTTAAATCTTGCGCCAAAATCGCTGATTGGTCGCGGCCGGCAACCGCGACCAATCAGCAAAGCAGTGTTTAAATTTGGCGGCCATATCGGTGATTGGTCGCAGGCGGCGGCCACGACCAATCTGCAAACCGTGTTAGTGAGGACTGGAGAGCGTGTTTAAATTTGGCAGCAAAATCGCTGATTGGTCGTGGCCGGCAACCGTGACCAATCAGCAAAGCGGTGTTAAAATTTGGCGCCTATATCGCTGATTGTTCACGGCCGGTGGTCGCGACTAATCAGCAGAGCGGCGTTTAAATTTGGCTCCAATAATGCTGATTGGTCGCTGCCAGCGAACGCGACCAATCAGCAGAGCGGTATTTAAATTTGGCGCCAATAATGGTGATTGTTCATGGCCGCGACCAATCAGCAGAGCGGTGTTTAAATTTGGCGCCAATAATGCTGATTAGTCGCGGCCGGCCACCGCGACCAATAAGCAAAGCGGTGTTTAAATTTGGCGCCAATAATGCTGATTGATCAAGTTCGGCGACCGCGACCAATCAGCAGAGCGGTGTTTAAATTTGGCGCCAATATCGCTGTTTGGTCGCGGCCAGCCACCGCGACCAATCAGCAAAGCGGTGTTTAAATTTGGCGCCAATATCGCTGCTTGGTCGCGGCCGGCCACCGCGACCAATAAGCAAAGCGGTGTTTAAATTTGGCGCCAATAATGCTGATTGGTCAAGTTCGGCGACCGCGAGCAATCAGCAGAGTAGTGTTTAAATTTGGCGCCAATACTGCTGATTGGTGAACCACCAAACAATGAGGAGGGCACCATCTAGTAAACGGGATCTACCTGCAGCATCTCATAAAATAGTAAGTATGAAAACAGCAAAAAGAAGAGATGCAAACTAGCAGTGATCACCCAAATAGTCAAAAAGTAACCAAATAATTATCAATAACAACAAAGATCCATAAAAATATATCAATTTATTGAATACAAATAATTCCTGACACATATACACAAAATGACAAACCGACAAACAAATAAAACACCATTAAAAATAGTATAGTATAGTATAGTATTTTCATAAATAGTGCTGATTGGTCGCGGCCGGCGACCGCGACCAATCAGCAGAGCGGGGTTTAAATTTGGCGCCAATATTGCTGATTGTTTGCGGGTGGCGGCCACGACTAATCAGCGAACCGTGTTAGTGAGGACTGGAGAGTGTGTTTAAATTTGGCGCCAAAATCGCTGATTGGTCGCTGCCGGCGACCGCGACCAATCAGCAGAGCAGTGTTTAAATTTGGCGCCAATGTCGCTGATTGGTCGCAGCTGGCGGTCGTGACCAATCAGCAGAGCGGTGTTTAAATTTGGCGCCAATATCGCTGATTGGTCGCAGCTGGCGGTCGCGACCAATCAGCAGAGGGGTGTTTAAATTTGGCGCCAATATTGCTGATTGGTCGCGGTCGCCGGCCGCGACCAATCAGCAGAGCGTTTTTTAAATTTGTCGCCAATCTCGCTGATTTGTCGCGGCTGGTGGCCGCCACCAATCAGCAGAGCGGTGTTTAAATTTGGCGCCAATCTCGCTGATTGGTCGCGGGCAGCGTCCACGACCAATCAGCACAGCAGTGTTTAAATGTGGCGCCAAAATTGCTGATTGGTAGCGGGCAGCGTCCGCGACCAATCAGCACAGCAGTGTTTAAATGTGGCGCTAAAATCAGCACATCAGTGTTTAACCCCTTAAGCCCCGAGGGTGGTTTGCACGTTAATGACCAGGCCAATTTTTACAATTCTGACCACTGTCACTTTATGAGGTAATTACTCTGGAACGCTTCAACGGGTCCCCCTGATTCTGAGATTGTTTTTTCGTGACATATTGTACTTCATGATTGTGGTAAAATTTCTTCGATATCACTTGCGTTTATTTGTGAAAAAAATGGAAATTTGGCGAAAATTTTGAAAATTTAGCAATTTTCAAAATTTAAATTTTTATGCCCTTAAATCAGAGAGATATGTCACGCAAAAGAGTTAATAAATAACATTTCCCACGTGTCTACTTTACATCAGCACAATTTTGGAACCAAAATTTTTTTTTGTTAGGAAGCTATAAGGGTTAAAAGTTGAGCAGCGATTTCTCATTTTTCCAACAAAATTTACAAAACCATCTTTTTAGGGACCACATCACATTTGAAGTCACTTTGAGAGGTCTTTATTAGAGATGAGCGTTGTTCTACTCGAACTGTTCGCCAATCTCAAATTCGAGCTGTTTTGGGCGGTGTTCGAGCCGTTCGGCGAACACGAACAATTTGATAAAAATTCGGCTGTTCGAGGTTATGTTCGATAACTGTTCGTGCACCAAAATCATAACTGGATTTTTTCTCAGTAATGATGAAAATTAATGTTAATACGCAGTTTGAGTGTACAGCGGGGTGGGGGGAGGGGCAGGGGATGGATCTCTGCAGGAACAATGAAGATCTCCATTTTTTTTTCTCTTTCCCGCATTTGCAGTGGGGAGGTGCAATCTGTCAGCCTATCAGCAGCGCACACACGGAGCGAAGTGCTTTTTTTCACACAAGCAAGGGCATGTGTCATTGGCAGTGTATGTCACATGTCCTTGCCCTATAAGACCAAGCCATTTTCCCCGTCGCCACCATTTTCTCACTGCTGCAGCTGCGTGTTAGACGGCACCGCTGTTGCTGTGTGCGCTATACCTTGTTAATTTCAAGCCAATTTTCGCACAAATATACAGATAGCTTGGGAGTAGGGAATAGTTGTGATTGCAGTCCTTTTAAGGACTAGGTTACAGCATTTCCTACGACTTTTATCAGGGAGGTCTGTGCTCTTAAATAGATAGGTTGTGGGAGTAAAGACTAATTGTAATTGGAGTCCTTTTCAGGACTAGGTTACATCAGTTCCTATCAGTTTTTGCCAGGCAGGTCTGTGCCAGTGCTGTGCAAGTTTTTTTCACAGCATTTGGCTGAATCTAGCAAAGCTAATCCTTTTTGGCCTATTGCAGAGTGTGTTAGTCAGTGGAGTAGCCTATCTGTGCTGCAAGATATACCACCTGTGTATAGAATACCAATTTTTTTACTGCACCTAGTGAAGTAAAATCTTTTGGGCATAGCATCATTCTATTAGTCCATCTATACTGACCTCCATCAGGTTGCAAATTAAAACTAATTTTTATCTGCATCTACAGTACCTCTGAAAAAATATTTGGGCTTCTAGCTGTGTGTGGGACTTGTTGTATTAGTCCATCTATACTGACCTCCATCAGGTTGCAAACTGAATATATTTTTTTCTGCATCTACCTCTGAAAAAATATTTGGGCTTCTAGCTGTGTGTGGGTCTTGTTCTATTAATCCATCTATACTGACCTCCATCAGGTTGCAAACTGAATATAATTTTTTTCTGCATCTAGCTCTGAAAAAATATTTGGGCTTCTAGCAGTGTGTCGGACTTTCTCTATTAGTCCATCTATACTGACCTCCATCAGGGTGCAAATTAAAAATAATTTGTATCTGCATCTACAGTACCTCTGAAAAAATATTTGGGCTTCTAGCTGTGTGTGGGACTTGTTGTATTAGTCCATCTATACTGACCTCCATCAGGTTGCAAATTAAAAATAATTTTTATCTGCATCTACAGTACCTCTGAAAAAATATTTGGGCTTCTAGCTGTGTGTGGGACTTGTTGTATTAGTCCATCTATACTGACCTCCATCAGGTTGCAAACTGAATATATTTTTTTCTGCATCTACCTCTGAAAAAATATTTGGGCTTCTAGCTGTGTGTGGGACTTGTTGTATTAGTCCATCTATACTGACCTCCATCAGGTTGCAAATTAAAAATAATTTGTATCTGCATCTACAGTACCTCTGAAAAAATATTTGGGCTTCTAGCTGTGTGTGGGACTTGTTGTATTAGTCCATCTATACTGACCTCCATCAGGTTGCAAATTAAAAATAATTTGTATCTGCATCTACAGTACCTCTGAAAAAATATTTGGGCTTCTAGCTGTGTGTGGGACTTGTTGTATTAGTCCATCTATACTGACCTCCATCAGGTTGCAAATTAAAAATAATTTGTATCTGCATCTACAGTACCTCTGAAAAAATATTTGGGCTTCTAGCTGTGTGTGGGACTTGTTGTATTAGTCCATCTATACTGAGCTCCATCAGGTTGCAAATTAAAAATAATTTTTATCTGCATCTACAGTACCTCTGAAAAAATATTTGGGCTTCTAGCTGTGTGTGGGACTTGTTGTATTAGTCCATCTATACTGACCTCCATCAGGTTGCAAACTGAATATATTTTTTTCTGCATCTACCTCTGAAAAAATATTTGGGCTTCTAGCTGTGTGTGGGACTTGTTGTATTAGTCCATCTATACTGACCTCCATCAA
This sequence comes from Phyllobates terribilis, assembly GCF_046119375.1. NCBI lineage: Eukaryota > Metazoa > Chordata > Amphibia > Anura > Dendrobatidae > Phyllobates > Phyllobates terribilis. The sequence goes on from NW_027363645.1 coordinate 51,737, forward strand.
GATGCAAATTAAAAATAATTTGTATCTGCATCTACAGTACCTCTGAAAAAATATTTGGGCTTCTAGCTGTGTGTGGGACTTGTTGTATTAGTCCATCTATACTGACCTCCATCAGGTTGCAAATTAAAAATAATTTTTATCTGCATCTACAGTACCTCTGAAAAAATATTTGGGCTTCTAGCTGTGTGTGGGACTTGTTGTATTAGTCCATCTATACTGACCTCCATCAGGTTGCAAACTGAATATATTTTTTTCTGCATCTACCTCTGAAAAAATATTGGGCTTCTAGCTGTGTGTGGGTCTTGTTCTATTAATCCATCTATACTGACCTCCATCAGGTTGCAAACTGAATATAATTTTTTTCAGCATCTAGCTCTGAAAAAATATTTGGCCTTCTAGCAGTGTGTCGGACTTTCTCTATTAGTCCATCTATACTGACCTCCATCAGGTTGCAAATTAAAAATAATTTTTATCTGCATCTACAGTACCTCTGAAAAAATATTTGGGCTTCTAGCTGTGTGTGGGACTTGTTGTATTAGTCCATCTATACTGACCTCCATCAGGTTGCAAATTAAAAATAATTTTTATCTGCATCTACAGTACCTCTGAAAAAATATTTGGGCTTCTAGCTGTGTGTGGGACTTGTTGTATTAGTCCATCTATACTGACCTCCATCAGGTTGCAAACTGAATATATTTTTTTCTACATCTACCTCTGAAAAAATATTGGGCTTCTAGCTGTGTGTGGGTCTTGTTCTATTAATCCATCTATACTGACCTCCATCAGGTTGCAAACTGAATATAATTTTTTTCTGCATCTAGCTCTGAAAAAATATTTGGCCTTCTAGCAGTGTGTCGGACTTTCTCTATTAGTCCATCTATACTGACCTCCATCAGGTTGCAAACTGAATATATTTTTTTCTGCATCTAACCCAGCCAATAGTTTTGGCCTAATACCACAGTTTGGCCACTCAGCTCTGCTCGGTTACCATCCATTGTTTTTTTGTGCAAACAACTCCAGAGTTGTGAATTAGTTAACCACCAAAATGAGTGGAAAAAGGCCTGCTGCTGGTGGAAAGGGGAATAGGCGTGTTGGGAAGGGGAAAAAAGGTTGTGTCCGTGGGGTAGGTGTTAAAGCAACAGTAACATCTGCAGAAGAAAGACCATCTTCCAGCCAAAGTAAAATGTCTACTTCTTTTAGCGGACAATGTGATAAGATCCCTTTCTTACGGCCACGCCAATCGCTACAAATTCCAGATGAGGCACAAAAACAGCAGGTGCTTCAACGGATATCAAGTGCTCCTTTAAGTGGGCTCTCCTCCACATCAACTTCAACATCACAAATACTCCAGTCCTCAAAGGTGTCACCCAAATCGCACTTGCTTCCTCACAGCTCCCAAATCTCCAGCTGCCCGTCTGAGTATGAGGTAGAACAGATGGTTGAGTCTGCAGAGCTGTTTACTCATACTATAGCCTGGGAATCAGAGGTCGACTCCAGCGCTTCTGTGAATCCAGACGAGGAAATGATCTGCACTGATGCCCAGAATCTTTATGAGTCGGATCCAGGACCAGACGCAGAAGGTTCTGACCATAATGTAGACCCTCATTCCCAAACTGTAACTCCTGTTGGTGGAGACAATGAGGAAGACGATGATAAGACTCAAATACCTGATTGGAGCGACAACTTTAGTTTTTTGTCAGGGCAGGAACAGGTTGGCTCTGAGGACGACGGGTGTGATAACACACAGGGTGATGATGATGAGGTTGGAGATCCCACTTACTGTCAACCCACAGTCAGCCAAGAGATGAGGTCAGCAGAGGAGGTGGAGGAAGATGCTAGTGACGACGAGGTCAGGTTGCGCCTTCCTGGACAGAGACGTAGTACTGGAAGCACGTCAACAACTGCATCCTCAAACACAACTCTGCCTCTCACCACAAGTCGTGGTGGCTCTTCAGGTCGCATGGGTGCTAAGCCTTGCATAGCCTGGGCATTTTTTCAGATCGATAAAGATGACCCAACTCGTGTTATCTGTAACATTTGTCAGCAAAAGCTAAGTAGAGGCCAAAAAATACATAGTTTGAGTACTTCATGCATGAACCGGCACATGGACATGAAGCATAAGTTGCAGTGGGAAGCTCAGTGTGCTACAATGCGGCCTAGCCGGCCGGGCCAACCACCGTCTGCCATATCTTGTGCATCCGCGGCCTCTTCATCCTCTGTGACTGGGGGGACAGCAGTCACACCTGTTTTGGGGCGCAGACCTGCCACCTCTTTACCCGCAACAGCCAGCGTGATTGGCAGGTCATCATTTTCTTTGGAGGTGGTAACAGCAGCTGGTGTTGAGCGCTGTCCGACATCGATAGCACCACCTTTGGATCAAGGCAACCTAACATGTCCGCCTGCATCTTCCTCACAGACCGGCAGTTTGCCGGGGACACCCTTATCAACCCCGTCTAAGCACAATAGCCAGCCCTCGGTCCCTCAGATGTGGACAAGTAAAAGACCATTTCCTCCTAGCCATGAGAAAGCTAAGAGGTTGAATTTCACCATCTGCAAGCTCTTGGCTACAGAAATGCTGCCTTTCCGCCTGGTGGACACAGAGGATTTTCGAGACCTTATGTCCGTCGCAGTGCCCCAGTACCAGATGCCCAGTCGGCACTACTTCTCAAAGAAAGGTGTGCCTGCGCTCCACCAGCATGTCGCACACAACATCACCGCTTCTTTGAGAAACTCTGTGTGTGACAGGGTGCATTTCACCACAGACACTTGGACGAGTAGGCATGGACAGGGGCGTTACAAGTCGCTGACTGGGCACTGGGTAACTATGGTGACAGCAGGACAAGGGGCTGCTGTCCAAGTCTTGCCGTCCCCACGAGTTGTGCGTCAATCCTCTTTATGTCAAAGTTCCTCCACTGCTTCTGCCTCCTCAACCTCCTCTCGGTCTTCCACCTGCACCCAAAGCCTGTCTGGTCATGCCACAAGCTTTCTAACTGCGCAGAAGGGATCCTGCACACCTCCTTACTATGCTGGCAGTAGGGCTCAACGTCATCAGGCGGTTTTTACATTGAAATGTCTGGGAAATGTGAGTCACACAGCTGAGGAGTTGTGGTCAGCTCTGGAGAACCAATTTCATGAATGGTTGTCTCCACTGGACCTGAAACCAGGGAAGGCCGTGTGCGACAATGCTGCAAACCTGGGTGCGGCCCTTCGCCGGGGCAATGTCACACACGTGCCTTGTATGGCTCATGTGTTGAACCTGGTTGTCCAGCAATTTTTAGCCCACTATCCCAGACTAGATGGCCTTCTGCAGAGGGCACGGTCGCTGTGTGCTCACTTCCGCCGTTCGCATCCCGCAGCTCAGCGACTTACATCTCTACAGAAGTCGTTGGGCCTGCCACTTCACCGGCTAAAATGCGATGTGCCTACCCGGTGGAATTCAACTCTGCACATGTTGTAGCGACTGTGGCAGCACCGACAAGCCCTGGTGCAATACGTTCTGACGTATAGCCTGGGCCAACGAGATTCAGAGGTGGGGCAAATCACGCTGGAGGAGTGGTCTCAGATCAGGGACCTATGCACCCTTCTGCACAGTTTTGAAATGGCGACGAAGATGTTTAGTGCTGACGATGCCATTATCAGCATGACTATTCCGGTGATTTACATGCTGGAGCACATGTTAAACAGAATTCGGAGTCAGGTGGTGGCACAAGAGGAGGTGGAGGAAGTAGAGGAGGAGGAGTTGTATGCGGAAGGGCTAACATCTGCAAGGTCCAGACGGTCGGCAGCACCAAGGCGGCAGGCATGTGAGGGTGGGGGAGATGGTTTTACCAGGGCGCATGGTAGCAGCCAAACTAGTGAGGAAGGTGCAGGAGCCCAGGAAGAAGTGGAGGACGAACTGATGGAAGACTCATCAGATGAGGGAGACCTTGATCACATTTCTGTTGTGCGAGGTTGGGGGGAGAGGACAGAGGAAGGAAGCATGATTGTTACCTCGCCACCAACACAACAGGGACTTGGTGCTCCTGGATGCGCAACACACATGAGTGCCTTCTTGCTGCACTACCTGCAACATGACCCTCGAATTGTGAGAATTAGAAATAATCCTGACTACTGGGTTGCCACACTGTTAGATCCCCGGTACAAAAGTAAATTTGCAGAAATTATTCCTGCCATAGAAAGGGATGCACGCATGCAGGAGTATCAGCAGAGACTGTTGCAGAATCTTACATGTGCTTTTCCACAAAATACCAGTGGTGCACGTAGTGAATCTCACAGTTCCAACTTGCCAACCGTGGGACCGTCAAGTGTTCAGCACTCAAACCGTAACAGAACCACAGTATCTGGTGGTAACATCAATTTTGCGGAATCATTTCACCACTTTTTTAGCCCATCCTTTGCAAGGCCACAGGAGACAAGAAGTCTGACACATAGTCAACGCCTAGAGACGATGGTACAGGAGTATCTCCAAGTAAACATTGAAGCCACGACTGTGTCACTGGACCCTTGCTCTTTTTGGGCTTCCAATCTGGATAAATGGCCGGAGCTAGCCACTTACGCCTTGGGGATCTTGTCATGCCCCGCAGCCAGCGTTCTGTCTGAACGTGTGTTCAGCGCTGCTGGTGGTGTGCTGACAGATAAGCGCACGCGGCTCTCCACTGATAATGTACACAGACTCACGTTCATAAAGATGAACAAATCATGGATCCGAAACGACTTTTCTACCCCTGTGTCATCCTGGTGAGAGTAAAAGCTTGATGATTGTTTAAAATCAGCCTACCAACCGTTTTAAGCTTTCAAATTACTAATCATGTTTATCTGTATCTTGACTGGAAAATAATTTGGGCTTTGTAGCAGTGTGCAGCACTAATCCTATTAGGCCATCTATAATAAGCTCCACCAGATTTAAAATTAAAAATAATTTTTAGCTGCATCTAGCCCGGAAAATAATTTTGGGGCTCCGAGATGCGCAAGACACATAAGTGCCTTCTTGCTGCACTACCTGCAGCATGACCCTCATATTGTCAGAATTCGAAGTAATCATGACTACTGGGTTGCCACACTCTTAGATCCCCCAAACTTTTCGATCAACCTTTTCATTTTAATAAAGACCAAAAAAATGGTCATTTTTGAAATTATAAGCATTAGCAGGTTGTTAGAAACTGAAATCAAACAGTTTTCAACTCAAAACTTTATTCTAGGTGATGTTACATTTTCACATAGGACCCCTTGTTCGAAAGGAGCTTCTGAACTCTCTCGTCCATTGAATTTGTCAGGTTTTGGATGGTTTCTGCTTCAATTGTTTTGCATGAGGACAGAATACCCTCCCAGAGCTGTTGCTTAGATGTGAACTGCCTCCCGCCATCATAGACACTCCTTTTAATGATGCTCCAAAGGTTCTGAATGGGGTAGAGGTCAGGGGAGCATGGGGGTCACACCATAAGTTTGTCCCCTTTTATGCCCATATCAGCCAGAGATGCAGATGTTTTATGTGCAGCATGAGATGGTGCATTATCATGCAGAAAAATGATCTTGCTGTGAAATACACGGTTCTTCTTCTTGAACCATGGCAGGAAATGCTGTTTGAGAAAATCCACATACATTATGGAGTTCATCTTTAGCGCCTTCAGGGATCCTAAAGGGGCCGACAATCTCTCTCCCCATGATTCCAGCCCAAAACATTACTCCACCTCCTCCTTGTTGGCGCTGTAGCCGTGTTTGCGTGGGGTGTCCATCAACCAGCCATCCTCCACTCTATCCATCTGGACCATCGAGCGCTGCACGGCACTCATCCGTGAACAAAACAGTTTTGAAATCAGTCTTCATGTAATGTTTGGCCCACTGGAGCCGTTTCTGCTTGTGTGAAGTGGATAGAGGAGGTCGACAGGATGGCGTATGCACAGCTGCAAACCTCTGAAGGACCCTGCATCTTGTTGTTCGGGGGACGTTGGAGGCACAAGCAGCTTCAAAAACTTGTCTGCTGCTATGACAAGGCTTTTTTGCCGCTGCTCTTTCAACCTGACGTAATTGCCTGTAGGAAAGAGTCCTCAATTTGCCCTTATCAGCACGCACACGTGTGTACTGTGAATCAGCTACATACTTCTTGATTGCCAAGACACTTCATCCTGATCATCGCACAATGTTGATTGTAGTCATGCCTTGACCTAAACACTCCACAATTTGTTGCTTCTCAGCAGCCGACACATCCTTTTTCTTTCCCATTTTGGCAGAAAATGTAGGCTGCTGAATAATGTGAGAGAGCCTTCTTAAGTAGTCTTGCCTTTCATTGGACACACCTGACAAACTAATTAGCACTGGTGTCTGCAATTGCTTACAGTGATATAAAGAGCCCTGACACACATCACCATCAATGAGTTTAACTGACAAACAAACAAATTCTTCCCTTATCACTCCTAAACACTTTTTGCATAATAATTTGGAACACAGTGTACATGTGCTTTTCCACAAAACACCAGTGGTTCACGTAGTGAATCTTACAGTTCTAACTTGCCAACCGTGGTCTGTATGGAGTTGTTCAATAAAGGGCCCAAAATTAAGATAACATAGATGGGAGAGGTCTCTATGAATAGGAATTCCTAAGTATTTGATACCCTGTGAGGGCCAGGCAAAGGGAAAGTTGGACTGGATGGAATCCTATATGTATTTGGGAGGGAGACATCGAGGGCCTCAGACTTCGCTGCATTGATTTTAAAATTTGACCATGTAACAAAGTGATCTATTTCAGCCATAACAGCATGGATGGATATATGTGATTGAGTGATATATACTAGGACATCGTCAGCAAATAGAGAGCACTTGTACTCGGTGCCTCCCACCTCAATCCACCTAATATTGGGGTTATGGCGAATTGATGAGAGCAGGTGCTCCGTCACTAGGATGTATAAGAGAGGGGACAGAGAACATCCCTGCCTTGTCCCATTGGTGATTGTGAAAGGTGATGAAAATGTTCTGACGCGCCCCCTGGGCCTTGGGACACCCGGAGCCGGACTCTTTTTGGTGGATGCTGGTGGTTGTAGTCTCCGTGGCGGCAACCCGGTTCCGTGGCTCAGGGCGGTCAAACCAGTGGCGGAACTATTTATGTGGTTTTGATGTTTAAATGTCCGACTACGCCACCCGTGGATTGCGGACAGAGTGAACCGCCGCTCCAGGGCAGACCGCTGAGGCTGGTGTTGTGGGTGCAGCAGAGCGTAGCATAACTCCCCACGGGAGGAGTATAGCCTCAGGGCAGTGTATGCGGAGGATGGGGGTGATGGTGCAGGGCAGCAGCAGTAATGACACGGAGTCAGTGATGCAGTCCAGGGCCTTTACTCACAGTTCTTATTATCCAGACCACGTCTGCAGGTAACGGCTGCCCACGTCGTACTGTGCTCACCAGGTGAGGGGCTCAGACAACTCCCAGATAACTTTGGAGCGCTTCACAGGACCCCCTTTGTGTGTCCTTTGTCTGGCCTTTCTTACCAACCCTTCTGTCCGGCTGCCTCGGGCCTCCTCTTGGTAAACTTGGCGCCAGTTTCCCTGACCCTATGTGGTGCCTTCCTAGCGGGTGTAGCGAGGGGCTGCGCCACATAAAATGTCACAGCCTCCTGTTTCTAGCTGAGAGTCGTTTCCTGCCTCCACTAGTTTCGGGGACCGGTCTCCCCCTTTGGCCTGACCCCTCCACGCAGGTGGATTCTGGCGTGCGGTGGCGACTCGCCCGTCCGCACCCCTGAGATCCCTTCGTTCCTCGTTCCTGGAGCCTTCTCCGCTCCTCTTCCTTCCTTCTCCCTCTTCCAGGCCTGGGCCTCTGTTACTAGGCCCGCCTCCGGAGCAGAGCTCATGCAGAGCCCCTGCTCCCTGCCACTTCTGCTCAGACTTCTCTGCACTGAACTAAGATGGTGCCCACCTTTTATACTCCCTTCTCAATGCACCCAGGAACTGCTTCCTCCCTGCTCCTGCACTACAGGGTTCCCCTTCCTCAGTGTTCCCTCCCCCCACTCCAGCCAGGGACAGGGACTGTCGTGCCCATCTCAGGGGCATATTGGTCGCCCTGCCCCACGGCAATGTGGTGTAATGCATGCAGGTGTCGGGTCCTGATCCACACTACATCCTTACCTGAGAGTGAGATATCACACCTCTGGGTGAGGTGCAATACCTCTGTAGCAACCGAGCCCTCAGGGTGCTACAGTTCCATTTATCTTCAGCCTAGGTGACGTATTGCGATACAGGGCCGTGATTTTGGCTATAAAAGGGTCCCCTAGACCCCTACCCCAAGCTTTTTAAGAGAATCATATATGGCGTGCCAGGAGACTCTATGGAATGCTTTCTCAGCATCCAACGAGAGTATCTAATTACAAATTTTTAACTGCATCTAGCCCAGGAAATACTTTGTGCCTAGTAGCAGGGTCTGCTAGTCAGCGGATTATCCCGGCTGTTAAGCAAGCTACACCACCTGTAGTTTGGACACTTCATTTTTTCAAAGGAAATGCTTCGGGACCACGGGATACTCAGTGAAGAGCATCAGGAGGCACCCCAAGGCATAGGGGCTGGGACTGGCAGTAGGATGCCTTGCGGTGGACAGCCGAGCTCGATCCTTATAAAAGCTTTTTAACTGCAGCAGCTTTAGTGGACGCTACTGGAGCTGGAATTACGCGGCTGCTGGCATGAGACTTGCCCTCCAATAGATCCTTGTAAATGGATTTAAAGTGTATTCATTCAAATTAGAGAGACAATTTAAATTAAAAAGCTTAGAGCTGCCTCCACCACAGGGGGGCTCGCTCGACCCACCAGCGGACAGGCACCAGTATTGGGAGAGGGGGGCTGGCCATCAGGGTTCACCGCGGCTCTGGCACAAACCCGGCGACACGGAGGTGGCACGGGCAGGAGCGGACTGGCCGTGTCGGCTTCTCACTTTTTGGATTTTAGAAGGGCATGACATGCCTATATCTGTGTCTCCCCCTCCTTTTACTCCTCCACCTCTTTTATTTTCGCATGACTATATGTACTTGTCACTTTTCCATGTGTTAGTTATGTCTTCTGAGCAGTTTGTCAGCTTTTGGACACCTTTGAAGGTGTTTTCTATGTGTTTCTATGTGTTTTTGTTTGCCTGCCATTGGTTTTAACGGTGTTCGAAGGTGTTCGACGAACAGTTCGACGAACAGTTCGGCGAACACACGGGTGTTCGACGAACCGAACCGAACTCGAACACTACGGGGGTGGCTCAACACTAGTCTTTATGACAGAAAATACCCAAAAGTGACACCATTCTAAAAACTGCTCCCCTCAAGGTGCTCAAAACCACATTCAAGAACTTTATTAACCCTTCAGGTGCTTCACAGGAATTTTTTGAATGTGGAAGAAAAAAATGAACATTTAACTTTTTTCACAAAAATGTTACTTTAGACCCATTTTTTTTTATTTTCACAGGGGTAACAAGAAAAAATGGACCCCAAAATTTGTTGTGCAATTTACCCTGGGCACGCAGATACCCAATATGTGGGGAAAAAACACTGTTTGGGCGCACGGCAGGGCTCAGAAGGGAAGGAGCGTCATTTGACTTTTTGATTGTAAAATTTGCTTGAATAATTAGCGGACGCCATGTTGTGTTTGGAGAGCCCCAGTGTGCCCAAACATTGGAGCTCCCCCATAAGTGACCCCATTTTGGAAACTAGACCCCCCAAGGCACCTATCTAGATGCATAGTGAGCACTTGGAACCCCCAGGTGCTTCACAAATTGATTTGTAAAAATGAAAAAGTGAAAAAAAAAACACTTTTTCATATTTATGAATCAATTTGTGAAACACCTGGGGGTTCCAAGTGCTCACTATGCATCTAGATAGGTGCCTTGGGGGGTCTAGTTTCCAAAATGGGGTCACTTGTGGGGGAGCTCCAATGTTTGGGCACACAGGGACTCTCCAAAAGCAACATGGTATCCGCTAACAAATTGTCGGCTCAAATTGTTAGCGGACATCATGTTTCATTTGGAGAGCCCCTGTGTGCCCAAACATTGGAGCTCCCCCACAAGTGACCCCATTTTGGAAACTAGACCCCCCAAGGCACCTATCTAGATGCATAGTGAGCACTTGGAACCCCCAGGTACTTCACAAATTGATTCGTAAAAATGAAAAAGTGAAAAAAAAAAGCATTGTTTTTTGCTTCGTTTTTTTTTTTTTTTTTTACCGTGTTCACTGAATGAGTTAACTAGTGGGACAGTTTTATAGGTCAGGTTGTTCCGGACGCGGCGATACCAAATATGTGTACTTTTTTTTTTTTTTTTTTTTTTTTTTTTTTTATAATAATATTTATTGATGGGTACATTATATTTTTATTTTTGGTGGATTATTTTTTTTTTTTTTTTTATATATTTTTGCAATTTTTTTTTTTTTTTTCACTTTCTGACAGTTTTTATATTTTATTACTTTGTCCCACTCTGGGACTTTCACTTTTTTTTCTCTGATCGCCTGCATGGCACAGGAATGAAGCACCATCCCTGTGTCATGCAGGCTCTCAGCGCTGGACAGGGAGAAGATTGTTTGGAGATGCACTGCGCATGTCCAAACAATCTTCCTGCTGTCTGGTGACCCGGATGTTGTCATGACGACATCGGGTCGTCATGGCAACACCCGGGAAGCCTTTGCAGACAGCGCTGGAAGCCGGAAGAGGAGGTGAGTATCTGCGATCACCTCCCCTTCCCCCCGCAATGCTGCGATCGACTTCGATCGACTTCGATCGCAGCATCGCGGGGGTTAATGTGCTGGGAGCGGTGCAGGACCGCTCCCTGCACATAGTATCGGGTGTCAGCTGTGAAAATCAGCTGACACCCGGCGGCGATCACGCCCGCACAGCCTGTGTGCGCGCACGCGATCGCCATGACGTACTAATACAGGTCTGGCTCTTAAGTCCCAGGGCACAGATGCGTATTGGTACGTCAGATGTTGTTAAGGGGTTAAATGTGGCTCCAAGATCGCTGATTGGACGCGTGCAGTGGCCGCGACCAATCTGCACAGCGGTTTTAACTTTTGCGCCAAGATCACTGATTGGTCGCGGCAGGAGAGCGCGACCAATCAGCGAATCGTATTGGTGAGGACCGGGGAGCGGAATCGTATTGGTGAGGACCGGGGAGCGTCGCTGTTTGTGCGGGTACTTCCGCTGCGAGAAGCCGGGAGATGAGCGACTGCTCGCAGCAGAAGTGTCCCGACCCGCAGCGCCGCTCCCCGGTCCTCCCTTGACACCCTAGCCGCATGGATGTCAGCGCCGCTGCCTGTGCGGCTACTTCCGCTGCAAGAAGCCGGGAGATGAGTGGCTGCTCGCAGCAGAAGTATCCCGACCCGCAGCGCCGCTCCCCGGTTCTCCCTTGACACCCTAGCCGCATGGAGGTCAGCAGCGCCGGCGGTCGAGGTCCTTCTGCTGCTATCGGCCGGGAGATGAGCGCCTTGCGCCGGTCATCTCCCTGCTGCATCTCCGTCCCGCAGATGAGCCGCTAACGGCCGCCATCTTTTTTCAGAAATCCCGCGGCGCTGATTGGCCGCTGCCAGACCAATGAGCGACGCGGGATTTCCTGCACAGACAGAAAGACAGACAGACGGGATAAGACGATTATATATATAGATGTGTCCTGTGTGGTGTAGTATATAGAGGATCTGTCAGCTCTCCTGTGTGGTATAGTATATAGAGGATCGGTCAGCTCTCCTATGTGGTATAGTATATAGAGGATCTGTCAGCTCTCCTATGTGGTGTAGTATATACAGGATATATAATTTCTCCTGTGTGGTGTATTATATAGAGAATGTGTCCTGTGTGGTGTAGTATATAGAGGATCTGTCAGCTCTCCTGTGTGGTGTAGTATATAGAGGATCAGTCAGCTCTCCTATGTGGTATAGTATATAGAGGATCTGTCAGCTCTCCTGTGTGGTGTAGTATATAGTGGATCTGTCAGCTCTCCTGTGTGGTGTAGTATATAGAGGATCTGTCAGTTCTCGTGTGTGGTGTAGTATATACAGGATCTGTCAGCTCTCCTGTGTGGTGTAGTATATAGGTAGTTAATAGAGGATCTGTCAGCTCTCCCGTGTGGTGTAGTATATAGAGGATCAGTCAGCTCTCCTATGTGGTATAGTATATACAGGATCTGTCAGCTCTCCTGTGTGGTGTAGTATATAGAGGATCTGTCAGCTCTCCTGTGTGGTGTAGTATATAGAGGATCTGTCAGCTCTCCTGTGAGGTGTAGTATATAGAGGATCTGTCAGCTCTCCTGTGTGGTGTAGTATATAGAGGATCTGTCCGCTCTCCTGTGTGGTGCAGTATGGAGGATCTGTCAGCTCTCCTGCGTGGTGTAGTATATAGGTAATTAATAGATGATCTGTCAGCTCTCCTATGTGGTATAGTATATAGAGGATCTGTCAGTTCTCCTGTGTGGTGTAGTATATAGAGGATCTGTCAGCTCTCCTGTGTGATGTAGTATATAGAGGATCTGTCAGCTCTCCTGTGTGGTGTAGTATATAGAGGATCTGTCAGCTCTCCTGTGTGGTGTAGTATATACAGGATCTGTCAGCTCTCCTGTGTGGTGTATTACATAGAGGATCTGTCAGCTCTCCTGTGTGGTGAAGTATAAAGAGGATCTGTCAGCTCTCCTGTGTGGTGTAGTATATAGAGGATCTGTCAGCTCTCCCGTGTGGTGTGGTATATAGAGGATCTGTCAGCTCTCCTGTGTGGTGTATTACATAGAGGATCTGTCAGCTCTCCTGTGTGGTGAAGTATATAGAGGATCTGTCAGCTCTCCTGTGTGGTGTAGTATATAGAGGATCTGTCAGCTCTCCCGTGTGGTGTAGTATATAGAGGATCTGTCAGCTCTCCTGTGTGGTGTAGTATATAGAGGATCTGTCCGCTCTCCTGTGTGGTGCAGTATAGAGGATCTGTCAGCTCTCCTGCGTGGTGTAGTATATAGGTAGTTAATAGAGGATCTGTCAGCTCTCCTATATGGTATAGTATATAGAGGATCTGTCAGCTCTCCTGTGTGGTGTAGTATATAGAGGATCTGTCAGCTCTCCTGTGTGGTGTAGTATATAGAGGATCTGTCAGCGCTCCTGTGTGGTCTAGTATATAGAGGATCTGTCAGCTCTCCTGTGGGGTGCAGTATAGAGGATCTGTCAGCTCTCCTGTGTTGTGTAGTATAGAGGATCTGTCAGCTCTCCTGTGTTGTGTAGTATATAGAGGATCTGTCAGTTCTCCTGTGTTGTGTAGTATATAGAGGATCTGTCAGCTCTCCTGTGTTGTGTAGTATAGAGGATCTGTCAGCTCTCCTGCGTGGTGTAGTATATAGGTAGTTAATAGAGGATCTGTCAGCTCTCCTATATGGTATAGTATATAGAGGATCTGTCAGCTCTCCTGTGTGGTGTAGTATATAGAGGATCTGTCAGCTCTCCTGTGTGGTGTAGTATATAGAGGATCTGTCAGCGCTCCTGTGTGGTCTAGTATATAGAGGATCTGTCAGCTCTCCTGTGGGGTGCAGTATAGAGGATCTGTCAGCTCTCCTGTGTTGTGTAGTATAGAGGATCTGTCAGTTCTCCTGTGTTGTGTAGTATATAGAGGATCTGTCAGCTCTCCTGTGTTGTGTAGTATAGAGGATCTGTCAGCTCTCCTGTGTTGTGTAGTATAGAGGATCTGTCAGCTCTCCTGTGTTGTGTAGTATATACTGTATCTCCTGCTGACGATTCTCCTGCTGCCTGTGACGTCACATTGAAAGAGCAGCTCCTACTCTTTCATCCTGCTCTGTCGGCGAAGCACCACTGCCGACGTCATTTAGAAGGAAAGCCAGCTCCCCGCTGCCTAGATGGGGGAAGTTGACTGTCAATCAGCAAGACTACTCAGCAGTGACACTTGTCAGACACTGCAGATTTCATGAAGAGGTGTGTACAGTGTCCATTTTAGGACATGATCAGATATCAAAGTCAAACATGAGAATAATGTCAGTTTGAGGCTAAATACCCTGTCTGAGAACTGACTTTAACATGTGACTTTGATATGTGACTTTGACATCTGACTTTTACAACTGATAATAATAAAAAAAAAGTTCACTGTACGATGCTGGGACTTGAACCCAAAACTCTGCCTAGAAGCCAGTACACCTACCATTGAGCTATACACTCAGTTGAAATAACTTAGGCATTCTATTTGGTTGTGATTTTCAGTGCAAATCTGTCTGAAACTCATTGGGACTTCTACACAGACCTCGTCCATGTCGAATTCAAATGATGTGTGACTTTGATATGTGACTCTGATATCTCACTTTTTTCAAACATCAGAATCAGAATCACAATGACTTTTAAACACCCTGAGTATTTTCAGGGTTGATCCCATAAGCCAAGAAAAACTACCAGTCCCTATCATTTGACCCTATGGTTGAAATTTAAAGCTTCAGGCTCATTTAGTGGAGCTTCTGGGTTCAAATCCCAGAAGCAGAAGAATATATATACAGTACAGTTGAAACAAGAAGTTTACATGTACTGTATGTAAATGCCTTAAAACATTATCTCTCTCTCATTATTCTGGCATTTGGCAAAATTAAAACTTATAGCGATCCTAATTGATCTAAAACGGGAAAGATTTATTCTGATTTCATGTCAGATATTGAGAAAAACATGCATATGTGTCTTTTTATATAGTGTATGTAAACTTCTGGTTTCAACTGTATATATATATATATATATATATATATATATATATATATATATATATACAGTACAGACCAAAAGTTTGGACACACCTTCTCATTTTAAGATTTTTCTGTATTTTCATGACTAAGAAAATTGTACATTCACACTGAAGGCATCAAAACTATGAATTAACACATGTGGAATTATATACTTAACAAAAAAGTGTGAAACAACTGAAAATATGTCTTTTATTCTAGGTTCTTCAAAGTAGCCACCTTTTGCTTTGATGACTGCTTTGCACACTCTTGGCATTCTCTTGATGAGCTTCAAGAGGTAGTCACCGGAAATGGTTTTCACTTCACAGGTGTGCCCTGTCAGGTTTAATAAGTGGGATTTCTTGCCTTATAAATGGGGTTGGGACCATCAGTTGTGTTGTGCAGAAGTCTGGTGGATACACAGCTGATAGTCCTATTGAATAGACTGTTAGAATTTGTATTATGGCAAAAAAAGTAGCTAAGTAAAGAAAAACGAGTGGCCATCATTACTTTAAGAAATGAAGGTCAGTCAGTCCAAAAAATTGGGAAAACTTTGAAAGTGTCCCCAAGTGCAGTTGCAAAAACCATCAAGCGCTACAAAGAAACTGGCTCATATGAGGACCGCCCCTGGAAAAGAAGACCAAGAGTCACCTTTGTTTCTGAGGATAAGTTTGTCCAAGTCACCAGCTCAGAAATCGCAGGTTAACAGCAGCTCAGATTAGAGACCAGGTCAATGCCACACAGAGTTCTAGCAGCAGACACATCTCTACAACTACTGTTAAGAGGAGACTTTGTGCAGCAGGCCTTCATGGTAAAATAGCTGCTAGGAAACCACTGCTAAGGACAGGCAATAAGCAGAAGAGACTTGTTTGGGCTAAAGAACACAAGGAATGGACATTAGACCAGTGGAAATCTGTGCTTTGGTCTGATGAGTCCAAATTTGAGATCTTTGGTTCCAACCACAGTGTCTTTGTGCGACGCAGAAAAGGTGAACAGATGGACTCTACATGCCTTGTTCCCACCGTGAAGCATGGAGGAGGAGGTGTGATGGTGTGGGGGTGCTTTGCTGGTGACACTGTTGGGGATTTATTCAAAATTGAAGGCATACTGAACCAGCATGGCTACCTCAGCATCTTGCAGTGGCATGCTATTCCATCCGGTTTGCGTTTAGTTGGACCATCAGTTATTTTTCAACAGGACAATGACCCCAAACACACCTCCAGGCTGTGTAAGGGCTATTTTACCAAGAAGGAGAGTGATGGGGTGCTACGCCAGATGACCTGGTCTCCACAGTCACCAGACCTGAACCCAATCGAGATTGTTTGGGGTGAGCTGGACCGCAGAGTGAAGGCAAAAGGGCCAACAAGTGCTAAGCATCTCTGGGAACTCCTTCAAGATTGTTGGAAGACCATTTCCGGTGACTACCTCTTGAAGCTCATCAAGAGAATGCCAAGAGTGTGCAAAGCAGTCATCAAAGCAAAAGGTGGCTACTTTGAAGAACCTAGAATATAAGACATATTTTCAGTTGTTTCACACTTTTTTGTTAGCTATATAATTCCACATGTGTTAATTCATAGTTTTGATGCCTTCAGTGTGAATGTACAATTTTCATTGTCATAAAAATACAGAAAAACCTTTAAATGAGAAGGTGTGTCCAAACTTTTGGTCTGTACTGTATATATAGTACAGACCAAAAGTTTAGACACACCTTCTCATCTAGACTGTGTGCCCACGATGCGTTTTTAAGCGTTTCTGCAGCGGCAAAAACGCTGCAGAAACGCTAAAAAAAAGCATGGTAGAAGGCCTGCCATGTCCCCCAATGATAATCCGCATGTGCTATGCACATTCTGCGGAGATTTTCGCTGCGGATTATCATTGCGGAAAAAAACGCAGCACTACCAATTATTTTGCGGAAGTGCTGCGTTTTCGCCGCCTTGACTTGCATTGCAATGCGCCAATTCCGCAAGACTGCATCTGTACTTGCGTAATTGGCGCGTTATAATGTGCGGATGCTACCCGGATGTGGAGGACAGGAGACTCTCCTCCACACCCAGGTACCATTATAAAAGCTGTAAAAAAAAAGAATAAAATAAAAAATAAAGATTATATTCACCTTCCGACGACCCCCGGACTCCTTCCCTGTGCTTGCCCATAGATCGCGCAGGACTGAAGGACCTGCGGTGACGTCACAGTCATGTGACGGCAGGTCCTTCAGTACAGCGTACCGCGGTCTGTCGGCAGCCAGCACAGGAGCGCAGCGAGTCTGCAGGGGCCATCGGAAGGTAAGTATAGGTTTATTTTTTATTTTTTAACATTCTCTCGGGTCACACTATATAAATCCATGCCGGTTGCATGGATTTATATAGTGTGACCGAGTTGTCAAGCACTTTCCAAGTGATGCTAAAATCGCTTGGAAAGCGCTTGACACCCGCATTCGGAAATGCAAGTGAAGAACGCTTCATTTCCGCATGTCCCTGGCAGGAAAACGCATGTACAATGCGTTTTTTTCTGCCAGGGAGATGCAGAAACGCTCAGGAAAAAATCCTGAGCATTTCTGCATCGTGGGCACATAGCCTTAAAGATTTTTCTGTATTTTCATGACTTTGAAAATTGTACATTCACACTGAAGGCATCAAAACTATGAATTAACACATGTGGAATTATATACTTAACAAAAAAGTGTGAAACAACTGAAAATATGTTTTATATTCTAGGTTCTTCAAAGTAGCCACCTTTTGCTTTGATGACTGCTTTGCACACTCTTCGCATTCTCTTCATGAGCTTCATGAGGTAGTCACCGGAAATGGTCTTCCAACAATCTTGACGGAATTCCCAGAGATGCTTAGCACTTGTTGGCCCTTTTGCCTTCACTCTGCGGTCCAGCTCACCCCAAACCATCTCGATTGGGTTCAGGTCTGGTGACTGTGCAGGCCAGGTCATCTGGCGTAGCACCCCATGACTCTCCTTCTTGATCAAATAGCCCTTACACAGCCTGGAGGTGTGTTTGGGGTCATTGTCCTGTTGAAAAATAAATGATGGTCCAACTAAACTCAAACCGGATGGAATAGCATGCCGCTGCAAGATGAAGTGGTAGCCATGCTGGTTCAGTATACCTTCAATTTTGAATAAATCCCCAACAGTGTCACCAGCAAAGCACCCCCACACCATCACACCTCCTCCTCCATGGTTCACGGTGGGAACCAGGCACGTAGAGTCCATCCGTTCACCTTTTCTGCGTCGCACAAAGACACGGTGGTTGGAACCAAAGATCTCAAATTTGGACTCATCAGACCAAAGCACAGATTTCCACTGGTCTAATGTCCATTCCTTGTGTTCTTTAGCCCAAACAAGTCTCTTCTGCTTGTTGCCTGCCCTTAGCAGTGGTTTCCTAGCAGCTATTTTACCATGAAGGCCTGCTGCACAAAGTCTCCTCTTAACAGTTGTTGTAGAGATGTGTCTGCTGCTAGAACTCTGTGTGGCATTGACCTGGTCTCTAATCTGAGCTGCTGTTAACCTGCAATTTCTGAGGCTGGTGACTCGGATAAACTTATCCTCAGAAGCAGAGGTGACTCTTGGTCTTCCTTTCCTGGGGCGGTCCTCATGTAAGCCAGTTTCTTTGTAGCGCTTGATGGTTTTTGCAACTGCACTTGGGGACACATTCAAAGTTTGCCCAATTTTTCAGACTGACTGACCTTCATTTCTTAAAGTAATGATGGCCACTCGTTTTTCTTTACTTAGAATTTGTATTATGGCAAGAAAAAAGCAGCTAACAGTCTATTCAGTAGGACTATCAGCTGTGTATCCACCTGACTTCTGCACAACACACCTAATGGTCCCAACCCCATTTATAAGGCAAGAAATCCCACTTATTAAACCTGACAGGGCACACCTGTGAAGTGAAAACCATTTCCGGTGACTACCTCTTGAAGCTCATCAAGAGAATGCCAAGAGTATGCAAAGCAGTCATCAAAGCAAAAGGTGGCTACTTTGAAGAACCTAGAATATAAGACATATTTTCAGTTGTTTCACACTTTTTTGTTAAGTATATAATTCCACATGTGTTAATTCATAGTTTTGATGCCTTCAATGTGAATGTACAATTTTCAAAGTCATGAAAATACAGAAAAATCTTTAAATGAGAAGGTGTGTCCAAACTTTTGGTTTGTACTGTATATACACAGTGGGGAAAAAAGAATTTAGTCAGTCACCAATTGTGCAAGTTCTCTCACTTAAAAAGATGAGAGAGGCCTGTAATTGACATCATAGTTAGACCTCAACTATGAGAGACAAAATGAGAAAACAAATCCTGAAAATCACATTGTCTGATTTTGAAAGAATTTTTTTTTAAATTTTGGTGGAAAATAAGTATTTGGTCAATTACAAACAAGTAAGATTTCTGGCTCTCACAGACCTGTAACATCTTCTTTAAGAGGCTCCTCTGTCCTCCACTCATTACCTGTAGCACTGGCACCTGTTTGAACTTGTTATCAGTATAAAAGACACCTGTCCGCAACCTCAAACAGTCACACTCCAAACTCCACTATGGTGAAGACCAAAGAGCTGCGAATGACACCAGAAACAAAATTGTAGCCCTGCACCATGCTGGGAAGACTGAATCTGCAATAGGCAAGCAGCTTGGTGTGAAGAAATCAACTGTGGGAGCAATAATTTGAAAATGGGAGACATACAAGACCACTGATAATCTCCCTTGATCTGGGGTTCCACACAAGATCTCACCCGTGGGGCCAAAATGATCTCAAGAACGGTGAGCAAAAATCCCAGAACCACACAGAGGCATCTAGTGAATGACCTGCAGAGAGCTGGGACCAACGTTACACAGGCTACCATCAGTAACACACTACGACGCCAGGGACTCAGATCCTGCAGTGCCAGACGTGTCCCCCTGATTAAGCCATTATGACGCGCCCCTGGGCCTGTGTCGCGCTGCGTTGCGCACGCGGGAGCTTACCCGGAGCCGGATCTCTTGAGGGTTGTAGTCTCGTGGCGGTGATCCGGTCCGTGCCCAGGGAGTCAGACTAAGTGGCGCTGTATTAGCGGTAGATGTTGGACGACTACGCCACCCGTTGAGTACAGCTAAGGAGCTGCTGCTGCAGGGCAGACCGCTGAGGCCGGTGGTAGGATTGTGCAGCGTGATAGTATAACCCCCAACGGGAGGGGTATGGCCTCAGGGCAGCCGACGTGGATGATGGGGGTAGCAGGAACCACTCGGAGACGGTACGGTGTAGTTCAGGGTCTTTACTGGTGACAACGATAGACCCTCCCGGAGTACTGGCTAGCGATTGGGGCCTGGTCAGTCCTTGAGCAGATGGGATCTCCCCTGGCCAGGCGGAGTTGTAGGCCTCCCAAACTAACGATACTCTTCTGGCTACCTTGCTAGAAGCGGGTATAAGTAGCCCACGTCCCTGAGTGTACCGTGTGGTGCTCACCCGTATGGCCGGTGACTCGGGGCCTTCTAGTAGCTTCCGCTCCACGACGGCGGTGCTGGTCCCACGCGTGTGACCGTGCCTTCGGGTTTCTGGGCCAGAGGACCTGCAATCCCCTGCAGGTCGGTTTCTGCTGCTGGATAGGAGTTAGTCCCCACAGCCTCGGACTCCGGGTCCGGTGATAACTTCTCAGTCAGGGCGAGCTCTGCAGCTGCCAGCCCCTGACTCCTTGTAGCACTGCTCCCACAGAGCTCCTGATGTTCTTTTCCTATATCTGCTTCTCTTCTCTGTCTCTACTTCTTCTCTACTCACTAACCCTGCCTCAGCCCTAGGTTTATATAGGGGAAGTTCTTCCCCTCCCAGGGACTGGGCAGGAGGTGTGGCATGCACAGGATCCCTGACCAAGAGACCTCCCACCTGCTCTCAGACATAACATTGCCGTTACTGTGGAAACCAGACCCCTGGGGTGCCACAATTACATGTCCTGGCCCGTCTGAAGTTTGCTAGAGAGCATTTGGATGATCCAGAAGAGTATTGGGAGAATGCCATATGGTCAGATGAAACCAAAGTTGAACTGTTTGGTAGAATCACAACTCATCATGTTTGGAGGAGAAAGAATGCTGAGTTGCATCCAAAGAACAGCATACCTACTGTGAAGCATGGGGGTGGCAACATCATGCTTTGGGGCTTTTTCTCTGCCAAGGGACCAGGAAGACTGATCCATGTACATAAAAGAATGAATGGGGCCATGTATCGTGAGATTTTGAGTGCAAACCTCCTTCCATCAGCAAGGGCATTGGAGATGAACCATGGCTGGGTCTTTCAACATGACAATGATCCCAAGCCACCGCCAGGGCAACGAAGAAGTGGCTTCGTAAGAAGCATTTCAAGGTCCTGGAGTGTCCTAGCCAGTCTCCAGATCTAAACCCTATAGAAAACCTTTGGAGGGAATTGAAAGTCCGTGTTGCCTAGCGACATTCCCAAAACATCACTGCTCTAGAGGAGATCTGCATGGAGGAATGGGCCAACATACCAGCAACAGTGTGTGCCAACCTTGTGAAGACTTACAGAAAACGTTTGACCTCTGTCATTGCCAACAAAGGATATATAACAAAGTATTGAGATTAACTTTTGTAATTGACCAAATACTTATTTTTCACCAAAATTTGAAACAAATTTCTTTCAAAATCAGACAATGTGATTTTCAGGATTTGTTTTCTCATTTTGTCTCTCATAGTTGAGGTCTAACTATGATGTCAATTACAGGCCTCTCATCTTTTTATGTGGGAGAACTTGCACAATTGGTGGCTGACTAAATATTTTTTTCCCCACTGTATATCTATAAAATAACGGGAGATGCGTACCTCTGTCTGAAGCCTTTATAGACTGCACAAGCGCGACACGCCTGCGCAGTCTGGCTCCAAACAGAAGCACGCATGGAGCCATTACAGGTAAGAGGAGTGTGTATGGCGCCGGAGATCACGGTATGCGTAGACACTGAGTGCATACCGCGAACTCCGGCGCCATGCTTACATACTTACTTGACCGTGAGGAGCGTTGCCGGAGACCGGGGCAGGAGTGAAGGCGTCGGAATCGGCGCATGTGCATAGCGCTATCCGCCGCCATTTTACTGAAGATACATTCGCAGCAAAATGGCGGCGGACAGCGCGGTATGGGCACGTGCGTACTCCGGAGCCACACTCCATCCCCGGCCTCTGGCAGAAAAGGACACCGCAGCGCTGGAGCACAGGGAAGAAAGGTGAGTATAAGTGTTTATTTTTTTATATGTGGGCAGCGTAAAAGGGATGAGGGGTGTCATACATACCAGGATTGTGGGGTGAGGGGACCATACACACCATGCTAGGGATGAGGGGTACCATGCATACAAGGATTGGGGGGTGAGAAGTGCCATGCATGCCAGCATTGGGGATGAGGGGGCCACACATACCAGGATTGGGGGATGAGGGGTGCCATGCATACCAGGATTAGGAGGTGAAGGGCCACATATACCAGCATTGGGGGATGAGGGGTACCATACTTACCAGGATTGGGGATGAGGGGCCCACACATACCAGGATTGGGGGATGAGGGGTACCAAGCATACCAGGATTGGGGGATGAGGGGTACCATACATACCAGGATTGGGAGATGAGGGGTACCATACATACCAGGATTGGGGGATGAGGGGTACCATACATACCAGGATTGGGGGATGAAGGGTACCATACATACCAGGATTGGGGGATGAGGGGTGCCATACATACTAGGATTGGGGGATGAGGGGTGCCATACATACCAGTATTGGGGGATGAGGGGTACCATACATACCAGGATTGGGGAATGAGGGGTGCCATACATACCAGGATTGGGGGATGAAGGGTACCATACATACCAGGATTGGGGGATGAGGGGTACCATACATACCAGGATTGGGCGATGAGGGGTGCCATACATACCAGGATTGGGGGATGAGTGGTGCCATGCATACCAGGATGAGGAATGGGGTGCAATACATACCAGGATTGGGGGTGAGGGGTGCCATGCATACCAGAATAGGGATGAGGGGTACCATGCATACCAGAATAGGGATGAGGGGTACCATGCATACAAGGATGAGGGATGGGGTGCCATGCATACCAGGATGAGGGATGGGATGCCATGCATACCAGGATGAGGGATACCATACATACCAGGATAGGGATGAGGGGTACCATACATACCAGGATGAGGGATGGAGTGCCATGCATACCAGGATTGGGGGATGAGTGGTGCCATATATACTAGGATGAGGGATTGGGTACCATACATACCAGAATTGGGGGATGAGGGGTGCCATGTATACCAGATTTGGAATGAGGGGTGCCATGCATAGCAGGATTGGGGATGAGGGGTGCCATGCATAGCAGGATTGGGGATGAGGGGTGTCACGCATACCAGGATTGGGGATGAGGGGTGCCATGCATAGCAGGATTGGGGATGAGGGGTGCCATGCATAGCAGGATTGGGTATGAGGGGTGCCATGCATAGCAGGATTGGGGATTAGGGGTGCCATGCATAGCAGGATTGGGAATGAGGGGTGCCATACATACCAGGATTGGTTATGAGGGGGCCATGCATACCAGCATAGGAATGAGGGGTACCATGCATACCAGGATAGGGATGTGGGGGGCCATGCATACCAGGATTCGGATGAGGGGCCATGCATACCAGGATAGGGATGAGGGGTACCATGCATACCAGGAAGAGGGATGGGGTGCCATCCATACCAGGACAGGGATGAGGGGTACCATCCATACCAGGATGAGGGGTACCATACATACCAGGATAGGGATTGGGTACCATGCATACCAGGATTGGGGGTGAGGGGTGCCATGCATACTAGGATTGGGGGTGAGAGGTGCCATGCATACCAGGATTGGGGGTGAGGGGTGCTATGCATACCAGGATTGGGGGTGAAGGGTGCCATGCATACCAGGATTGGGGGTGAGGGGTGCCATGCATACCAGGATTGGGGGTGCCAAGAGAATGCCAAGAGTGTGCAAAGCAGTCATCAAAGCAAAAGGTGGCTACTTTGAAGAACCTAGAATATAAGACATATTTTCAGTTGTTTCACACTTTTTTGTTAACTATATAATTCCACATGTGTTAATTCATAGTTTTGATGCCTTCAGTGTGAATGTACAATTTACATAGTCATGAAAATACAGAAAAATCTTTGAATGAGAAGGTGTGTCCAAACTTTTGGTCTGTACTATATATATATATATATATATATATATATTTTTTAATTATGCTGGTTAGGACACAAACTACAGTGATATTTTACTTTTAATATCTGACATTTTGATTGTCATCCTGCCATGTTAAGAAAGAGTTTCAGACACGCTGTCTATTTGCATGATAAATCACGTAGCCAAAGTAAATTAGGAGGCACTAATTTACTATATATCAATTTCCATGTGACTGTACGTTTGCCGAGCTTCTTAAGAAAGGGTCTAATGACCAAATTTATTTTTTGTAAATTTTTCTTTCCATCCACAAAAGAACTGCCTGCAAACTCCAGACCACTGGCTGCAAATTCATAAGTCTGCAGTCACACTGTCACGGGTGTGTCAGAAGTGACAGACAGTCGCCTTGATGTTGGTTGCAGGAGATTTCTTCGTTTGGTATTACAGACACCTTCTTAGAGGCTAGAAATCCTATCAATGAAGGAAATGCCAATAATTAAAGTTAGTTACCCAACTAACCAAAGACCTTATAAAGAGTACCCAACAGGCTTTATATAATGCAATAACCTTTATTATACAAAAAAGATTAAAAAATACACACAGGCAAGGACATTAAAAATGCAACAAACAAATTAAAAATTAATATAAGAGGGGGGATGAGCATGTCCGCAATAGATAAATTAATAATTGCACTTCATGATTATACAACAAAAGATGAATACACAAGGTCCGTAATTTATGTACATACACAGCTATATATTTAATATGGATGGTCAATTCCAAGTTAAATCATAATGAACACATATAGTTTAGTCATTCAGATATAGTAAATAATGCCGATGTCTTTAAGATCAAGTGCAATGCTGACATGTTGTATTATATTACATCAGAAAGCTGGACCACAGAAATAGTATATGTGGCGCCCCTGAGGGTTCAGTCGCCACAGAGGTACTGCCCCTCACCCAGAGGTGTAGTGCCTCCTTCTCTCAGGTAAGGAGGGAGTGCTGCCCGGAACCCCCAACACCCGCACACAACACTACACTACTCCATGCCAGCTGGAAGGGCAAGATGCATTGTGTCTCTGCTGAGCCCTGTCCCTGGCTGGAGTGGGGGGAACCAAAGAGAGGGGGAACCAGTAGTGGGTGTGGGTGGAGGATGTAGTGTAGGGGAGCACCATTGTAGGAGGTATTTAAAGGGAAGCCATCTTAGGGTGGCAGGTCAGTGAGGACAGTCAGTCAGTGAGTAGTAAGGAGAGGAGGGGAGCAGAGTCTCTTCAGGAGCTCTGCTCCACAAGTGGGGCCTAGTAACAGAGGCCCAGGAGGGGAGCAGAGGATGAAGGCTCCGGTAACTGAAGGGGTACCAGGGGTACGGAAGGAGCAGGAAGCCACCCGTACACTCTAATCTGTCAAGTGACGGAGGGACTAGGCCGCAAGAAGGGAACCAGTCCCTGGACCAACCGTGTTACTCCAGGTCTCGGCTGGAAAACTGGAGGCTTCTGCACTTTCATGGTGCAGTTGCCACAGTCTCACCCTAGTCACCGTGAAGGGCATCAAGTAGGTCCGGGAACCCCAGGTTGCCCAGGCGGACTTCAGAGCACCCGATCAGGACTGTGTGTGGGAAAGCGCAGGGCAGGAGGGAGAAGACCCGGCGCGAGAAGTCGGTCTAGTAAGGAACATAAAGAAAGTGGGGTTCCGTCAAGCGCTCCTGATATACTTGAGAAAGTGCTGGACCCCTTACCAGGTGGACGCAGTGCGACGCGGAGGCTGACACCCGTGCAGTGTACCTGAGAAACTTGAACAAGAACTGTGAGTAAAACTCAGATGACTGCACTGCCTCCGTCAGTTATTTCCACTGCGCCATCTCTCCTGCACCACAAGCCCCAGCATCACCACGATCTACACCTACACTGCCCCGGGGGCCCGCTCTGCCTGTGGGGAGCAGAAACATCCCAGCTGCCATCCTATCACCCCCTCCCACCCCCCCGGAGGTCTGCAGCAGCGCCGGTAACCATTACCGGAAACCACAGGTGGCGTCACGAGACAAACTGTACACTAAAACCCCTTTTTAAAGAGAGACCCAGAGTACGGGCCCGGGAGCCGACTGCCGTGACCTCCTAAACAAGGTAAAAGGCCAGGGTACCGAGTCCCCTTTATCTCCCTGGGTGACACATATATATACACCACTAGAGGTCAGTAAAATCTCAGTAAATAAAGCAACTCAGCTTATAAAATTCTCAAGTGAGGTATCCCAATGATAAAAGTGCAGAGTGCCTTAACATAATACAAATAAGAAAAAATGGCCAAAAGTGCAATAAACATCCAGATGTTAGTAATAGGGACATACCACAACCCCCTCACACCACTCCAATGCCGCTTCGCTCCTGCTTCATCAGGGAGTGTGGTGTGAGGGGATGTGGGAGTTTTATATTGACAATTCCACAGCTGCAAATGATTACAAAAATGGGTAGCGCCATCTTACTGGGCACCGCTGTCCTTCTTAGAGGCTGTGTCTCTAGGACCCAGGGGCTACCTTCCTCTGGCTAATTAACACCCTGGCCTGGGTGTTTAAATACCTGCTGTCTGCTAGAGGGAGGTGCCGGCGATACTCACATTATCCCTTGTGAAGGCTCGGAGCAAGTGCATTACTTCTTCCTCTCTGGAGCAATGAGGAAGGGTGTTTATCTCTCTGAAGTCAACTTAAAGCTAAGCTATCTTCCCTTGTTTGTTCCCCCTTGTTGTCTTTAGTTGTCAGTGGAGATCGATTAGCGCTCATCCCCCTCCCTTCCCTAGCCAGGGCTTAACGCCAGGGAAAGACAGGGCGAGGTTCGCGTGCGGCGATTGTTAAAGAACCAATATAGGGATGTTAGTGGAGACAGGGTGATATTAGATCAGCCTAGGAGGTCTCCACTCCCCCCTTACCCCAGAGTCTGGGCTCCCTTTCCCATTGTGTTACCCTAAGTCTTTCCACATCTTGTGTGACATTATCACCGTCCGAGCACATTTTGAAAAGGAAAAAAAAATTGACACTTTTTTTTTGTGTGTGTGTGTTTTTTGGGCGTGTTTTTTTTTTCCTTTCTCCTTGGTATGGGTTCAGTTGCAGAGCTCACAGAGCGGCTGTGCAGTCTGTCTCTGGAGGTGAATGACATCCGTTGTGAGGTTCAGCAGCAGCATTAGCGGCTACTGGTCGCCAATGTGGGGGTCTCTGCAGGTAGGCCTATCCAGCCTGAACCCAAGGTTGCCCTCCCGGAAAGGTTTTCAGTAGGTAGAGACAAGTTTTTTGTATTCAATGAGGCCTGCAAACTGTATTTTAAACTTTGTCCTTACCCCTCTGGAAATGAAGAGCAATGGGTTGGAATTGTGATCTCTCTACTGCAGGGAGATCCTCAGTCGTGGACGTTTTCTTAACCACAGGACTCGGTTTGTCTCCTGTCTGTGGAGGGGTTTTTCGGTCAGTGGAAATGTACAGTCCGGAATTCCGTAGATGGGCAACGGATTCCAAATGGAATGACTCAGCCCTTAGAAGTCAATTTTGTAAGGGTCTTACTGAAAGGTTGAAAGATTCCTTGGTAGTATATGGAACCCCTCAGTCCTTGGAGGCGGCCATGTCGTTGGTCATACGTCTTAATAGATGCCTTCGGGGTAGGTGGGTGAGACCACCTTCTCCGGAGCCTTCTTGTCGGGGTTATGTACCTCTGCAGGGGGAGCGGTCTGGCAGTGAACCAGTACTGCGGGAGGTGGAGGAACCCATGCAGTTAGGGGGTGTCTCTGCATCATACATTTCCCAGGAGATTTGCAAAAAAAAGGCGTATGTTTTTTTTGTGGAAAAAAGGGATATATTCTTGGGACCTGTCCAAACAAAAGGAGACTCGATTAACTCTTGGTAGTCTGGAGTTGGATAAACAAGGGGTGAATTTGTTGCCAACCTGCAGTTCCCGGTTGGTCCTGACAGCAGAGGTGGTGCTAGAGAGCAAAACCGAGAAAATTTCTGTGTTTGTTGACAGTGGAGCCGGAGTCAACATGGTTGATGCTGAGTTTGTGAAAACTGATAAACTTGCTTGCTGTACTTTAGCTAAACCTAGTTCAATCTTCTCCATCGACTCGGCGCCACTTGCACAGAGAGCATTTACTCAGATTGTACATAATGTAAAACTGAGAGTGGGGTCAGTTCATTGTGAAAAAATCCCTTGCTATGTCCTGGACAGTCTTTCCATACCTATTGTTTTGGGTATTCCTTGGCTTGTTAAACATAATCCGTTGGTGAATTGGCAAACCGGGGAGATTATTGAATGGACGGATTACTGCCATGAGAACGGTTTAGATATTTCCCTTGCTACTGTCTCTACGGAAATATTACCTGCTTTTCTGCCTGGTTTTGAGGATGTATTTTTCTGAGAGGGGGTATCAGGATTTGCCTCTTCATCGTGCATATGACTGTCCTATTAACCTGACCCCCGGAGCTAAACTACCGAAGTCCAGACTGTATCATCTTTCTGGCCCTGAGAGACAAGCCATGAAGGATTTCATTGCGGAAAGTCTGGAAAAGGGACATATCAGACCATCATCTTCGCCCGTGGCGGCAGGGTTTTTCTTTGTGAAGAAAAAAGATGACGGTCTACGTCCCTGTTTAGATTTCCGGGAATTAAATCAAATTACCATCTGTGATCCATATCCCCTTATTCCTGATTTGTTCAGCCAGGTTGTATGAGCTAAGGTATTCTCCAATTGATTTAAGGGGAGCCTACAATCTGGTTAGAATCAGAGAAGGGGACGAAAGGAAAACAGCATTCAATACCCCTGAAGGGCATTTCGAGAGTCTGGTTATGCCTTTCAGTTTGACCAATGCACCTGTGGTATTCCAGCATTTCATAAATGATATTTTCTATCATTTGGTGGGGAGGTTTGTGGTGGTCTATCTGGATGAGATTTTGGTTTACTCACCTGATTTTGAGACACATCGGGGGCATGTTAAGAAGGTGCTCCAGATATTAAGGGATAACAAACTTTATGCCAAACTGTAAAAATGTGTTTTCGCTGTTAAGGAGGTGCAGTTTTTTGGGTACTTGATGTCATCTTCGGGTTTTCGGATGTATCCGGAGAAGATCCTTGCAATCCTTGATAGGGACTGTCCCAAGAACCTTAAGGCTCTTCAATGTTTTCTGGGCTTTACTAATTTTTACCGGAAATTCATCCAAAATTACTCTGTAATTGTGCAACCCCTTACTGACATGACTAAGAACTAAGAAGGGGTCCAATTTTTCCAAATGGTCGGATGCCTCCCTCCAGGCTTTTTCTTCCTTAAAGAATCATTTTGCCACTTCACCTATACTCAGTCAACCCGATATTTCCCAACTCTTTATTGTGGAGGTTGATGCGTCGGATGTCGGGGGTTGGGGCTGTGTTGTCTCAGGGTCCGTCCCCTGGTAAATGGCATCCATGCGCCTTCTTTTCTAAAAAATTGTCTTCGACTGAGAGAAATTATGACGTGGGTAATAGTGAACTTTTGGCGATCATATTGGCGTTCGAAGAATGGTGACATTGGTTGGAGGGGGCAGTCCATTCTATTACTGACCATAATAACCTGTCATATCTCCAGTCAGCTAAACGTCTCAACCCTAGGCAAGTCAGATGGTCCCTGTTTTTTACTAGGTTCAATTTTGTTGTCACTTTTCGTCCAGGGGTCAAAAATGTCAAGGCTGATGCTTTGTCAAGGCTGACGCTTTGTCCCGGAGCTTCCCTGGTGGTGGTGACCATGAGAACCCTGCCTCGATATTACGGAAAGGGGTAGTCATTTCGGCACTGTATCCTGAACTGGAGGGTGGGATGTTGGAGGCTCAGGGGGACGCTCCTGCCTTCTGCCCTTAAGCAAGGTTATTTGTACCATCTAATCTGCGCCGCAAAGTTATTAAGGAACATCACAACTCTGCTTACTGGGCATCCAGATGGTAAGGCAACCGCGGACCTCCTCTCTCGTCGTTTTTGGTGGCTGGGGTTGCATCAGGATGTGATTGAACATGTTTCTGCTTGTAGTATTTGCGCGCGTTCTAAAGCTTCGCATACCTGGCCGTCTGGTACTCTTCTTCTGCTACCTATCCCTAGTAGGCCATGGGCACACTTGTCCATGGATTTTAATACTGACCTACCAGCTTCTGCAGGCAAAACGGTAGTTTTGGTGGTTGTAGATAGGTTCAGTAAAACGGTTCACTTTGCCGCATTACCTGCACTTCCAAATGCCAAGACACTTGCTCAGGTGCTTATAAATGAGATCATGAAGCTTCACAGATATTCCTCCGATGTGGTGTTAGATCGGGGGACCCAGTTTGTTTCCAAGCTCTGGAAGGCATTCTGTTCTTGACTGGGGGTGCAGCTGTCCTTTTCCTCTGCCTTCCACCCTCAGTCGAATGGACAGACCATGTGTATCATTCAGAATTTGGAGACCTAGCTCAGGTGTTTCATCTCCGAAAATCAGGAGGTTTGGACATCCTACTTACCGCTGGCAGAATTTGCCATTAATAATAATCATTGTCAAGAATCCACTGGCAGGTCACCTTTCTTCGGTGCATACGGTTATCACCCACAATTTGGTACCTTTAGTGGGGGAGGAGCTTCGGGAGTTCCTGAGGGGGAACAGTTTGCTTCGTCGCTCTCCTCAGTGTAACAGGGTGTTCTGAGTAATTTAAAGATCATGGGAGACATGTATGACGTGCCCCCTGGGCCTAGTGTACACGTGTAGTGGGTTACCCGGAGCCGGGTCTCTGGGGATTGTAGTCTCCGTGGCGGCAACCTGGTCCCGTGGCTCAGGGTGGTCAAACCAGTGGCGGTATAGTATAAGTTTTAGGTTAATTGTCCGACTACGCCACCCGTGGATTGCGGTCAGGGTGTACCGCCGCTGCGAGGCAGACCGCTGAGGCTGGTGTGGTATGCGCAGCAAAGGATGGGATAACTCCCCACGGGAAGAGTATAGCCTCAGGGCAGGGAATGTGGATGATGGGAGTGATGGTGCACGGGCGTCCCAGTACTAGTAGTGTTGTATGCGGTGAGAAAGCAGGAACGACTCAGAGTCTTTGCAGTGCAGTTCAGGGTCTTTACTGATGATATTAAGGCAGACCCTCCCGGGAGTACTGGCTAGCATAAGGGGCCTGGTCAGTCTGTGAACAAACAGGAGTTCCCCTGGCCAGGTGGAGTTGTAGGCCTCCCCGTCTATCTGCACTCTTCCTGGCTACCTTGCTGTAAGCGTGTGGAAGTAGCCCACGTCCCTGAGTATACCGTGTGGTGCTCACCCGTATGGCTGGTGACTTGGAGCCTTCTGATAGCCTCCGCTCCTCGATGGCGGTGCTGGTCCCTTCCTTGTGACTGAGCCTCCGGGCTTCTATGGCCAGAGAACCTGGAATCCCTTGCCTGCTGGTTTCTGCTGCTGAACTTAAAGATCCCCGCAGCCTCGGACTCCGGTGTCCGGTTCTTATATTCTTCTGCCAGGGCGAGCTCTGCTTAGCTCCAGCCCCTGGTCTTCAGCTCCTGCTCCTACAGAGCTCCTAGCTGTTGCTTTCCCTGTCTTTCTCCTCTCCTAGACTCTTAGACTGACTAACCCCGCCCCAGACCCAGTTTATATAGGGCAGGTTCCTCCCCTATCTGGCCTGGGACAGGATGTGTTGCATGTTTAAGGGCTCCTGACCAGGAAACCTCCCACTTGCTCTCAGACGTGATTTTTCTATCACTGTGGCAACCCGACCCCTGGGGTGTCACATTCCCCCCTAGTGAATTTTAGCACTCCAGGACTAAACACATTTTCAAGAAAACACATACAGGGCATAAACAATAACATTTCAACATATATACAAGAAGTTTTAGTCTTTAGAGGTCACGGCGTGTCCGTAACCGGGTGTCCATGTCACCCAACAAGGTGAAGTCTTGGAACAGAGTAGGGGACCTGTCCAAAGCAAACCCCAAACGTTGGCCCTGGGTGTGGCTGCAAGGCTGAGGCTAGCTACTTTGGGCCACAAGGAGGCCATGCCAGACAGGTTTTTCTCTTCCGCGGCCATCTTCGCAAGAGGCACCAAGGTGCAACTATCTACATTGTAGTTCCGGTTATTCAGCGTCCATAACCTGTCAGTCCAAATAAACCTGCAGGGTAACTAGAGAAACATAATCAATAAACAGGCAACAAAAACATAAACCTTTTTCAGCATTTACGTAGCTACAGGTAAATATATACTTGGCATTAGACTCTCCAGCGCGCGGGCATCTGTCTTCTAGTGCTCCTGGTGGACCTACGTAAGCCACTATCTGGTTCTGAACTACAGGGTGTAGGAGGTGTTGTGGGTAGGCCTGGCAGCTTTCTGCGTTCTCTTTGGCTTACTAGGGGCACGGCAGGCTCACTACTAGCAGAGGGTTGATTCTCCTGGTCTGCTGGTATGGATTCTTCTGCCTCCTGGGCTGGTTGCTCTCCCGACACTTCCTGTTCTTCTGTAGGCCCTTGAGGGGCTGGCTGGAGAAAGGTGAGGATGGGTACCACGACTGCGTTGTTGATTTGAGTCCATGACCGGGGAAAGTCTCCGAGTACGGTACTGATCATTTCTTCCCTTTCCTCTGCGGGTTGAGGGTTCTCTTGATCTTCCTCAGGGCTTTGCAGCAGCTCGGGACACTTTTTCAGGTGGTCTCTGGAGACAATGGCTGTGGTCTCTCCTCCATCCTTACTGATGACACACACTTTTGGGTTCTCATGGCTTGAGGGCAGCACGGTGTACGGGTCCTTCTCCCACTGGTCGTCCAACTTGTGGAGCCGCCTCTTTCTCTTCAAGACCTGCTCTCCGGGTACCAGGGGAACAGCGGGAGCATGCTAGTTATAAGCCTTCTCTTGCCTTTCTCTTGCTTGAGACAGACTTCGCTCGACGCTCTCCTGTACTTTCCAATACTGCTGCTGCCGTTCTGTATCCCAGTCTGCCTCTGGCGAGGTGTCCTCAGGTGTCAGGACTCCCATATCCAGGTCAATAGGCAGCTTACCAGGTCTTGCTCTCATTAGGTAAGCCGAGGTACAGTTGGTGGAACCTACGGAGATGTGATTATACAAGTCCACCAGATCAGGCACTTTTTCAGGCCACAGACTGCGTTCTTCCAGGGGCAACGTTTTTAGCAAGTCTATCACCACCTGGTTCATTTTCTCACATAGTCCATTGGTCTGAGGGTGATTAGGCGTTGTTCTTATCTTCCTGCAGCCATACAGGTTGCAGAACTCCTGGAAGACCTCCGCTTCGAAGGCTGGTCCTTGGTCCGTCAACACTTGCTCCAGATACCCGTGTGGACGGCAGAAGTGCAGCTGGAAGGCTCTGACTGTTGTTTGAGCTGTTAAGTCTTTGACAGGGACCACCACCAGGAACCGGGAGTAGTGATCTACGATGGTGAGGGCGTAGACTTACCCAGATTTGCTTGGAGCCAGTTTCACATGGTCCAGGGTTACCAGTTCCGGTGGCTGCCTGGTGATGATGGACTGCAGGGGAGTCTTCTGGCTGGCACGGTCCTTTCTTCTTAGGTTGCACGGGCCACAGTCTCTGCACCATCTCTCGATGGCTCCTCTCATGCCTACCCAGTAGAACC
Organism: Phyllobates terribilis; assembly: GCF_046119375.1. Taxonomy (NCBI): domain Eukaryota; kingdom Metazoa; phylum Chordata; class Amphibia; order Anura; family Dendrobatidae; genus Phyllobates; species Phyllobates terribilis. The sequence continues at coordinate 85,173 of NW_027363645.1, forward strand.
ATCCACGCAACAGGAACTCCAGCTTCTTCCATCCGAAGTGTCCTGCTCCATCGTGGTATGCCTCCAGAACCATAGCCGCGTCTCGTCTTGGGACCACTACCTGCCAGGTCAGCTCATGTGTTCTAGAGTTGACCACTCTCCGGCACAGCTTCTCCTTGTAGAGAAACAGCTTACGTTTCTCCTTCCACAGTTGCTTGGTCTCCTCTGGAGCATCTGGGTCAAGACGGGCATCGGCCTGTGTCAGCATTTCCTTCACCAGACGGACTGCGGGATCACTGTCTTGTGTCTCCGCCCAGCTGTAGTGGGGTAAGGGATTGAACGTAGCAGAGCGCCTGTCCCTCACACGGTGGGAATACAGGGTAATCCCATGACGGTGGAACGCAGGGAGTTCGACTTCTTCCAGTTCTTCTGGATCTTCCCCTACGTCCGGTTAGTTTGGCATTCTGGACAGGGCATCCGCGTTGGCATTCGAGCGTCCCGCCCGGTATTTGATGGTGAATTCATAGTTGGACAGGCGGGCCATCCATCTCTGCTCCAGGGCACCAAGTTTTGCAGTGTCCAGGTGTGTCAACGGGTTGTTATCCGTGTACACGGTGAACTTGGAAAAGGCAAGGTAATGCTTGAAACGTTCGGTCACTGCCCACACCACTGACAGGAACTCTAGCTTGAATGAGCTATAATTCTCAGGGTTTCTCTCTGTGGGCCGTAGTTTTCGGCTGGCGTAAGCGATTACCCGTTCTTTCCCCTGCTGGATCTGGGACAGTATGGCTCCTAGCCCGATGTTGCTCGCGTCCGTGTGGAGGATAAAGGGCTGGCCGTAATCAGGGTACGCCAGGATTTCATCCCCCGTGAGGGCCATCTTCAGCTGGCGGAAGGACTCCTCTTCCAGCTTTTCCCACCTGAAGGGCGGCTTCTGGTTTTTGGCCTTCCTGGATTGACCTATCAGGAGGTCCTGCATAGGGGCTGCCATTTTGGTGAAACCGGGAATGAATCTTCGGTAGTAGCCTACCAACCCGAGGAACTGCCGCACTTCCTTTATGCTGGAGGGTCTTGGCCAGTCTTTAATCACGGTGATCTTATCGGGGTCAGGAGCCACTCCGTCAGCACTCACCACATGTCCCAGGTACTGCACCTTTGGTTTCAGGAGGTGACACTTGGAGGGTTTCACCTTTAGGCCGTAGCTTGCCAGGGCATCAAACACTTCTGCCAGGTGTTTCAGATGGTCTTCGTAGGTTTTGGAATAAACGATGACATCATCCAGGTATAACAGGACCGTCTCGAAATTCCGGTGTCCCAGACAGCATTCCATCAACCGCTGGAAGGTTCCTGGTGCATTGCAGAGTCCGAACGGCATACAGTTGAATTCGCTGAGACCCATTGGAGTGGTGAATGCAGTCTTCTCCTTGTCTGCCTCTGCTACAGGAACCTGCCAGTACCCGCTAGTAAGATCCAAAGTGGAGAAGAAGTTAGCAGATTTTAATGCAGCTAAAGATTCTTCTATTCTAGGTAACGGGTACGCATCTTTGTGTGTGATACGGTTGACCTTTCTGTAGTCTACACACATTCTCATTGTGTTGTCCTTCTTTTTCACTAGAACTAGTGGAGCTGCCCAGGGGCTACAGCTGTCCCTGATTACCCCAGCCTCCTTCATGTCCCGCAACATCCCCTTTGCATGCTGATAGTGTGCAGGGGGTACAGGTCGGTATCTTTCCTTTATGGGTGGATGGTCTCCTGTGGGGATGTGATGTTCTACCCCCTTTACTCGCCCGAAGTCTAGCGGGTGTTTACTAAAGACTCTTTCATACTCCCGAACCACCCGGTAGACTCCCTGATTTTGGTGTGAGGGAGTGGAGGTAGTACCCACATGCAGTTGCTGACACCAGTCCTCCATTTGTTTCTTAGAGCCGTTACCTTCCTCTGGTTGAGATGGAGGCAAGGGTTCCACGGCCCTTACAGAATTTTGGTTTATGGTGAACAATTTGGCTAGCGTGGCATACCGGGGCAGGTATACTTCTCTCCCCCCGATATTTATGATGCGGACGGGCTCCCTCCCATGGCGTACATCGACCACCCCCCCGTGCTGTCAAAATGGTGGGCCTACTGTCTGAGTAGACGGGTTCTACCATTGCTTGGTAATCTCTACCTCTTAGACCAATAGCTGCCCGGCACCAGATCATCATCTCACTTTTCGGGAGCATGGCAATAGGGAACGGGTCACACATTCTCACGCTACCAATCTCACCACCAGATAGTTCCACTTGTTGCCGTTTCATCAGTGCCCGGATCTCTTTTTGGAGAACACGCTGCTGGCTGGAACTGGCGTTCTTGGTAACCTGCTGCAAAATGAGAATTACCTCTGCAAGACAATTTTCAATTACGTTAGTTCCCAAGGTTATTTTAGGGTGACTCTCATGACGGTCAATGTCCACAATAATCAGTCCTTGTGCCGCCAGTTCGACTTTACCGATCTTAATGGTCACCTCTTTGAACCCCACCTGCGGCACGGGCTGACCATTGCTGGCGATGATACTCAGGTCATCATCTGGGTAGCGGGTTATGTCCGAGTCATTCCAGTACCGCTTAAAGAGCACGTACGGGATGGTAGTCACCTGTGACCCAGTGTCTAGTAGGGCACTCATAGGAATGCCATCCAGTACCACAGGCAAGACTGGACGTCCCCCTACGTATTTATCACGCCAGTTCGATGGGCCTGATGATCTTATGCCTGGGGGTTGGCCCTCTACCCCAGGTTGTGCCCGTTTAAATGACAGTACCTTGCCATATGTCCGGGTTGATTGCAGCGGCGGCAGATGGGCTGTCCGTCCTCGTTGTAGCGGTCGCTGGGTCTTCCTCTGGACGGCGGGATCCTCCTCTGTCGGCGCCATGGGACGTCCTCCGGTCCGGATTCCAGCTGGATCTTTCCTGGAGGAGAGACCTGTAAAGACTGCACAGTTCTGGTTAGCGCGGCTACGCTTTTGGTCAGTTCTTGGACCTGATGGTGCAAGGCTGTAGCCGGGTTGTTATCCAAAGCCTGCGCACCAGCTCCTACAGACTCTGTAGACAAGGGCGCCGCCTCCTGGTGATAGGTAATAGCAGGGCGCCAGTGGGTTACAGAGCTACCCGGTGCCGGTTCTCGGAGCACCCGGATGGCCCTGTCTTTGAACTTTGCAAAGTCTAACCCAGGGTTCTGCAAGGCCATTGCATGTGACTGGGTTTGGTGGGCGTTGGACAGCAGACCCTCAATGAATTGCTCAGTCAACAGTTCATCTGCATTCCGCACACTGTCAGGGTCTGCCTGTTTAATGGCTCCCAGGGCCTCTTGCAAATTCAAAGCATAGTCTCTTATACTGTCTTGGGCCCGCTGCTTGCACCCATAAAATTTCATTTTGATCTCTGCAGAGCTGCGGGTATCAAACGTGTCCCTCAGACGGGCTAAGATCTCCTTCACGGTCTCCTTGTCCCTGACTGACCAGGACTTTACTTCACGTTGGGCTGCGCCGGTTAACTGGCCTACCAATATGCTCACTTTTTGTCCCTCCGTCAGGGGGTATACTTTAAACAGGCTGTACAGTCTCTCTTTAAAGTCGCTTAGGGTATGCGACTCCCCTGAGTATCCGGGGATGTAAGGCATGGTGAACGGCATTACTGCGGCAGCGGCCACGCTGGTGGTAGAGGGTCCCTCCGTATCCTCCCCCCTAGTTAAGTGTGGCCTACCTTCTGTTGCTTCTTCTCCGTAGGCCGCGGCTCCGCAGACGATCGTCAGGGTGGAGGACCATGCATCGCGCTCTGGTGACGTCAGCGTCACTCCCTCTCCTTCCAGGACCTTGCGCAGCGTCGGTGCGTAGGGCGGAGCTTCAGGTCTCGCGCGCTTTCGGCGTCCACACCCCTCTTCTTCCCGCGCGGCGTCCTGAAGATGGCGTCCGACAGCGGGAAAACGACTGCGGATGGCGGGAAAACAGCTGAAGATGGCGGGAAACGGCTCCGGATGGCGGGAAATGGCTCCGGATGGCGGGGACCTTCACCACGGCAGGTGTGACAGTCTTTTGAAGGCGCGCAGTACCCGGTGGTTGCGGGCACGAAATCCTGCCAACTACGCCAAAGTTGACGCGCCCCCTGGGCCTAGTGTACACATGTAGTGGGTTACCCGGAGCCGGGTCTCTGGGGATTGTAGTCTCCGTGGCGGCGACCCGGTCCCGTGACTCAGGGTGGTCAAACCAGTGGCGGCATAGTATAAGTTTTAGGTTAATTGTCCGACTACGCCACCCATGGGTTGCGGTCAGGGTGTACCGCCGCTGCGAGGCAGACCACTGAGGCTGGTGTGGTATGCGCAGCAAAGGATGGCATAACTCCCCACGGGAAGAGTATAGCCTCAGGGCAGGGAATGTGGATGATGGGAGTGATGGTGCACGGGCGTCCTAGTATTAGTAGTGCTGTATGCGGTGAGAAAGCAGGAACGACTCAGAGTCTTTGCAGTGCAGTTCAGGGTCTTTACTGATGATATTAAGGCAGACCCTCCCGGGAGTACTGGCTAGCATAAGGGGCCTGGTCAGTCTGTGAACAAACAGGAGTTCCCCTGGCCAGGTGGAGTTGTAGGCCTCCCCGTCTATCTGCACTCTTCCTGGCTACCTTGCTGTAAGCGTGTGGAAGTAGCCCACGTCCCTGAGTATACCGTGTGGTGCTCACCCGTATGGCTGGTGACTTGGGGCCTTCTGATAGCCTTCGCTCCTCGATGGCGGTGCTGGTCCCTTCCTTGTGACTGAGCCTCCGGGCTTCTATGGCCAGAGGACCTGGAATCCCCTGCCGGCTGGTTTCTGCTGCTGGACTTAAAGATCCCCGCAGCCTCGGACTCTGGTGTCCGGTTCTTATATTCTTCTGCCAGGGCGAACTCTGCTTAGCTCCAGCCCCTGGTCTTCAGCTCCTGCTCCTACAGAGCTCCTAGCTGTTGCTTTCCCTGTCTTTCTCCTCTCTAGACTCTTAGACTGACTAACCCCGCCCCAGACCCAGTTTATGTAGGGCAGGTTCCTCCCCTATCTGGCCTGGGACAGGAGCTGTTGCATGTTTAAGGGCTCCTGACCAGGAAACCTCCCACTTGCTCTCAGACGTGATATTTCTATCACTGTGGCAACCAGACCCCTGGGGTACCACATGTATAAATGTATGGCTGACAGCCAGCCAGGTCTGGAGCTGAATGTGAATGACTTTATATGGTAGTCTACCAGGAATATAAGATTGAAAGTTCTTTATTGGAAGCTGGGACCTAGGCTTATTGGTCCCTATAAAATAACCGCCGTCATTAACCCATCAGCGTTTCGTCTTGAACCTCCTCTGGCCCTTAAAGTCCACTACGTGTTCCATAGGTCCTTACTCAAGAAGTATGTGGAACCTCTTGAGCCCTCACCTCTACCACCACCCCCAGTAATGGTTGTGGTAATCTGGAGTTCCAGATTTTGAGTATTGTAGATTCTGGTCTCCAACGTCGTTCTCTACAATACTTGGTGCACTGGAAAGGTTATGGTCCAGAGGAGAGGATGTGGGTTTCAGCATCAGAGATGAATGCTCCCAGGTGGGTTCATTCATTCCCCACCTCTTATCCTGAGAAACCCGGTCCTGAGTGTCCGGAGGCCACTCGTAGAGAGGGGTGTACTGTCACGGGTGTGTCAGAAGTGACAGTCGCCCTGCTGTTGGTCGCTCATCCCCCTCCCTTCCCTAGCCAGGGCTTAACACCATGGAAAGACAGGGCGAGGTTCGCGTGCAGCAATTGGTGAAGAACCAATATAGGGACATTAGTGGAGACAGGGTGATATTAGATCAGCCTAGGATGTCTCCACTTCCCCCTTTCCCTAGAGTCTGGGCTCCCTTTCCCTCTTCCCTTTGTGTTGCACTAAGTCTTTCCCACACATTGCGTGACACACACAGAGTGACTGCAGACTTATCGGTTTGGACAGGACAACCCCTTATCATGCCTGTTTTTGCTGCTAGAGAAGGACCATGCTTAGCAGGCAGTTGACACCCCTAGTCGTTTGGAGTTTGCAGTCATTTCTTGCTGGATGGAAAGAAAAAATGAGGCTGAAGAGTTACCATACAGCCATAGGGTCAAGTGATAGTGACTGCTAGTTTTTCTTGGCTTATGAGATCAAACTGGTATCTAAAAGTCATTGTGATTCTGATTCTAATATTTGAAGAAAGTCAGATATCAGTCACATATCAAAATCACACATCATTTGAATTTGGCCTGGAGGAGGTCTGTGTGAAAGTCCCAATGCGTTTCAGACAAGTTTGCACTGAAAATCACATAACCAAATAGAATGCTTAAGTTTCTTCAACTGAGTGTTTAAGTCAATGGTAAGTGTACTGGCTTCTAGACATAGAGTTTTGGGTTCAATTCCCAGCAGCATACAGTGAACTTTTTATTATTATTTTCATCAGTTGTGAAAGTCAGATGTCTAAGTCACTTATCAAAGTCACATATCAAAGTCAGTTCTCAGACAAGGTATTTAGCCTCAAACTGACATTATTCTGATGTTTGACTTTGATATCTGTCATGTCCTAAACTGGACGCTGTAGTTGAGCACCTCTTCATGAATCAGGATCATCCGACTCCAGCATGCCCCTCATCAAGATTGCTGTGAACAACGCCGGTCTTGATGAATCGAGCCCATTGTGTTTTATATTACGGAAACATATTGGCACATTTTATTATACAATTGGTGGTCTTGTATTATTTCTATATTGTTGCTACAGCAGCATAGTGGGCCCCAAGAATGATTTACTCTGGGGATCCAAGGTTCTGCAGCCCGATGCTGCATACAATTAATATAAAAAAATAAAATAAAATTAATGTTAATATTAATATTGAGCAGAATTAATTTCAGCCTAATGGTGCAGCCTCCACAACTGTCACGGTCTCCCATGTTGTCCCTTGGGAAAATTAATCGCCCACTCTTGCTCTATTATATATAGTGCTATGTTATGCAAAGTGCTAAAGTGCTGCACATTTTCCATCTACACATGTGCATCAAAGCGTCTGTGTGTTACTCACAGAACCTTTGATGCACATGTGTAGATAGAATCACATGATCTATCAAAGGGGATCATGTGACAAGTCACGTGATACATCCAGTACCTGAGGGGGGGCACACCTTCTAAACTACCCAGTGCCCTGGCTACTCTTACTACTCTTAATCCACTCCTGTACATACAGTACAGACCAAAAGTTTGGACACACCTTCTCATTCAAAGATTTTTCTGTATTTTCATGACTATGAAAATTGTACATTCACACTGAAGGCATCAAAACTATGAATTAACACATGTGTAATTATATACTTAACAAAAAAGTGTGAAACAACTGAAAATATGTCATATATTCTAGGTTCTTCAAAGTAGTCACCTGTTGCTTTGATGACTGCTTTGTACACTCTTGGCATTCTCTTGATGAGCTTCAAGAGGTAGTCTCTGGAAATGGTTTTCACTTCACAGGTGTGCCCTGTCAGGTTTAATAAGTGGGATTTAATAAGTGGGATTTCTTGCCTTATAAATGGGGTTGGGACCATCAGTTGTGTTGTGCAGAAGTCTGGTGGATACACAGCTGATAGTCCTACTGAATAGACTGTTAGAATTTGTATTATGGCAAGAAAAAAGCAGCTAAGTAAAGACAAAGGAGTGGCCATCATTACTTTAAGAAATGATGGTCAGTCAGTCCGAAAAATTGGGCAAACTTTGAATGTGTCCCCAAGTGCAGTTGCAAAAACCATCAAGCGCTACAAAGAAACTGGCTCACATGAGGACCACCCCAGGAAAGGAAGACCAAGAGTCACCTCTGCTTCTGAGGATAAGTTTATCCAAGTCAACAGCCTCAGAAATCGCAGGTTAACAGCAGCTCAGATTAGAGACCAGGTCAATGCCACACAGAGTTCTAGCAGCAGACACATCTCTTCAACAACTGTTAAGAGGAGACTTTGTGCAGCAGGCCTTCATGGTAAAATAGCTGCTAGGAAACCACTGCTAAGGACAGGCAACAAGCAGAAGAGACTTGTTCGGGCTAAAGAACACAAGGAATGGACATTAGACCAGTGGAAATCTGTGCTTTGGTCTGATGAGTCCAAATTTGAGATCTTTGGTTCCAACCACCGTGTCTTTGTGCGACGCAGAAAAGGTGAACGAATGGACTCTACATGCCTGGTTCCCACCGTGAAGCATGGAGGAGGAGGTGTGATGGTGTGGGGGTGCTTTGCTGGTGACACTGCTGGGGATTTATTCAAAATTGAAGGTATACTGAACCAGCATGGCTACCACAGCATCTTGCAGCGGCATGCTATTCCATCCGGTTTGTGTTTAGTTGGACCATCATTTATTTTTCAACAGGACAATGACCCCAAACACACCTCCAGGCTGTATAAGGGCTATTTGACCAAGATGGAGAGTGATGGGGTGCTACGCCAGATGACCTGACCTCCACAGTCACCAGACCTGAACCCAATCGAGATGGTATGGGGTGAGCTGGACAGCAGAGTGAAGGCAAAAGGGCCAACAAGTGCTAAGCATCTCTGGGAACTCCTTTAAGATTGTTGGAAGACCATTTCCGGTGACTACCTCTTGAAGCTCATCAAGAGAATGCCAAGAGTGTGCAAAGCAGTCATCAAAGCAAAAGGTGGCTACTTTGAAGAACCTAGAATATAAGACATATTTTCACTTGTTTCACACTTTTTTGTTAAGTATATAATTCCACATGTGTTAATTCATAGTTTTGATGCCTTCAGTGTGAATGTATAATTTTCAAAGTCATGAAAATACAGAAAAATCTTTAAATGAGGTGTGTCCAAACTTTTGGTCTGTACTGTACATACAACACTACACATCAGTGCAGGTACAACTTATGGCTTCTTCATCTAGGAGTTTATGAGCATCATCTGTCTAATTGACAGAGAACCCCTGAGAAGTCTACACAAGAAAGCTTCTGTCTGTATCATGATTCCAGTGACTTTTATAAGGTTTAGACAATGGAAGCATAAAGCTGGTTAATGTTTATAAGTATGATTCGTCGATAATACCGAATTGGCCAGATTCTGTAATCTCGAGAAGTTTACTTTTAAACATTGTTTTAGACAATAGATCTGTGTATTTCTCATGGAGCATAATGGTAAGTGTACACACATTATTTGAATCAATATTTTGGTTACAATAACACTATTAGTCAAAGCAAATATCACAGTGGTCACTTTTGTACAAATCAGGATAATGAATCTTTGAAACACACAACTTCATAGACCATAGAACAATTAACATTGTCTTACTGTATTGACTCCTAGCAAACACTTTGTGGATAGCATGCATCAAGGACAGTTCATGTGAAAGAGCTAGTTTCTCAGTATCAGAGTAAATCAATATTATACTGCAGTATATTGCAATATTATAGTGCTTGAATTCACGCAACCATATTTGCAATACATTCCACACTTGGTCTAATGACCACACTTTATCAAAGCATATAAACAATATGTTACAATATGTAGGCTATAAGATATCCATATTTTTATTAGCAATACAATCCACATTTGGATATCTTATAGCCACACATTATTTACACAAAGCACCCTATCCAAAGGGGATGGTTTTAGCGGATGATTGCCATAAAAATAATAATGGAAGTGTACACTGTGTACAACAACACAAAGCAATGCATGAACAAATTATAGCAAAAAATAAATCAGCTGGCCTAATACTCAAAGTCTTCATGGCAATCCTCCCAGTGGATGGCCATGGAACAATGAGGTGGAATAAGATTCTACAGGTGAACAACTGGCTACGTCGATGGTGCCGTCAACAAGGATTTGGAATTCTGGATCACGGAATGAATTACCTATACGATGGACTACTTGCTAGAGATGGGGTACACCTTACGAAGACTGGAAAACATGTATTTGGAAGTCGCCTTGCTACACTCATCAGGAGAGCTTTAAACTAGAACAATGTGGGAAGGGAAGCAAAAGGCCAGAAAAAGCCATACAGCTGACAAATACTATTGAGATCTCTGCTACTGGAAGTGGAAAGGAAGAACAAAGACAAAACAATTTAAATAATAAAAATATGGGAGGAAGAGAAACCAATCACAAACTAAAATGTTTTTATACAAATGCACAAAGCATGGGCAACAAACAAGGAGAATTGGAACTACTAATGCAGGAAAAGAAATATGATGTCATTGGAATCACTGAAACTTGGTGGGACGATACACATGATTGGAATAAAAGGCTAAAAGGATACAACTTATTTGCAAGAAACAGACTTGATAAGCGAGGAGGAGGTGTCGCATTGTATGTTAGAAAAGCGTATATCTGCAAAGAGATTGAAGCTTCAGAGACTGGGAGTTCTGTGGAAACTGTTTGGGTAAGAATACAAGGAGAGAACAACGGAAAGGACACCATTGTAGGCATTTACTACAGGCCACCTGGGCAAGCTGAAGATATGGATGAACTCTTTATGTATCAAATGACCAAGTTCTCCAAAAAATATGACGTAGTGGTCATGGGAGATTTCAACTATCCAGACATTTGTTGGGAATCTCTCTCAAGTAAAACTAACAGGTCAAGCAAATTCTTATCCTCTCTTGCTGACAACTTTATCTTCCAAAAGGTAGGGGAGAAAACAAGGGGATCTGCTACTTTGGATCTAATCCTTATAAACAGGGAGGAAATGGTTGAGGAGGTAAAGGTGGCTGGGACCCTAGGAGGCAGCGATCATGCTATTATAGAATTTTGGATAACTAGAGGAGGAAGACATGTGAAGACTCAAACTTCAAGGTTAGATTTTAGAAAGGCAGATTTTAAGAGACTCAGAAAGAGAATAGGAGGGATCCAATGGCTGGATGTCCTTAAGGACAAAAATGTCCAGGAAGGATGGGAAATTTTTAAAAATGAGATTCTCAAAGCACAATCGTTAACAATCCCGAAAAGTAGGAAGAATGGGAAGCATTTAAGGAAACCAGGATGGATGAACACAGAACTTAAACACATGCTAAAAAGAAAGAAAGAAATGTTTATTAAATGGAAAGAGGGAGGCATATCTAAAGAAGATTATAATGCAGTCTGCAGATCCTGTAGGGCACGTATCAGGTTAGTTAAAGCTGACAATGAATTAAGGCTTGCAAGAGATGTCAAAAGCAATAAAAAAGGATTTTGGGGGTATGTCAAAAGTAAAAGAAAAGTCAAAGATGCTATAGGATTTTTACAGGATGAAAATGGAGAAATGGTAAGAGAGGATGTTGAGAAGGCCGAACTTTTTAATTTCTATTTTGCATCTGTTTTCTCTCAGAAAGAAAATGTAACATCAACTGATCTTCACTGTCCTTTTAAAGGAATAGAGGAATCCAAGTTATCTGTAAACAGAAAGATTGTGAGGGAATATTTAGCTAACATAAATGAGTTCAAGTCTCCAGGTCCAGATGAATTACACCCCAGAGTACTGAAGGAGATCGTAGAAGAAATTTTAGAACCACTCTCCATAATCTTTGAAAATTCTTGGAGAACAGGAGAAGTCCCAGAAGACTGGAGAAGAGCAAATGTTGTTCCTATCTTCAAAAAGGGGAAGAAGGTGGACCCAGGGAACTATAGGCCGGTGAGTCTGACTTCTATACCAGGAAACATCTTTGAACAAATTATTAAACAACATGTATGTAAGTACATGGATAAGAATGAAATGATCAACCAGAGTCAGCATGGGTTTGTAACTAACAAGTCATGTCAGACTAACTTAATTTCCTTCTATGACATAATCACTGACTGGGTGGATCAGGGAAATGCTGTAGATATAGTATATCTTGACTTCAGCAAAGCATTTGACAAAGTATCTCACACCATCCTTATTGAAAAAATGACCAAGTATGCAATGGACCAGGCAACTGTTAGGTGGATTCATAACTGGCTTAGTGATCGGACTCAAAGGGTGGTTGTAAATGGCTTCACATCCAGCTGGATGAATGTCTCAAGTGGGGTACCACAGGGCTCCGTCCTGGGACCTGTATTGTTCAACATCTTTATCAATGATTTAGATGAAGGAATTGAGGGTAAACTGATTAAATTTGCTGATGACACAAAGCTAGGAGGGATAGCTAATACTAGAGAAGAGAGAGAGAGGATTCAAAAAGACCTAAATAAACTGGAGCAGTGGGCAGCAACCAACAGAATGGTTTTTAACAGGGAAAAATGCAAAGTACTACATCTGGGCAATAAAAATGAAAAATGAAAAGCATATACAGAATGGGAGGAATAGAGCTAAGCAACAGTACATATGAAAAAGACTTAGGTATACTAATAGATCATAGACTGAACATGAGTCAACAGTGTGATGCAGCAGCAAAGAAGGCAAATACAATTCTGGGATGTATTAACAGAAGCATACAGTCTAGATCACGTGAAGTCATTATCAGTCTTTACTCCTCTTTGGTCAGACCTCATCTGGAATACTGTGTACAGTTTTGGGCACCACGTTTTAAAAAAGACATAGACAAACTGGAGCAAGTTCAGAGAAGAGCGACCAGAATGGTGACTGGTCTGCAAACCATGTCCTATGAGGAACGGTTGCAGGATTTGGGAATGTTTAGCTTGCAAAAAAGAAGACTGAGAGGAGACTTAATAGCTGTCTACAAATATGTCAAGGGCTGTCACATTGTAGAAGGATCATCTTTATTCTCATTTGCACAAGGAAAGACTAGAAGCAATGGGATGAAACTAAATGGGAGGAGACACAGATTAGATATTAGAAAAAACTTTTTGACAGTTAGGGTGATTAATGAGTGGAACAGGCTGCCACGAGAGGTGGTGAGTTCCCCTTCAATGGACGTCTTCAAACAGAGGCTGGACAGACATCTGTCTGAGATGATTTAGTGAATCCTGCTTTGAGCAGGGGGTTGGACCAGATGACCCAGGAGGTCCCTTCCAACTCTACCATTCTATGATTCTATGATTCAATCATCTCCTCTGCCAAAAAACTTTCCCCAATGCAGTTCACACAGGCACAACATGGATTGCACGTGAAGTTCTGTGTCACAGCTTCTCCTTCTGTGTCCTCATCTTGAGTAGCTACCCCTATAAGCTTTGTCCATAACTGTAGAGGGGGTCAGTACTGCCACCAAGTCTCAAATATATTGATAGCAGTGGTAACCTTTGTCACGCAAAAATGGCTAGTGTTCATCATTTGAGCCAAGTAAATCTATAGATTCTGTTTGGTTTTCCATGACGCCACATTTTCCACGGTTGGCCTCTCGATTTTCGGTCTGAAGATTGCTTGGGTCATCATTTCCAGATTTTGATCTAAAGGGAAAACACATATTATTCTCTGCACAAAATCCCGGTCAGTTGGGACGTGTTCCCCTTTCTTTTGCCCGGGTTTCATAACTATCAACACATTGTCTGCTCCTTGAACAATTACCTCTGCAGGTTCTGGAGGACCTTTGTCACCCAGTTGTTTCAACCAGATTTTTGCACCATCATTGATAGGATCTGAGGATCCAAATCCTTCACCTCCTCTGACTGTCACAACTGCAGGGGTCCTTACTCTGACCACCTTCGTTTTAGAAATAGACAGTACCAGTAACTGAGTTATCTTATCTCTCTTCTGTATTATCATGACTTTTTCTTCATCATTCATTAAAAGTACTTTAATTTCTTCCTGATAATCCTGGTCTATCACTCCTCCCATTACCTGAATACCCTTTAAGGCCAAGCCTGACCTTGAGGTTATAAGACAAAAATGCTCAGGTGGCATTTGCAAGCCTATAGCAGTCCTGATTTTCTTTACAACTTCTTTGAAGTGACTTTCATTGTCACTTTGAATCTGTATTGGGATACAGTACAATACCATTGTTTCCAAAGTCTTAATAGTATTGTTAGCATTGGCCATTTTACAGGTACAAATCAACGTAAACCCAGAATATGCATACAAAGCTGTGCATACGCATACACATCCTCCATCATGTAGAGGAGGGCCAATGTAGTCAATTTGCCCAGGAAGTTTTCCTTGAGCTTTCTGGCCTCTCACCACATGAGGGATTGGTCTCTGTTGTGAATATTGACACTTAATGACGGTTTCCTTTATGAACTCTAACCTGATGGGCACCCCTCTGGTCTGTGCCCATTGAGTCAGTCCAAGCAGCTCCTCAGAGGTATCAGTCTTTACTGGATTCAGTGACTGATATTTCGGACTGTTAGTCTGCTACTGAGTTGAATCTTTCCAGGGTATCTGAAGCACAAATAGCATCAACATGAAACACAGTCACTTTAATTATTTGTACAATTGCCCAGATATCTTGCCACAACTCTTTTCCCCATACTTCTTTGCTATGTATACTTGTAGTCTGATAGCCCACTGCGTTCCACACACAGTTGTTACCTTGGTACCTAGCTGACCCTTCTGTAAACCACGCTTGTTTCCTCTGCTCAGGAATCAATTGTTCAAAGGATATCTCCTGCTCCTGAAGTCCCATAGATTCCACTAACTCCTGGTTTTGCTCTGTCCTGAATTGCCTCAATTTGCTTTCCTCCTAATTCTGTAGTTATAACTTTGCACTCACTGAATTGTTTTGGAGTTCCCTTAATCAAACTGGCCTCCGCCCCTGTATCTACCAACATTTGTGGGGTGTGGCCAGCATGTCAATCACTTTTATCTGTCTCCCTCCATCGATCCTCCATTTCAGATGAAGACATCATATTAGGAGAAAATGATGCCCCCTTCTGTTGGGCTTTGAATTCCTGTATCAAGGATTTAACTTCAGCATAAAGATCCTCAAACCCCTGTGCTGTGGGCTTTGCTGGCGACGAGGAGGGAGTTGGCCCTCTCTCTCCCTGTGTCCTGCCCGGCCCCTGCTGTGGGGATTCAGAATCTTTTACTGTAACCTTTCTATTATGTGAAACCCTGACTTTTTATTAAGTCCTCTCTTTTGATACAATTTCCACATCTCGTTAGTACCAATCCCGTCTATTTTATCCCTGTGGACACCATCCTTTATCAGGGCCATAAACATATCTTTACGGGTAATACAAGATCTAGGATTGTAGTTACTTTTGACATTGTCATGCTGCTCTTCAGAGGTAAAATTACCCTTTTGTTTGGGACCCCAATCTCCCAGATCCCCTAACTGTCTAATTGCCTCCAATGTATTGGCGATAGTTTTCCCAGTCTGATTTATCATTAGCGTCATCATGATATGCTTGTAGGCTGCAGGGGCATTTCTAATGATACGATTTCTAACAGATACACTCACAACAACTTGCATATAATCATCATAAGAGCTTGCCGAAATAGCATTTTTCATGACCTCCTCTTTCAACCTCTGAGTACAATCTTTCAATGTAAACCATGGTTTTTCATTGGGCGGCCAGTCCGCCTCGGATGGGTATTTATGCTGCAATGCCATGGCCACATCAAGCATACTACACACCACATGTGGCTGCTGAATTGTCAAGGTACGAAAGGCCTCCTTCACTACAGGTTCATGACTGAATTGGACAAATTTTTGGCCATCCACAGCATCCACCTGCACTCCATGAGCCCCCCATCTCCCATAATCTGACAGCTCAAGCTACTAAAGATTCATTTGGCTTTT
Source organism: Phyllobates terribilis (assembly GCF_046119375.1). NCBI lineage: Eukaryota > Metazoa > Chordata > Amphibia > Anura > Dendrobatidae > Phyllobates > Phyllobates terribilis. The sequence continues at coordinate 100,771 of NW_027363645.1, forward strand.
GAGAGAAACAATCATGAAGGTCATTAAGCTCCTGCTGACTGTAATCCTCTACTGCATTCTTATTCTGTTTACCTGCAGCAGTCTCTACAATCCGTCTCCGATATATAGGATGAACTTTCACTGGGTTAAGAGGAGGATCAATTTCTCTCTTTCCATTGAAATATTCATCCTCAGTCTCTGGATTGGTGATGTTTTTAGAGTCAGTTGAATCCCATACATCCCCATCCCACTGATCAGGGCTCCACTCTATCCCTGCTTTGGCTATGGCCAAAGCTACTTTCTTGTTATTAACCTTCCCTCACCTCCTTTTGTATTTATACTGCGCTACACATACAGCAGCCTTTTCTGCAACATGCTGATATCCATCACATCTGTCCATTAATAACTTATTCTGACACTGTGCTATAATCAATGCATTCTGGGCCTCACACAACTGTCTTTCCAATTCCTGAACTTTTGTTAATATACGTATTCTTTCCTCATGCTGTTTTCTATATGCAGACAGCAGGATCCATCTGTAAAGGACATATTGATACTCATGCTAGAGCAACTCCATTTTGTCTGCTTGCTTTAAAATCATGTTATCACTCCTTGCATAACATATTCTTTCTTTCTCTTCCCATGGAACTTATCTCACACTAACTTTTTCTCAAGAGAACATTTTGTCAGACACTCTGTTATCTAACTTGTTTAGGCCAGGTTTGACCTTGTAAAATTTCCATAGTGCTTCAAACTAACAATGATAATATGACCATATATGTGTTTTCCGTAACAATTGTACTAACATCAGTTAGCCTATAGTATTGTAGTATGGCTGTAGAGTTGATTGGCTATTTGATATACTCAAAACAATATAAAATGCTAAGCAAAATAAACGGGATCAGAGATTCTTTGAATCCCGACAATACAGAGCACGCATTGCCTCCGTTTGGTTTTCTGTGGATTGCGCAATCAACATAATAATTTTGACACTCACTTGGTCAACCGTGAAGGGTTATTGCCCTCCCTTAACAGCTGGTGCCGTGACTCGGATCCCTAACCAGGGACGCCCCTCCACCTCTGGACGACCACAAAGAGAGACCTGCCTTCAGCCTCCCCCACTGGAATTGGGACTGATCATCCCCCACAAAAAGCCACGGTAAGTGCACCAGTTCTTTACTAGTGACACTGACCGTTTGGCGTGGTTTCCACGTAGTGTGTGGTTGTTTGCAGTATCTCCGGGTGTCCTGGTTGGATATAGTCAAAGGTGAGACTATAAGGGGTGTAGTCTCATTAGGGGTCTGATATTATTTAACTTCAAAGCAGTATCACCTCGGATTTACAAGTGAATATTGTGTGAATCTTTCTCAGCTTTGGACAAAAATCCTTAGGAGAGACTGAACATTGTTAGTTTCAGTCGCGGCAGGTGATCGAAGATTGGGTAGGACACGCAAGTAGATATACGTATATCGAGTGTCCGGTGCGCTGCAAAGCTGCATAGCAGCAGAAGTGCACCTCCTTTCATTTGTTGTGTGAAAGAATTCCCCCGACGGGAGGGGTGAGTTAGTAGTGGAACAGCTGGGAGCTCTGGCCAGACTCCGCTGTGCACAAATTAAGGATCTTTTTGTCAGTTGTAGTGAATAATCAATGTTTCTGTGGAGCAGAAAGAATTTGTCTCCCCCGAAGGAGAGGGAGGATGTGATGAATATCATGATCAGTCGAGAAGGGAAAAGATCATTTAAGCACGTGCCAAAAGTGTTTAAGGTGTTAAATTTTCCTGTGGAGGGGAGGCTTCAGCCTGTGTTGTGGGATGAAGGCATCCGGCAGCAAAGGGGTAGATTAGTTGACTGCTGTGGATTGTTGGAAGATGCTGAAAACTTTAGGAAAGTGACACATGAGATTTGTGATGAAGGATATGTTGAAAAAGTACAGGAGGAAGTAGGTCCCCCCCTTCCCAACTTATGTGTCCACAATCCAAATCTAGAGCCCCTAAAGAAGCATCTCCCACAAATGTAGCAATACCCCAGCCCCTGAATCCGGAAACTGAGCAATTTATACCTTATGAGATTAAATACCCTGCACTTCCCACTGAGAGCCAGCCACCATCATATAACCCAGACGGTTGGCTCTGTAATGTGTGTTGGGTCACTAATCCAGGATGGCGCAGGACATGCTATAATTGTGAAGCACGCACGTAAACCCGGTGTTGTAGCACCAACCTACCCATTACTTAACGCTGACGGGGGGTATTATGAATCACTACCCCCACCTGCCCCTACCATCATATTCCATTCAGAGGGACCCAGGGTCCTCTGAACTCTTCCCTATTCACCCTCTCCCAAACTGGGGAAATAGAACATGGACGCTAGTATGAGGAGGTGGCGTCTGATTTACTAAATGGTCCTTCAGAATTCTCTACTATACTGAGAATAGGTATGGGGAGTATACCACAACAGCAGGTTGGGATCATTGTAAACGCAGCAAATGCGAAACTGCAGCATGGGTGGGGGCTAGCTGCAGAGATATGTCGTATTGGGGGACCTACAATACAAGCTGCATCTAATGATTACATCCGTGACCATGGCCCGTTAAGAGAAGGAGAGGTGATGGCTACAAGAGCCGGACAGCTATCATGTCATTTTGTTATACATGTAGAGAAAACCAAAAGAGTAATGTCATTGTGTAAGATTACAGTACAAGATGTTAAATGCAGCAAGGAAGATAATGGGATGTTGAAATGTTGAAAAGTAAATGCATGTGAAAAAAAAAGGTTGCGCTGAGTTTGTTGACAGAAGGAAAAAGTATGTGGATATGTGGAGAAACTTAAATGGTTAACTGAAATATGCACGCTGCCAGATAAGCGCCCAGTTACAGCTGCTAGCATAGCAAAACGGCCTTGGCTTGATACAGAGCAGGAAAAAAAAAAAGGTGAATGGAGGAAGAAAATGCAGACAATAAGGGAAACACGATGCTATGTTATGTGTATTACAAAGATACTGCTCTCCGATAATGGCGGAGTAATGAATTGTTGGGAATGTTCTAATTGTGGCCAGCAGAATCCATTGTCAGTAGATTACTGTGTTGCATGTCACGCACTCCCCTCGCTACTACCCAAGCCACTTCTAGTGCCCCATCCTCATCTGTTATACCTATGTCCGCCCAAAGTTCCAACCCTTCCTGCAGCGGCCATGTTGCTACACCCATTGCATCACCTCCGGTCTCTGACCAAATGTCCCTTTGGTGGTGGCCATCTTGGTGCACCCTTCCTGTAGTATGCTTCCTTCTGGTTGCGGCCATCTTGGCACACCCAGAATACAGGCAGCAATACACACTACACCCAGAATGTGTATGAGGAAGATCATCATAATCAGTGTGTGACAGAGCATTAGACGCCAATACATATGAGAGTGGGTTTAACTTCTGTCAAGCCCTTAAAATATGGGCTCAGGATAAGTTGGCTAATCAATCCACTACCCTCAACAGCACATATTTATGTCCACTTTGACATTAGGGCTAAAATATGGTGATGTAAACTAATTCTCTAGATGGTCATGTATCCTTAAGTTTCTAATAGATGCACATACACGTTGTCTGGTTTACAGTAATTGATTTAGCAAACGTTTTTGTTTTTTTATTAGCATTCCACTACACAAAGACTGTCAGTTTCTGTTTGCATTTACATATTACATTACATATTACATTTACACGGAGCAAATGTCCATCAGGGCCAGTGTTAGTCTCCTCAAGCATCTAGCAAAACTGAATTGTCGAGTCTCAGCCTCGAAACTTCAGTTTTGGCCCGGCAAGTGGTCTTCTTAGGCCATTGCCTTACTCAGGGTGCCAGACATCTCACAGAAGAAAGGAAGACGGTCATCTACGCACTACCGTTCCCAAAAGATCCCATAGAGCTGCAACGGTTCCTCGGACTATGTACATACTGCAGACAATGGATCCCAGACGCCTCACGTCTCATGCAGCCGCCCCTCTAAGATGCATTAAAAGAAGACACTCTGGCTGATGTCAACAACAAGGACCACCAAGAACAGCTGCAACAAGCCTTTGAGCAACTAAAGTCAAGGAAAATAACAGCCCCTGCCCTTGGAAATCTGGACTATGCTCAACCTTTCCATTTGTATGCCTCTGAGACAGGAGGACATGCAGCCGGAGTACTCACGCAGAGACACTGTACAAAGCAGCGCCCAGTCGTTTATTACCTAGCGCATCTCTCCCCCAGCTGTCTACGAGCGGTTCACGCCACACAGCAACCTAAACATCTGTCTACACAGAGACACCTGTGGCTGCAGTGTTCGTTGATTTTGCCAGAAAATGTGAAGTTACACCACCATCAACCCAGCCACCCTGCTACCAGCACCTGAAGGAGAGGGGAAAAAGGCTCCACCGCATGATTGTCTGGAACAAATTACTGCGGAGTCAACTCCACTTGTTCTAGTGGGGGAAGTACCCTTGGATGACCCAGAACTTACGTTATATACGGATGGATCCAGATATGTTGACACCTCTGGCAGGTTTCATACTGGATATGCTGTCACAACTGAAGATACATTGGTAGAGGCAGCAGTCTTACCTCCCAGTATGTCAGCACAAGAAGCAGAGCTCAAAGCTCTGACTGCAGACTGTGAAAAATGCTGAAAGCATCAGACAATTGATGGAAGTGGTGCAACTACCAAGACAGTTGGCTGTCGTAAAGGTAAAAGCTCATACCCGACCAGATGCCCCTGAAGCAAGAGGTAATGCACTTGCTCATCTCCATGCTAAGCGAGCAGCTCTTCTTCTGACATCCATGTCCATGGCTCTTACACGGCAACAGGCCAAACAGCTAAATTCCGTGCCAACCCAGGATCAACCTGCAGAAGAGCATCAACCGGTCCCTCCAATCACAAAGCTACGCTCCACACGCTCTACGCGCTAAAGAAGAACGCCAGTCGTAGAAGGAGGTGGGTGCTAAGTAGTGCTGAGCCACCCCCGTAGTGTTCGAGTTCGGTTCGGTTCGTCGAACACCCGTGTGTTCGTCGAACTGTTCGTCGAACTGTTCGCCGAACACCTTCGAACACCGTTAAAACCAATGGCAGGCAAACAAAAACACATAGAAACACATAGAAAACACCTTCAAAGGTGTCCAAAAGCTGACAAACTGCTCAGAAGACACAACTAACACATGGAAAAGTGACAAGTACATATAGTCATGCGAAAAGAAAAGAGGTGGAGGAGTAAAAGGAGGGGGAGACACAGATATAGGCATGTCATGCCCTTCTAAAATCCAAAAAGTGAGAAGCCGAGACGGCCAGTCCGCTCCTGCCCGTGCCACCTCCGTGTCGCCGGGTTTGTGCCAGAGCCGCGGTGAACCCTGACGGCCAGCCCCCCTCTCCCAATACTGGTGCCTGTCCGCTGGTGGGTCGAGAGAGCCCCCCTGTGGTGGAGGCAGCTCTAAGCTTTTTAATTTAAATTGTCCCTCTAATTTGAATGAATACACTTTAAATCCATTTACAAGGATCTATTGGAGGGCAAGTCTCATGCCAGCAGCCGCGTAATTCCAGCTCCAGTAGCGTCCACTAAAGCTGCTGCAGTTAAAAAGCTTTTATAAGGATCGAGCTCGGCTGTCCACCGCAAGGCATCCTAGTGCCAGTCCCAGCCCCTATGCCTTGGGGTGCCTCCTGATGCTCTTCACTAAGTATCCCGTGGTCCCGAAGCATTTCCTTTGAAAAAATTAAGTGTCCAAACTACAGGTGGTGTAGCTTGCTTAACAGCCGGGATAATCCGCTGACTAGCAGACACTGCTACTAGGCACAAAGTATTTCCTGGGCTAGATGCAGTTAAAAATTTGTAAGTAGATACTCTCGTTGGATGCTGAGAAAGCATTCCATAGAGTCTCCTGGCACGCCATATATGATTCTCTTAAAAAGCTTGGGGTAGGGGTCTAGGGGACCCTTTTATAGCCAAAATCACGGCCCTGTATCACAATACGTCACCTAGGCTGAAGATAAATGGAACTGTAGCACCGAGGGCTCGGTTGCTACAGACGTATTGCACCTCACCCAGAGGTGTGATATCTCACTCTCAGATATGGATGGAGTGTGGATCAGGACCCGACACCTGCATGCATTACACCACATTGCCGTGGGGCAGGGCGACCAATATGCCCCTGAGATAGGCACGACAGTCCCTGTCCCTGGCTGGAGTGGGGGGAGGGAACACTGAGGAAGGGGAACCCTGCAGTGCAGGAGCAGGGAGGAAGCAGTTCCTGGGTGCATTGAGAAGGGAGTATAAAAGGTGGGCACCATCTTAGTTCAGTGCAGAGAAGTCTGAGCAGAAGTGGCAGGGAGCAGGGGCTCTGCATGAGCTCTGCTCCGGAGGCGGGCCTAGTAACAGAGGCCCAGGCCTGCAAGAGGGAGAAGGAAGGAAGAGGAGCGGAGAAGGCTCCAGGAACGAGGAATGAAGGGATCCCAGGGGTGCGGACGGGCGAGTCGCAACCGCACGCCCGAATCCACCTGCGTGGAGGGGTCAGGCCAAAGGGGGAGACCGGTCCCCGAACTAGTGGAGGCAGGAAACGACCCTCAGCTAGAAACCGGAGGCTCTGACATTTTATGTGGCGCAGCCCCTTGCTCCACCCGCTAGGAAGGCACCACATAGGGTCAGGGAAACTGGCGCCAAGTTTACCAAGAGGAGGCCCGAGGCAGCCGGACAGAAGTGTTGGTAAGAAAGGCCAGACAAAGGACACACAAAGGGGGTCCTGTGAAGCGCTCCAAAGTTATCTGGGAGTTGTCTGAGCCCCTCACCTGGTGAGCACAGTACGACGTGGGCAGCCGTTACCTGCAGACGTGGTCTGGATAATAAGAACTGTGAGTAAAGGCCCTGAACTGCATCACTGACTCCGTGTCGTTACTGCTGCTGCCCTGCACCATCACCCCCATCCTCCGCATACACTGCCCTGAGGCTATACTCCTCCCGTGGGGAGTTATGCTACGCTCTGCTGCACCCACAACACCAGCCTTAGCGGTCTGCCCTGTAGCGGCGGTTCACTCTGACCGCAATCCACGGGTGGCGTAGTCGGACATTTAAACATCAAAACCACATAAATAGTTCCGCCACTGGTTTGACCGCCCTGAGCCACGGAACCGGATCGCCGCCACGAAGACTACAACCACCAGCATCCACCAAAAAGGGTCCGGCTCCGGGTGTCCCAAGGCCCAGGGGGTGCGTCAGAACATTTTCATCACCTTTCACAATCACCAATGGGACAAGGCAGGGATGTCCTCTGTCCCCTCTCTTATACATCCTAGTGACGGAGCACCTGCTCTCATCAATTCGCCATAACCCCAATATTAGGTGGATTGAGGTGGGAGGCACCGAGTACAAGTGCTCTCTATTTGCTGATGATGTCCTAGTATATATCACTCAATCACATATATCCATCCCTGCTGTTATGGCTGAAATAGATCACTTTGTTACATGGTAAAATTTTAAAATCAATGCAGCGAAGTCTGAGGCCCTCGATGTCTCCCTCCCCAAATCCATATAGGATTCCATCCAGTCCAACTTTCCCTTTGCCTGGCCCTCACAGGGTATCAAATACTTACGAATTCCTATTCATAGAGACCTCTCCCATCTATGTTATCTTAATTTTGGGCCCTTTATTGAACAATTCCATACAGACCACGGTTGGCAAGTTAGAACTGTAAGATTCACTACGTGAACCACTGGTGTTTTGTGGAAAAGCACATGTACACCGCGTTCCAAATTATTATGCAAAAAGTGTTTAGGAGTGATAAGGGAAGAATTTGTTTGTTTGTCAGTTAAACTCATTGATGGTGATGTGTGTCAGGGCTCTTTATATCACTGTAAGCAATTGCAGACACCTGTGCTAATTAGTTTGGCAGGTGTGTCCAATGAAAGGCAAGACTACTTAAGAAGGCTCTCTCACATTATTAAGCAGCCTACATTTTCTGCCAAAATGGGAAAGAAAAAGGATGTGTCGGCTGCTGAGAAGCAACAAATTGTGGAGTGTTTAGGTCAAGGCATGACTACAATCAACATTGTGCGATGATCAGGATGAAGTGTCTTGGCAATCAAGAAGTATGTAGCTGATTCACAGTACACACGTGTGCGTGCTGATAAGGGCAAATTGAGGACTCTTTCCTACAGGCAATTACGTCAGGTTGAAACAGCAGCGGCAAAAAAGCCTTGTCATAGCAGCAGACAAGTTTTTGAAGCTGCTTGTGCCTCCAACGTCCCCCGAACAACAAGATGCAGGGTCCTTCAGAGGTTTGCAGCTGTGCATATGCCATCCTGTCGACCTCCTCTATCCACTTCACACAAGCAGAAACGGCTCCAGTGGGCCAAACATTACATGAAGACTGATTTCAAAACTGTTTTGTTCACGGATGAGTGCCGTGCAGCGCTCGATGGTCCAGATGAATGGAGTGGAGGATGGCTGGTTGATGGACACCCCACGCAAACACGGCTACAGCGCCAACAAGGAGGAGGTGGAGTAATGTTTTGGGCTGGAATCATGGGGAGAGAGATTGTCGGCCCCTTTAGGATCCCTGAAGGCGCTAAAGATGAACTCCATAATGTATGTGGATTTTCTCAAACAGCACTTCCTGCCATGGTTCAAGAAGAAGAACCGTGTATTTCACAGCAAGATCATTTTTCTGCATGATAATGCACCATCTCATGCTGCACATAAAACATCTGCATCTCTGGCTGATATGGGCATAAAAGGGGACAAACTTATGGTGTGACCCCCATGCTCCCCTGACCTCTACCCCATTCAGAACCTTTGGAGCATCATTAAAAGGAGTGTCTATGATGGCGGGAGGCAGTTCACATCTAAGCAACAGCTCTGGGAGGGTATTCTGTCCTCATGCAAAACAATTGAAGCAGAAACCATCCAAAACCTGACAAATTCAATGGACGAGAGAGTTCAGAAGCTCCTTTCGAACAAGGGGTCCTATGTGAAAATGTAACATCACCTAGAATAAAGTTTTGAGTTGAAAACTGTTTGATTTCAGTTTCTAACAACCTGCTAATGCTTATAATTTCAAAAATGACCATTTTTTTGGTCTTTATTAAAATGAAAAGGTTGATCGAAAAGTTTGGGGGATCTAAGAGTGTGGCAACCCAGTAGTCATGATTACTTCGAATTCTGACAATATGAGGGTCATGCTGCAGGTAGTGCAGCAAGAAGGCACTTATGTGTCTTGCGCATCTCGGAGCCCCAAAATTATTTTCCGGGCTAGATGCAGCTAAAAATTATTTTTAATTTTAAATCTGGTGAAGCTTATTATAGATGGCCTAATAGGATCAGTGCTGCACACTGCTACAAAGCCCAAATTATTTTCCAGTCAAGATACAGATAAACATGATTAGTAATTTGAAAGCTTAAAACGGTTGGTAGGGTGATTTTAACCAATCATCAAGCTTTTACTCTCCCCAGGATGACACAGGGGTAGAAAAGTCGTTTCGGATCCATGATTTGTTCATCTTTATGAACGTGAGTCTGTCTACATTATCAGTGGAGAGCCGCGTGCGCTTATCTGTCAGCACACCACCAGCAGCGCTGAACACACGTTCAGACAGAACGCTGGCTGCGGGGCATGACAAGATCTCCAAGGCGTAAGTGGCTAGCTCCGGCCATTTATCCAGATTGGAAGCCCAAAAAGAGCAAGGGTCCAGTGACACAGTCGTGGCTTCAATGTTTACTTGGAGATACTCCTGTACCATCGTCTCTAGGCATTGACTATGTGTCAGACTTCTTGTCTCCTGTGGCCTTGCAAAGGATGGGCTAAAAAAGTGGTGAAATGATTCCGCAAAATTGATGTTACCAGCAGATACTGTGGTTCTGTTACGGTTTGAGTGCTGAACACTTGACGGTCCCACGGTTGGCAAGTTGGAACTGTGAGATTCACTACGTGCACCACTGGTATTTTGTGGAAAAGCACATGTAAGATTCTGCAACAGTCTCTGCTGATACTCCTGCATGCGTGCATCCCTTTCTATGGCAGGAATAATTTCTGCAAATTTACTTTTGTACCGGGGATCTAACAGTGTGGCAACCCAGTAGTCAGGATTATTTCTAATTCTCACAATTCGAGGGTCATGTTGCAGGTAGTGCAGCAAGAAGGCACTCATGTGTGTTGCGCATCCAGGAGCACCAAGTCCCTGTTGTGTTGGTGGCGAGGTAGCAATCATGCTTCCTTCCTCTGTCCTCTCCCCCCAACCTCGCACAACAGAAATGTGATCAAGGTCTCCCTCATCTGATGAGTCTTCCATCAGTTCGTCCTCCACTTCTTCCTGGGCTCCTGCACCTTCCTCACTAGTTTGGCTGCTACCATGCGCCCTGGTAAAATCATCTCCCCCACCCTCACATGCCTGCCGCCTTGGTGCTGCCGACCGTCTGGACCTTGCAGATGTTAGCCCTTCCGCATACAACTCCTCCTCCTCTACTTCCTCCACCTCCTCTTGTGCCACCACCTGACTCCGAATTCTGTTTAACATGTGCTCCAGCATGTAAATCACCGGAATAGTCATGCTGATAATGGCATCGTCAGCACTAAACATCTTCGTCGCCATTTCAAAACTGTGCAGAAGGGTGCATAGGTCCCTGATCTGAGACCACTCCTCCAGCGTGATTTGCCCCACCTCTGAATCTCGTTGGCCCAGGCTATACGTCAGAACGTATTGCACCAGGGCTTGTCGGTGCTGCCACAGTCGCTGCAACATGTGCAGAGTTGAATTCCACCGGGTAGGCACATCGCATTTTAGCCGGTGAAGTGGCAGGCCCAACGACTTCTGTAGAGATGTAAGTCGCTGAGCTGCGGGATGCGAACGGCGGAAGTGAGCACACAGCGACCGTGCCCTCTGCAGAAGGCCATCTAGTCTGGGATAGTGGGCTAAAAATTGCTGGACAACCAGGTTCAACACGTGAGCCATACAAGGCACGTGTGTGACATTGCCCCGGCGAAGGGCCGCACCCAGGTTTGCAGCATTGTCGCACACGGCCTTCCCTGGTTTCAGGTCCAGTGGAGACAACCATTCATGAAATTGGTTCTCCAGAGCTGACCACAACTCCTCAGCTGTGTGACTCACATTTCCCAGACATTTCAATGTAAAAACCGCCTGATGACGTTGAGCCCTACTGCCAGCATAGTAAGGAGGTGTGCAGGATCCCTTCTGCGCAGTTAGAAAGCTTGTGGCATGACCAGACAGGCTTTGGGTGCAGGTGGAAGACCGAGAGGAGGTTGAGGAGGCAGAAGCAGTGGAGGAAAAATGACATAAAGAGGATTGACGCACAACTCGTGGGGACGGCAAGACTTGGACAGCAGCCCCTTGTCCTGCTGTCACCATAGTTACCCAGTGCCCAGTCAGCGACATGTAACGCCCCTGTCCATGCCTACTCGTCCAAGTGTCTGTGGTGAAATGCACCCTGTCACACACAGAGTTTCTCAAAGAAGCGGTGATGTTGTGTGCGACATGCTGGTGGAGCGCAGGCACACCTTTCTTTGAGAAGTAGTGCCGACTGGGCATCTGGTACTGGGGCACTGCGACGGACATAAGGTCTTGAAAATCCTCTGTGTCCACCAGGCGGAAAGGCAGCATTTCTGTAGCCAAGAGCTTGCAGATGGTGAAATTCAACCTCTTAGCTTTCTCATGGCTAGGAGGAAATGGTCTTTTACTTGTCCACATCTGAGGGACCGAGGGCTGGCTATTGTGCTTAGACGGGGTTGATAAGGGTGTCCCCGGCAAACTGCCGGTCTGTGAGGAAGATGCAGGCGGACATGTTAGGTTGCCTTGATCCAAAGGTGGTGCTATCGATGTCGGACAGCGCTCAAGACCAGCTGGTGTTACCACCTCCAAAGAAAATGATGACCTGCCAATCACGCTGGCTGTTGCGGGTAAAGAGGTGGCAGGTCTGCGCCCCAAAACAGGTGTGACTGCTGTCCCCCCAGTCACAGAGGATGAAGAGGCCGCGGATGCACAAGATATGGCAGACGGTGGTTGGCCCGGCCGGCTAGACCGCATTGTAGCACACTGAGCTTCCCACTGCAACTTATGCTTCATGTCCATGTGCCGGTTCATGCATGAAGTACTCAAACTATGTATTTTTTGGCCTCTACTTAGCTTTTGCTGACAAATGTTACAGATAACACGAGTTGGGTCATCTTTATCGATCTGAAAAAATGCCCAGGCTATGCAAGGCTTAGCACCCATGCGACCTGAAGAGCCACCACGACTTGTGGTGAGAGGCAGAGTTGTGTTTGAGGATGCAGTTGTTGACGTGCTTCCAGTACTACGTCTCTGTCCAGGAAGGCGCAACCTGACCTCGTCGTCACTAGCATCTTCCTCCACCTCCTCTGCTGACCTCATCTCTTGGCTGACTGTGGGTTGACAGTAAGTGGGATCTCCGACCTCATCATCATCACCCTGTGCGTTATCACACCCGTCGTCCTCAGAGCCAACCTGTTCCTGCCCTGACAAAAAACTAAAGTTGTCGCTCCAATCAGGTATTTGAGTCTTATCATCGTCTTCCTCATTGTCTCCACCAACAGGAGTTACAGTTTGGGAATGAGGGTCTACATTATGGTCAGAACCTTCTGCGTCTGGTCCTGGATCCGACTCATAAAGATTCTGGGCATCAGTGCAGATCATTTCCTCGTCTGGATTCACAGAAGCGCTGGAGTCGACCTCTGATTCCCAGGCTATAGTATGAGTAAACAGCTCTGCAGACTCAACCATCTGTTCTACCTCATACTCAGACGGGCAGCTGGAGATTTGGGAGCTGTGAGGAAGCAAGTGCGATTTGGGTGACACCTTTGAGGACTGGAGTATTTGTGATGTTGAAGTTGATGTGGAGGAGAGCCCACTTAAAGGAGCACTTGATATCCGTTGAAGCACCTGCTGTTTTTGTGCCTCATCTGGAATTTGTAGCGATTGGCGTGGCCGTAAGAAAGGGATCTTATCACATTGTCCGCTAAAAGAAGTAGACATTTTAGTTTGGCTGGAAGATGGTCTTTCTTCTGCACCTACCCCACGGACACAACCTTTTTTCCCCTTCCCAACACGCCTATTCCCCTTTCCACCAGCAGCAGGCCTTTTTCCACTCATTTTGGTGGTTAACTAATTCACAACTCTGGAGTTGTTTGCACAAAAAAACAATGGATGGTAACCGAGCAGAGCTGAGTGGCCAAACTGTGGTATTAGGCCAAAACTATTGGCTGGGTTAGATGCAGAAAAAAATTATTTTTAATTTGCAACCTGATGGAGGTCAGTATAGATGGACTAATAGACCAAGTCCCACACACCGCTAGAAGCCCAAATATTTTTTCAGAGCTAGATGCAGAAAAAAATTATATTCAATTTGCAACCTGCTGGAGGTCAGTATAGAAGGACTAATAGAACAAGTCCCACACACTGCTAGAAGCCCAAATATTTTTTCAGAGCTAAATGAAGAAAAAAATTATTTTTAATTTGCAACCTGATGGAGGTCAGTATAGATGGACTAATAGACCAAGTCCCACACACTGCTAGAAGCCCAAATATTTTTTCAGAGCTAGATGCAGAAAAAAATTATATTCAGTTTGCAACCTGATGGAGGTCAGTATAGATGGACTAATAGAATGATGCTATGCCCAAAAGATTTTACTTCACTAGGTGCAGTAAAAAAATTGGTATTCTATACACAGGTGGTATATCTTGCAACACAGATAGGCTACTCCACTGACTAACACACTCTGCAATAGGCCAAAAAGGATTAGCTTTGCTAGATTCAGCCAAATGCTGTGAAAAAAACTTGCACAGCACTGGCACAGACCTGCCTGGCAAAAACTGATAGGAACTGATGTAACCTAGTCCTGAAAAGGACTCCAATTACAATTAGTCTTTACTCCCACAATCTATCTATTTAAGAGCACAGACCTGCCTGATAAAAGTCATAGGAAATGCTGTAACCTAGTCCTTAAAAGGACTGCAATCACAACTATTCTCTACTCCCAAGCTATCTGTATATTTGTGCGAAAATTGGCTTGAAATTAACAAGGTATAGCGCACACAGCAACAGCGGTGCCGTCTAACACGCAGCTGCAGCAGTGAGAAAATGGTGGCGACGGGGAAAATGGCTTGGTCTTATAGGGCAAGGACATGTGACATACACTGCCAATCACACATGCCCTTGCTTGTGTGAAAAAAAGCACTTCGCTCCGTGTGTGCGCTGCTGATAGGCTGACAGATTGCACCTCCCCACTGCAAATGCGGGAAAGAGAAAAAAAATGGAGATCTTCATTGTTCCTGCAGAGATCCATCCCCTGCCCCTCCCCCCGCCCCGCTGTACACTCAAACTGCGTATTAACATTAATTTTCATCATTACTGAGAAAAAATCCAGTTATGATTTTGGTGCACGAACAGTTATCGAACATAACCTCGAACAGCCGAATTTTTCTCAAATTGTTCGTGTTCGCCGACCGGCTCGAACACCGCCCAAAACAGCTCGAATTTGAGATTGGCGAACAGTTCGAGTAGAACAACGCTCATCTCTAGTGCTAAGTTGATAGATGGGCTATGGAAGAAGAAACAACTGTACTGTTTGCCTCGACTCCTGTATCCAGCCATTGCGGCCTGGGCCCATGGACTGCTTAGGGGTAGTGGATATGTTTTCCAGTTGGCCAGAAGCATTCGCCGTTCCAAACATGACTGCCAAGACTACCGCCAAGAAGCTGGTCTCTGAAGTTGTTTGCCGGTATGAAGTCCCAGAAGTTATCAAAAGTGATGAAGGACCAGGCTTTTCCTCATGCGTATATCAAGAAATACTTACCATGATCGGATCAACAGTGATGTTACATACTCCTTACCATCCACAGTCAAGTGGCAAGGTGGAGAGATTGAATGGCACACTGAAAAGGCAGTTAACCAAAATGATGCAGGAGAATACGGCCCAGTGGCCTGAGCTCCTTCCCATTGCACTATATCACATACGCACCACCCCCATAGGGAAACACAAACTGTCACCCTATGAGATACTATTTAGGTTACAACCAGCTATAGCTAGATTTACCCCACAACAATTATCAGAAGAAACAGATTATGTTGTGCAATATGTGATTCAGTTTGCCAAAGCCTTAACTAACACCCATGCGTTAGTATCATCTTCTATTCCAGATCCAGCTGATGCAGAAGGTTGTCATACCCTCAGGCCTTGAGATTATGTGTATGTGAAGAAGCATGTTCGGAAACACGGACTAGAACCATTGTATGACGGATCATACCAAGTGCTCCTGACAATCCCAACAGCTGAGATGTTTTATGATAATATGTATGGTTAAACTAGTCAATACCTGGAATAGCCTACAACAGAGTACTGACCCCTTTAATAATAAGTTCATTACTGACCATCAGATTTTGGTACAAGAATTGAGACAATTAGAAAACAACCAGATCAGTGACTGTTGGATATGTACTCACTCACCAGTTTCAGCCGCTAGTATGCCCTTTCTGGCGGTCCGTCCCAGACCATCATTATTGGAAAGATACATTCATAATCACTCATGGGTACATGCAAATCTGTTTATAAAAGGTACCGATGACACGTTATAAAATATCTGGTAACGTCCCTTGTAATGAATCTTCTGAATATAAGCCTAGTGATCCAACATGTGGCAATCCGGATGTTGGATATTGTAGCCCCCTGGGACAAATGTCTTCATGGTGTATGTTATCAAATAACACCGTTTTAATCAATTTGGTACATAAATTAGTATTACAGCACTCTGCTTTATGGGATTTGCCATCAGCCACATATTGGGTCTGTGGGAATAATGCGTATAAATGGCTCCCAGTCAGAGTAGGGGGGACTTGTACGTTGGGCCGGCTAACTTCAGCCACTTATCTTATTACCCATAGTAAAGTAGATATGAGAGCCATCCCTCTTCATACCATCTATAAACGTTATAAACGTGCCAAAGACAACACCCCACGACCATCAGGAAGACCTCATTTAGTACAAATGAGTGTACCCAATAAGATAGCCAGTACCGTCTTCCTCTACCCTATGGTTACATAAATGTGGGACAAGTTAGTGGAAGTCACTGACTACTTAGATGACCAGATTTGGAATATTTTGGAAGTAATTAATACTACTGTTGCAGTGCAGAATCAGCTTATTATAGTGGCTAATCAACATACGTTAGTGCTGGACTATTTGACAGCAGCTCAAGGAGGGATGTGTGTCAGGTTGTAGGCCCAGCCTGTTGTCACTATATTGACCCATATATTGACCCCGACTCTACCATACGGTTAAAGACTAAAATGGAGACATTAGGAAACTCAGGGAAGAGTATAACAAACATAACGAGTTGACCAAAGAGTGTTGCATATTGTTGCTTGCTTGTTAATATATGTTTTACTAAAACTAGTCTTTTATTGTATCCCATTTTGCATGAGGAAAACCTGCCAGTCATCAGAGAGCAAGGAGGACACTGTTAACCGACATCCAGTGCTACTGTACACGGACCTCCCAGATGTAACCAGCATTGAGGACCTGGATGACAAGGGAATGATGACCTTTACCCGCTTGCCCCAACCAATTTCAGATCTGAACTTTATGATTATATCAACAAACAAGGGGGGGTGGACATGCCGCGACAGCCCCAATTGGTAACAAGGGCACTAATTGGGTGAAGACCAATGTCCCTCAGGCTCAAACCATGACCCTGGGAAAGCACCTTTATTGTTGATAATAACATAACTTTTAGGGGGGAATGTAAAGGACATATTGATACTCATGCTAGAGCAACTCCATTTTGGCTGCTTGCTTTAAAATCATGTTATTATTATCACTCCTTGCATAACATACATTCTTTCTTTTTCTTCCCATGGAACTTATCTCACACTAACTTTTTCTCAAGAGAACATTTTGTCAGACACTCTGTTATCTAACTTGTTTAGGCCAGGTTTGACCTTGTAAAATTTCCATAGTGCTTCAAACTAACAATGATAATATGACCATATATGTGTTTTCCGTAATAATTGTACTAACATCAGTTAGCCTATAGTATTGTAGTATGGCTGTAGAGTTGATTGGCTGTTTGATGTACTCAAAACAATATAAAATGCTAAGCAAAATAAACGGGATCAGAGATTCTTTGCATCCTCCCAATACAGAGCACACATTGCCTCCGTTTGGTTTTCTGTGGATTGCCAATCAACATAATAATTTTGACACTCACTTGGTCAACCGTGAAGGGTTATTGCCCTCCCTTAACACATCCACGCCTGCCAACAGCACCCAACTCTTTACCTTTTTCTACTTTCACTTTCTGCAAGCATGAAACCACATCATCAGGTTCCGCATCCTTCTGACATTTGTCTCATGGTTCACTCAAACCAACACTGTGGGACCATTTGGTTGCCAAAATATTAAAGGGAGTCTGTTCCCAACCAGGAATCTCAATAGACTCACACCTACCTTTCTCTTAAAGAAAGGCATGCTTTACGCAATATCACTGCAATATCACTCTATCACACCTTATCACACAGAGTCCTTATAAATTCAAGATGATTGTAATTTTTAACAAAAAGAACTTCTGAGCCTTCTGCGTATCCTGCCGACTACGCCAAATGTTTTGCCAATAGTTTTGACACTAAGGTTCGGATACGGCTTTAAAGAAGGCAACCCTTTGCAATATAACGCAATTTTATTTATAATAGTTGATATAAAACGTAAAATATATAATTAAAGGAATAGTATGATATGCTGATATTGCATACACTTTTGTACATGTTATAATACAAAGGTTAAGTACATATATATATGTATTCACTTCATCACCAAGGAGCTTTTAAACATCATCCGTCTGGAAGATCAGAGAAGAAATTTCACCAAGACAGAGAAATCGCTGGAAGTCTACACAACACTGCATGGGCAGGTACATACAACACTACACATCAGTGCAGGTACAACTTATGGCTTCTTCATCTAGGAGTTTATGAGCATCATCTGTCTAATTGACAGAGAACCCCTGAGAAGTCTACACAAGAAAGCTTATGTCTGTATCATGATTCCAGTGACTTTTATAAGGTTTAGACAATGGAAGCATAAAGCTGGTTAATGTTTATAAGTATGATTCGTCGATAATACCGAATTGGCCAGGTTCTGTAATTTCGAGAAGTTTACTTATAAACATTGTTTTAGACAATAGATCTATGTATTTCTCATGGAACATAATGGTAAGTGTACACACATTATTTGAATCAGTATTTTGGTTACAATAACACTATTTGTCAAAGCAAATATCACAGTGGTCACTTGTGTACAAATCAGGATAATGAATCTTTGAAACACACAACTTCATAGACCATAGAACAATTAACATTGTCTTACTGTATTGACACCTAGCAAACACTTTGTGGATAGCATGCATCAAGGACAGTTCATGTGAAAGAACTAGTTTCTCAGTATCAGAGTATATCAATATTATACTGCAGTATATTGCAATATTATAGTGCTTGGATTCAGACAACCATATTTGCAGTACATTTCACACTTGGTCTAATGACCACACTTTATCAAAGCATATAAACAATATGTTACAATATGTAGGCTATAAGATATCCATATTTTTATTAGCAATACACACCCATGGCTGTTAAGGCACATGATGGCTGATTACATCAGCTGTCACCTGGTGCATCTAAATTAGAATATCATCAAAAAGTTCATTTATTTCAGTTCTTCAACACAAAAAGTGAAACTATATTATATAGAGTCATTACAAACAGAGTGATCTATTTCAGGTGCTTATTTCTGTTAATGTTGATGATTATGGCTCACAGCCAATGAAAACACAAAAGTCATTATCTCAGTAAATTAGAATAATTAACAAAAAAACAGGTTGTTTAGTCTGTTTCAGTAGGCTCCACAATCATGGGTAAGACTGCTGACTTGACAGATGTCCAGAAGGCAGTCAATGACACACTCCACAAGGTCCCAGAGTTCCAATTTTCATTTGGAAGTCAAGGTCCCAGAGTCTGGAGGAAGAGTGGAGAGGCGCACAATCCGAGCTGCTTGAGGAATAGTGTGAAGTTTCCACAATCAGTGATGGTTTGAGGAGCCATGTCATCTGCTGGTTTAGGTCCACTGTCTTTTATCAAGACCAAAGTCAGCGCAGCCGTCTACCACGAAATTTTAGAGCACTTCATGCTTCCCTCTGCCGACAAGCTTTTTGGAGATGGAAATGTCATTCTCCAGCAGGACTTGGCACCTGTCCACACTGCCAAAAGTACCAATACCTGGTTTAAAAACAACAGTATCACTGTGCTTGATTGGCCAGCAAACTCGCCTGACCTTAACCCCATAGAGAATGTATGTCCGCTTGTCAAGAGGAAGATGAGAGATACCAGACTCAACAATGCAGACGAGCTGAAGGCTGCTATCAAAGCAATCTGAGCTTCCATAACACCTCAGCAGTGCCACAGGCTGATCGCCTCCATGCCACGCCGCATTAATGCAATAATTGATGCAAAAGGAGCCCGACCAAGTATTGAGGGCATTTACTGAACATACATTTCAGCAGGCCAACATTTCGGATTTTAAAAACATTTTTCAAGCTGTTATAAAGTATTCTAATTTACTGAGATAATGACTTGTGTTTTCATTGGCTGCAAGCCATAATCACCATTAACAGAAATAAACACTTGAAATAGATCACACTGTTTGTAATGATTCTATATAATATATGAGTTTCACCTTTTGTAGTGAAGAACTGAAATAAATTAACTTTTTGATGATATTCTAATTTTGTGAGAAGCACCTGTACACACACGTAAGCACACACACACACACACACACACACACACACATATACACACACATTACACATGAACTTAACCTCTCTGCAGATGATTGCACATGATGTATTTCTCTCTGGTGCAGCCTCCCATCCCCCAGGGCCCGACTGCAGAGCTATCTTGCTTTAATTGTAGGGGTGAAGGCAGGAGGAGGAGAACGGAGAAGTAAGCAGCAGGGGACACATCCAGGAGAGTAGGGGCCATGCTGTAGGCAGCAACTCTGCTGGAGCCTGGGGCTGGTGGGAGGAGCCTCCTCTCCTGCACTTTCAGAGCAGTGCAGCCAGAGGAGCAGAGGTAGATCTTTCACCCGACTCCGGGCCACAGAATCCTCCGGTGGTTCTGACCAAGCCTGTTTGTTTTCAACTGTGTTTGCATCCCAAGGATGCAGATACTGTTGAAATTGTGATGGGGGCGGATGGAGGGGTCTGATAATGTTTTAACATCGGGCCCCCCTGTCTCACTGTCTCAAGGGCCCCATAGCCACTGCGCGGGCTGCCGCTATGGACGGTATACCCCTGACTGCTACTTGGTTAACATAAGCTGGTTGTAGTACTAAGAAAAGTACATGTGATGTGTCTGTGGAAACAGGAGATCTAGTGTTACAAAATGATTATCTCAGGTTTCAGATTGGACCCTCAGTACCAAAGTAAACGTTACCGGATTTTGGCCTAACCTGGTACCCGAACCAGCTTTGTGTAGGTGTAGATGAGCTCTGTTCACCTTGAAAGTTTGGTATGAATAGGACCTTCACAGGGTGAGAAACGGCACCGGAACGTGGGTACCATTAGCTGCCCATTGACTCAATATTGGCCTGTGATTTTTGACAAATCACCACTGTCATAAACCCCAAGTACCATTACCTCAATTGCCACCACAGCAGGGCAATTGGGAAGAGTGAGGCAAAGCGCCAGAATTGGGGTATCTCATGTGATGCGCCACTTGTAGAGCGGCTGCGGGCTGGTATTTTTAGGCTGGGAAGTGTCCAATAAAGAAAGGACCTTCTCAGACTCATAGTATCAGCCCACAGCTGTTTGCTTTACCTTTGCTGATTATCAATAATAGGGGGAACCCCACGTAATTTTTTACAATTATTTATTAGGATAAACCAGGCTGAACACCCTTTAGAGCCACATGAAAGTCACCTAAGGGTGCAAGTTTATTAAATGTAGGGGGCTTGTGAAATTATATATAAAAATACAGAACATTTGTTTATTCTATCCATCCTGATGTTTCTGGCTGTGAATTCATTGTACTTGGCTGAGGAATTTTTGTGGTTCCTTTGAGATGTGTGCATAAAAATAGGCCAGCATATGCACGGTTCGTGTGCTGTCTGATTTTTTTCTTGCTTTTTATTCAATGCAAGTCTATGTGTGCAAGTCCTACTGGGATTTCAAACGACAATATAATTCCAAAGACAATGGGAAAGTCCTATAGGGTTATTTAACCAGAAATTCCTGAAAGGAATTTCAAAATGTGGTAATGTATACAATGGCTGTGTGTATTGTAAACAAATGTAATTTTTAACACCAGTATCTATTAGATAATAAGACGCCCTTTTTGGCAATGAAAAAACTTGCTAATAAGTGTATGCGTCTTAAAGTCCGGAGGCAGGTCAATGATCTATCTGATCAGTGCGGTACAGGAGAGAAAGATACTGGGACCTTTCCCATGGAAGTGGGTTGTAGTGAATATTCATGGTCTTTAATAGCGGGCACACATGACCGCCGAGGAGCTGCGCTGCGAGTACAGTATGCCCGCTATTAAGGAAAATGAATATTCACTGCTCTACACACCCATGGGCGTGGGGAGCAGTGAATATTAATTTTCTTTAGCAGCGGGCACAGTGTAGGATGCAGCAGCTGGCTACTGCCTCCTGTGCCCCGCTCCTCCGCCGCACCTGCTCCCCCCACACCCACTACCACCCACAGCATATATGTATATATTCAGACTAAAAGACGCACCCCCCCACTTCCCTCCAAAATTTTGGAGGAAAACAGTGCATCTTGTAGTCCGAAAAATATGGTACATCTCAATATGTATTCTAGAAAGGCTGTCAGGCTTATAAAGTTTACTGGAAGAATATTAAAATTATAGGCAAGAGTGTGACAACTTATTAGTGCTAAAGGCACATCAAAAGAGGTGTGTGTGAGTGTACTTTGTATGTGTATATATGAGAGATGTGTGTATATAGGAAAGCTATGTATGTGAATGTAGGAGAGTTGTATGTTTGTATGTAGCTGAGCTGTGTGTATGCTGCAGGGGTGTGGGAATGTATGTAACAAAGATGGATGTGTGTATGTAAGACAGCTGTGTGTAACTGAGTTATGGGTATGTATGTAGCAGAGCTGTGTGCATGAATACCAGAGCTTAATTTGCATGTACTATGCATTCATAGTGATGCGAGTATGTGTGTGCTGCATAGAATGCATATAAATTGCCTGCTGCACATGTATGAGAATAATATACATGCTGCATAGAAATGCTAACATTAGATCTCTATCCACTCTATTTTACCTTACAGCATTAAAGGTAGTATTATCAAATCCTCCACAAATTTACACCTCCAGGAAGTTTAACCTGGGGTGTGTTTTAAAGATTAGTTCAGTAGTTAGAAAAATATGATACTTTCGATAAATTATTAGCAAAATATTTAAATTACACCTTTCAAAAAACAGCCTCCTCCATATCCCCTCAAGCTGTCCTATCCATCACCAAGATAGGTGCATTTTCTGCCATTTAGGTAGAAGTAATCTTCAAACAATTTTGCTTCTAATTTACATAAAGTACCAGGAAGGTACAGTACAGACCAAAAGTTTGGACACACATTCGCATTTAATGATTTTTCTGTATTTTCATGACTATGAAAATTGTACATTCACACTGAAGGCATCAAAACTATGAATTAACACATGTGTAATTATATTCTTAACAAAAAAGTGTGAAACAACTGAAAATATGTCTTATATTCTAGATTCTTCAAAGTAGCCACCTTTTGCTTTGATGACTGCTTTGCACACTCTTGGCATTCCTCTTGATGAGCTTCAAGAGGTAGTCACCGGAAATGGTTTTCACTTCACAGGTGTGCCCTGTCAGGTTTAATAAGTGGGATTTCTTGCCTTATAAATGGGGTTGAGACCATAAGTTGTGTTGTGCAGAAGTTAGGTGGATACACAGCTGATAGTCCTACTGAATAGACTGTTAGAATTTGTATTATGGCAAGAAAAAAAGCAGCTAAGTAAAGAAAAACGAGTGGCCATCATTACTTTAAGAAATGAAGGTCAGTCAGTCCGAAAAATTGGGCAAACTTTGAAAGTGTCCCCAAGTGCAGTTGCAAGAACCATCAAGCGCTACAAAGAAACTGGCTCACATGAGGACCGCCCCTGGAAAGGAAGACCAAGAGTCACCTCTGCTTCTGAGGATAAGTTTATCCGAGTCACCAGCCTCAGAAATCGCAGGTTAACAGCAGCTCAGATTAGAGACCAGGTCAATGCCACACAGAGTTCTAGCAGCAGACACATCTCTTCAACAACTGTTAAGAGGAGACTTTGTGCAGCAGGCCTTCATGGTAAAATAGCTGCTAGGAAACCACTGCTAAGGACAGGCAACAAGCAGAAGAGACTTGTTTGGGCTAAAGAACACAAGGAATGGACATTAGACTAGTGGAAATCTGTGCTTTGGTCTGATGAGTCCAAATTTGAGATCCTTGCTTCCAACCACCGTGTCTTTGTGCGACGCAGAAAAGGTGAACGGATGGACTCTACATGCCTGGTTCCCACCGTGAAGCATGGAGGAGGAGGTGTGATGGTGTGGGGGTGCTTTGCTGGTGACACTGTTGGGGATTTATTCAAAATTGAAGGTATACTGAACCAGCATGGCTACCACAGTATCTTACAGAGCATTGCTATTCCATCCGGTTTGCGTTTAGTTGGACCATCATTTATTTTTCAACAGGACAATGACCCCAAACACACCTCCAGGCTGTGTAAGGGCTATTTGAGCAAGAGGGAGAGTGATGGGGTGCTACGCCAGCTGACCTGGCCTCCACAGTCACCAGACCTGAACCCAATCAAGATGGTTTGGGGTGAGCTGGACCGCAGAGTGAAGGCAAAAGGGCCAACAAGTGCTAAACATCTCTGGGAACTCCTTCAAGATTGTTGGAAGACCATTTCCGGTGACTACCTCTTGAAGCTCATCAAGAGAATGCCAAGAGTGTGCAAAGCAGTCATCAGGAAAAGGTGGCTACTTTGAAAAACCTAGAATATAAGAAATATTTTCAGTTGTTTCACACCTTTTTGTTAAGTATATAATTCCACATGTGTTAATTCATAGTTTTGATGCCTTCAGTGTGAATATACAATTTCCATAGTCAAGAAAATACAAAAAAAACTTTAAATGAGAAGGTGTGTCCAAACTTTTGGTCTGTACTGTATATCATGCAAACTCTACATGTGATGTTTGTCTATTAAATAATAGCTGTAATATTTATTTGCAAAACTTCCATTTTCTCAATTCCTGACCTACACTACTTATTTTTTTTAGTAGGTAGTGGAACATAATGACATGGCCTTCACCTATAGCATCCATACATCTCCTGAACTGGGCACCATCAATTATATTTAACGGACCCCAAGTACTTAAATGCATCTCAATATGTCTTCTAGAAAGACTGTCAGGCTTATAAAGTTTACTGAAACCAATGAACACAGATCGAGGTTTCTTAAAAAATAACAATTCTTTATTTCATTCACAATAAAAAACAACAGAAAAAAATTATTAAAAAAGGCATACAAGTATAGCATAAATAGGCATCACATGGCATGACCAAACACTGAATTGCATCTTTATTCAGAAGACAGGATAAACAGTACATAGATCTCTATAGTGAAAGAATGCCAAGGGATGGTGTTACAATATCGCCATCTAATGGCGACAAGCAGCAAGTTTTACATTTAATAAATAAATAGAGAAATTACCTCTTTAATACAACTTGCTAAATAATATATGTCCATCCATCATTTGGCATATTGATGGTGTCAAAAGGGCCTTAAACCTCAAATGTAACTTAGCACCTCATAACAGAGTAAACCCATGTCTAAAAGGCACCATCCCTTTGAACAAATTCACTATGGATCTTCATAAATTCATTAAATATCCTATTAAAACATAATTACCAAACAAAGCGCAGTCAGCAATCAGCTATCAGTAGTCGGCGGTCAGCCACGTAAGGATATCCCCCTTTACGTACGTTTCGTACGGGCTTCTTCAAGAAGGGGTTCTAAAATTTACTGGAAGAATATTAAAATTATAGGCAAGAGTGTGACAACTTATCAGTGCTAAAGGCACCACAAGAGAACTCACTCAGCATGCTAAAACTCTTGGTTTTGACCCATGATAACATACATGGCAAAAATGCGTTGTAAACAAATGTAAATTTTACCACCAGTATCTATTAGACATGAGACACACTTTTTAGCAATGAAAAAACTTGCTAAAAAGTGTATGCGTCTTACAGTCTGGAGGCAGATTATTCTGCACGAGGAGAGTGATGACAGCATCTTTCCTGATCACTGAGAGAACTATGCTCTCTGTGCTTGTCCTTCACTGATCTATCTGATCGGTGCGGTACAGGAAAGATACTGGGACCTGTAAGGATACTGCACGTTCCAGTTTAGCAGAAGGACATTTCACATCATGTGATAAGTCACATTCCTGAAAGGAATTTCAAAATGTGGTAATGTATACAGTTGTTGTGTGTATGTCTGTTTTATGTGCGTTTGTGTATATATACAGTTGTGCTCAAAAGTTTACATACCAGGGCAGAATTTTTCCTTTCTTGGCCTTGTTTCAGAGAATATGAATGATAACAAAAAAACTTTTTCTCCACTCATTGTTATTGGTTGGGTGAAGCCATTTATTGTCAAACTAGTGTGTTTTCTCTTTTTGAATCTTAATGACAACCAAAAAACATCCAAATGACCCTGATCAAAGGTTCATATACCCTGGTAATTTTGTCCTGATAACATACTCAGAATTTGGCTACTAAAGGTAACATCCTCACCTGTGACCTGTTTGCTTGTAATCAGTGTGTGTGCATAAAAGCTGAGTGAGTTTCTGGGATCCAGACAGACTCTTGCATCTTTTATCCAGCCACTGACGTTTCTGGATTGTGAGTCATGGGGAAAAGAAAAAGAATTGTCAATGGATCTACGGAAAAAGGTAGTTGAACTGTATAACACAGGAAAGGGATACAAAAAGATATCTAAGGAATTGATAATGCCAG
Source organism: Phyllobates terribilis (assembly GCF_046119375.1). Lineage (NCBI taxonomy): Eukaryota > Metazoa > Chordata > Amphibia > Anura > Dendrobatidae > Phyllobates > Phyllobates terribilis. Next base: position 126,885 of record NW_027363645.1, read on the forward strand.
TCAGCAGAGTTCAAACCGTGACTAACAAATGGAAAATCAGGGGCTCTGTAAAAACCAAACCACGGTCAGGTAGACCAACAAAAATTTAGGCCACAACTGCCAGGAAAATTGTTCAGGATGCAAAGACAACCCCACAAATAACATCAGCTGAAATTCAGGACTCTCTGAAAACTAGCGGTTGGCTGTTTCACGATGCACAATAAGGAGGCACTTGAAGAAAAATGGGCTGCATGGTGGAGTCGCCAGAAGAAAGCCATTACTGTGCAAATGCCACAAAGTATCTTGCCTACAATACGCCAAACAGCACAGAGACAAGCCTCAAAACTTCTTGAACAAGGTAATTTGGAGTGATGAGACCAAAATTGAACTTTGTGGCCACAACCATAAACGTTACATTTAGAGAGAGGTCAACAAGGCCTATGATGAAAGGAACACCATTCCTACTGTAAAGCACGGAGGTGGATCGCTGATGTTTTGGGGATTTGTGAGCTACAAAGGCACAAGAAACTTGGTAAAAGTTGAAGGAAAGATGAATGCAGCATGTTATCAGCAAATACTGGAGGCAAATTTGCACTCATCAGCCTGGAAGCTGCGCATGGGACGTACTTGGACGTTCCAACATGACAACGATCCAAAACACAAGGCCAAGTCGACCTGTCATTGGCTACAGCAGAACAAAGTGAAGGTTGTGGAGTGGCCATCTCAGTCTCCTTACCTCAATATCATTGAGAGACTCTGGGGAGATCTCAAGTGCGCATTCTGAGAAAATAAAGAACCTCATCCACTACTACCACAAAAGACTTCAAGCAGTCATTGATGTTAGAGGGGGCAATACACGGTATTAAGACCTGGGGTATGTGAACTTTTGATCAGAGTCATCTGGATGTTTTTGGTTGTCATTAAGATTTAAAAAGAGAAAACACAGTAATTTGACAATAAATGGCTTCACCCAACCGATAACCATGAGTGGAGAAAAAGTTTTTTTTTATCATTCATATTCTCTGAAACAAGGCCAAGAAAGCAAAAATTCAGCCAGGGTATGTAAACTTTTGAGCACAACCGTATATATATATATATCTGTGTGTGCGAGTGTACATAGTGGAGCTGTATGTGTATATATGAGACATGTGTGTATATAGGAAAGCTATGTCTGTGAATGTATGAGAGTTGTGTGTTTTCATGTAGCTGAGCTGTGTGCATGCTGCAGGGGTGTGTGTATGTATGTAGCAGAGATATGTGTATGTAAGACAGCTGTGTGCCACTGAACTGTGTGAATGTGTAGTAGAGTGTAATGAAGGAAGATTCTTGCAGGATGTGCCAGAGATGAGGAAAGGTTGCCATCTGCTGGCCAGACGAAATAAAGCAGAATCAAGTTATGCCAGAAGAGTTGAAGGGGGAAGAGATTCAGATGCTGCACCTGATCAGGTGACCTCCAGGAAGGATTTCCTGGATATAAAAGCCCAGCGCGCCAAGACACAGAGAGATTTGACGCCATGCTGCAGAGTGGAGCAGACATGTTCCAGAGGGACCACAGATCCCAGGCCTGTGCTGCATCAGAGTCAGAAGCCACCTGAGAAGATCTGGACTCCTCACAGAAGCGCCCTGAGCCATGCACGTGTGGCCCAGAGTCAGGACCTGCGCCCACACAGAGTAAGTTACTGGGAACGGACGCCATCTGTCAAGAGCCGAGATCTGGATCCCCTTACCCCAAGCGTGAGAGACTACTGTCGACGGTCAAGCCGAGAGGACCGAAAGAGGACTGCGACAAGAGAGCAACAGCGGAGGAATCGCGCAAGTGAACAGGGCTGTCACTTCCAATTTCCACTCATGGTACTGGGGACAGTTGGGATTAGGATTTAAGGTTGGGAGGGGGCCGGTTGGTGTGTGGGAGGCTAAACGGGATCTGATAGACTTTATCCGGAAGAGACTTACAGACTAGTGGGAATAACAGGTGACCCCCGCTAGGGCCATACAAAGAGAACTCACGTGGTGACTCCCACGACTGGGTGCATCACACTTTTGCAAAGAACTTTACCGTTATTCACTAAAACTGTTTCTCATTGTTATTCCAATTTGCTGTTCATTATCCCTGTTACTAACCCCCCTTGCATAATACTTGTTATACATATAAAGTCGTTTTATATATATCCCTGACTGTTCCCGTCTTGTGTCTCTGTGCGTTGCATTCAGGCACCTGTGTTATATTTGGCGTAGTCGGCAGGATGCAACGTTTGAAGATCATCTCCGCCAGCTGGAACAAGCGTTAGAGCGACTTCGGAGACATGGCTTGAAGATCAAGCCTCGCAAGTGTCATTTATTCAAGCAGGAGATTGACTATTTGGGACACACTGTGTCCAGTGCAGGAGTGCACCCCCACTGCAGAGAAAGTAGCTGCGGTACAGAGGTGGCCCACACCCACCAACCTGAGGGAACTGAGGGCATTTCTGGGGCTCGTCGGATATTACCGCCGATTCGTGAAAGACTTTGCTAAGATTGCGGTACCGCTCAATGAGCTCCTGAGAGGAACAGCGGTGGGAGCCAAGTGACAACCTATTTAGTGGGGCCCACGACAAGAGGAAGCCTTCCGAGCATTAAAGATGGCGCTAACGGATGCTCCAATTGTAGCCTACGCTGACTTTTCACAGCCCTTCGTGTTGTACACCGATGGAAGCTTGCATGGTCTGGGAGCAGTGTTGGCACAAGTACAGGAAGAAAGAGAGAGGGTGATCGCATATGCTAGTCGGTCACTACGGGATACAGAGAAGAACCCAGACAACTATAGTTCGTTCAAACCGGAGTTGCTGGCATTGGTGTGGGCCATGACAGAGAAATTTGCGGAGTACTTGTCGGGATCAGAAGTACAAGTGCGAACAGACAACAACCCATTGGCCCACCTGGAGAATGCGAAGTTGGGTGCGTTGGAACAGCGGTGGGTCGCGAGGATGTCTAAGTACCAGTACAAGATCGCATATCGGTCTAAGGCCCTGAACATGCATGCAGGCGCCTTGTCCCGAGTCACCCAAGCGGGACCAAAGAGAGATATAGACGAAGAGCTTGAAGGCGACGAGATCCCGGATTTCAGTTAGCTTGCCGCTGCTGTAGTAGACGCTCAGGAGTCTGGAGAAGAGCCTAGACCCACTCAAATTCTAGGACGATCAAGAGACGAGAGGATACATCTACAGCAGTCTGACCCAGATCTGGCGAAACTTAGAGAATGGGTCGCCCTGGGGAAAAAGCCAGATTAGAAGGCCAGGGCTGCTTTGCTCCCAACTACCCTGCAAATCTTGGGCCAGTGGGAAAGGCTCTTTCTGAGGGATGGCTTGGTATGCCAAAGGATCCAACTACCTCGAGAGTTCGACGTTACCTGGCAAGTACTGGTTCCAGAGGCACTAGTGGTACAGCTGACCAAAGAAGCTCATGAGAGGGGCGCTCACTTTGGTGTGGAGAAAACCTTCCGGTGGTTACAACAACTGCTGTACTGGCCTTAACTGTGGCAGGAAGTTGAGGGAGTTTGCCGAAAATGTCGCCAGTGTGAGCTAAGTAAGCCCCCGGAACAGAGGGCTCCTATTCAGACCATGTGAACTTCTGCACCCTTGGAGGTCCTGATCATTAACTACCTGATGATCGGAACTTCATACAATGGCTACGGGTACTGCTTGGTGATGACTGACCACTTGACCAAGTTCGCAGTGGTGACTCCTACTCGAGACCAGACAGCAGAAGCTGCGGCTAAGGACATCTGCCAAGATTTCATTCGAATATATGGGTGCCCGAAGCGAATACATTCCGACCAGGGGACCTGCTTCCAGGGGCGAGTGATGGATGAGCTGTATCGTATCTCTGGAATCGATAAGTCTCGAGCAACGCCATATCACCCCCAGGGGAATGGGGCCTGCGAAGCAGATGTTGCCAACTCTGGAAGAAGACAAGAAGATGAAGTGGTCCGAATTTGTGTCTGAGCTGGTGTGGGTGTATAACAATCGAATACATGCGACTACTGGCTACACCCCTTACATGTCGCTGTTTGGGAGGAATGGATGATAAATCACCGAACTGGAGCTAGAAGCAGAAGACCCCTGCCCGGGCAGCAGCCCAAGTACCTGGATTCGGGTGCACCGACGCCGACTTCACACTTTGAGGAGGTTGGTTGAATAGAAGTACGGGGAAGTGGAACATTCAAGTCGGCCCCTGACCTTGGGTGGACCACTCCAGTCAGGAGACCGTGAGCTATTGCGAGCCAAGCAGCTCGGAAGTAAACTGGGTCACCGTTGGGAGGCGATACCTTATCGAGTGGTGAAGAAGGTCCACCCAGATAACCCGGTCTACGAGGTCCGACCCAAAGGGAATGACACCACGACATCTAGGGTGTTTCACCGTAACATGCTGCGGCCCTGCTCTTCCAAAGTGGAGGACTGTCATGGGACTGAATCTCCAACTGAGGTTGCTGAGGCACCACAAACAGGGGTCTTGGGGGATGAAGAAGGATGGGCTACAGTACTGTTGAGTCTGTCAGAGTTGCCAGTGTCATCCTCAAGTGGGGCAGAGAATGAATCGGGAGGCGATTTGCAGTCCCCAGTGATTGATTATTCAGGACCTCCAGAATCACCTCTGGAAGAGCAGCTCCGCCAGACTGGGCGGGCTAATGCCGGAATTCCCAATAACCGGTTTGCCCAAGAGGAGTTTATATGGTCTCAGATTCAACAGAAAACAGAAGAGTGTGCTCAACTCTTGTCTCAACTTGTGCTGCCTGGAAGGAGACGTCAACCCAGCAAGAAGTCCACTTGCCCGAGGACTGGCAAGCAAAGAGGTGGGAGGAATGTAGTAGAGTGCAATAAAGGAGGATTCTTGCAGGATGTGCCAGAGATGAGGAAAGGTTGCCATCTGCTGACCAGACGAAATAAAGCGGAACCAAGTTATGCCAGAAGAGTTGGAGGGGGAAGAGATTCAGATGCTGCACCTGATCAGGTGACCTCCAGGATGGATTTCCTGGATATAAAAGCCCAGCGTGCCAAGACACAGGGAGATTTGGCGCCAGGCTGCAGAGTGGAACAGATGTGTTCCAGAGGGACTACAGATGCCAGCGTGGCAGGCCCCAGCCAGAGGCCTGTGCTGCATCAGAGTCAGACGCAGCCTGAGAAGTTCTGGACTCCCCACAGAAGCGACCTGATCCCTCCATGTGTGGCCCAGAGTCAGGGCCTGCGTCCCACACAGAGTAAATTCCTGGGAACTGATGCCGTCTGTCAATAGCCGAGGTCTGGATCCCCTTACCCCAAGCCTGAGAGACTACCGTCGACGGTCAAGCTGAGAAGAGCTGAGAGAGGACTGTGACAGGAGAGACGCGCCAGCAGCAGCGGAGGAATCGCGCAAGTGAACAGGGCCGTCACTTCCAATTTCCACTCACGGTACCAGGGACAGTTGCGATTAGGATTTCAGGTTGGGAGGGGGCTGGTTGGTGTGTGGGAGGCTAAAAGGGATCTGATAGACTTTATCCGGAAGAGACTTGCGGCCTAGCGGGAATAACCGGTGACCCCCCCGCTACGGCCATACAAAGAGAAACTCACGTGGTGACTCCCACGACTGGATGCATCACACTTTTGCAAAGAACTTTACCATTATTCACTGAAGCTGTTTCTCATTGTTATTCCAATTTGCTGTTCATTATCCCTGTTACTAACCCCCTTGCATAATACTTGTATAAAGTGGTTTTATATATATCCCTAACTGTTCCCATTTTGTGTCTCTGTGCGTTGCATTCCAGCACCTGTGTTACATATGTATGGAGCAGAGCAGTGTGCATGCATAGCAGAGCTTAATGTGCATTGTACTGTGCATTCAGCAGTGATGTGATTACACTGTGTTCCAAATTATTATACAAATAATATTGTCTCAGATTTTCCCAAATTACCTATATGAATTGCAGTCATTGTAATTTTCCAGTCAAATAACTATTAGAGTACAATTGAAAGGTTTTTGTACAAACTGCCTATGATAACAGTATATTAAAAAAAAAAATAAAACACTCAAACTGCACTCAAAATGCATGTTCCAAATTATTATGCACAGCAGAGCTTCCAACCTTTTCATTTTAATAAAGAACAAAAAAATGTTCATTTTTGAAATTATAAGCATTAGCAGGTTATTACAAACTGAAATCAAACAGTTTTCAACTCAAAACTTTATTCTAGGTGATGTAACATTTGCACATAGGACCCCTTGTTCGAAAGGAGCTTCTGAACTCTCTCATTCATTGAATTTGTCAGGTTTTGGATGGTTTCTGCTTCAATTGTTTTGCATGAGGACAGAATACCCTCCCAGAGCTGTTGCTTAGATGTGAACTGCCTCCCGCCATCATAGACACTCATCTTGATGATGCTCCAGAGGTTCTCAATGGGGTTGAGGTCAGGGGAGCATGGGGGCCACACCATAAGTTTGTCCCCTCTTATGCCCACAGCAGCCAGAGATGCAGATGTGTCATGTGCAGCATGAGACGGGGCATTATCATGCATGAAATGATCTCGATGGTCCAGATGGATGGAGTGGAGGATGGCTGGTTGATGGACACCCCATGCAAACACGGCTACGGCGCCAACAAGGAGGAGGTGGAGTAATGTTTTGGGCTGGAATCATGGGGAGAGAGATTGTCGGTCCTTTTAGAATCCCTGAAGGGGTAAAGATGAACTCCATAATGTATGTTGAGTTTCTCAAACAGCACTTCCTGCCATGGTTCAAGAAGAAGAACCGTGCATTCCGCAGCAAGATCATTTTCGTGCATGATAATGCCCAGACTCATGCTGCACATAACACATCTGCATCTCTGGCTGCTGTGGGCATAAAAGGGGACAAACTTATGGTGTGGCCCCCATGCTCCCCTGACCTCAACCCCATTGAGAACCTCTGGAGCATCATCAAAAGGAGTGTCTATGATGGCGGGAGGCAGTTCACATGTACGCAACAGAAAAGGAATAGTCGGCACTCTGTATAGCTAGGGTGGTGCACGTGGAAAACAATGTCTGTAGAAAAAGAAAATCCCGGCACTCACGTGTTGATAATCAGTTGATTTATTCCACAACTCATACAAGACGTTTCAGCCTGTCCAAGGCTTTTTTCAATTGTGGTTAAATACATTCAGTCAAGACATTTATACACAGATCCACGGAAATGACATAATTCTCATTAACATAAAAAAAGAGTAGACCAACAAGACAAAAAATATATAACAAAACTTTACAACAACATACAAAAATTAAACAATAATACACTTAAATTCCACAATAAAAAAGAACAAGTGAACTCATATATTTAGATAATCCCCATCTAAATGTAAGGACATATAAAATAAAAAGGTTGGAAACTCTGCTGTGCATAATAATTTGGAACATGCATTTTGAGTGCAGTTTGAGTGTTTTATTTTTTTTTAAATATACTGTTATCATAGGCAGTTTGTACAAAAACCTTTCAATTGTACTCTAATAGTTATTTGACTGGAAAATTACAATGACTACAATTCATATAGGTAATTTGGGAAAATCTGAGAAAATATTATTTGCATAATAATTTGGAACACAGTGTATGTATGTGCTGTATAAAAGACATATAAATTGCCTGCTGCAAATGTATAGGAGTATAATATACATGTCGCAGAGAAGCACTAACATTAGATCTCTATCCACTCTATTCTACCTTACAGCATTAAAGGTAGTATTATCAAATCCTCCACAAATTTACACCTCCAGGAAATTTAACCTGGGGTGTGTTTTAAATTAAGGTGAGTTCAATAGTTAGAAAAATATGATACTTTCCATAAATTATTAGCAAAATGTTTAAAATGCACCTATCAAAAAAACAGCCTCCTCCATATCCCCTCAAGCTGTCCTATCCATCACCAAGATAGATGTATTTTTTGCCATTTAGGTAGAAGTAATCTTCAAAATCTTCAAACAATTTGCTTCTAATTTAGATAAAGTACTAGGAAGGTATATCATGCAAACTCTACATGTGATGTTTGCCTATTAAATAATAGTTGTAATATTTATTTGCAAAACTTCCATTTTCTCTATGCCTGACCTACACTACTTAATTGTAACATCCCTGGCGGCGTGCTGGCATGGCTTCCCATCTCCCACCATGTAAGACCGCCGACTTACCCATCAATCCAGGCTGCGCACTGTGTTCCTCTGCTGGCTGTGTGCATGTGTCTTGGCTGCTTGTTGAGGGCGGCAGCACATCCTGATTCTTAAAGGAACAGTGCACGCATTCCTAATGCGTCCCCAGACTATTGCTATGAGACACTGGATACTTAAACCACCTCCACCCATTGGAAGGTGCCTGAGCAACACTATCCTTCAGCGTGATCTGTGCAACTGCTGAGTTGCCAGGTCCTGTCCCGTGTTTGGCCCATCCCGTGTCTGGCCCATCCCGTATCTGGCCCGTCCCGTCCTGTATCAGGCCCATCCCGTATCTGGCCTGTCCCGTTCTGTATTTGGCCCAGCCTGTCCCGTATCTGGCCCGTCCCCTATCTGGCCAGTCTCGTATCTGGCCTGTCCCGTATCTGGCCCGTCCTGTATCTGGCCAGTCTTGTATCTGGCCTGTCCCGTATCTGGCCCGTCCCATTCTATCTCTGACCCGTCCCATCCTGTCTCTGGCCCGTCCCGTCCTGTATCTGGCCCGTCCCGTCCTGTATCTGGCCCGTCCCTTCCTGTATCTAGCCCGTCCCATCCTGTCTCTGGCCAGTCCTGTCCTGTCTCAGGCCCGTCTTGTCCTGTCTCTGGCCCGACCCGACCCGTCCTACTTAATTGTAACATCCCTGGCGGCGTGCTGGCATGGCTTCCCATCTTACACCATGCAAGACCGCCGACTTACCCACCAAGCCAGGCTGCACACTGCCTTCTTCTGCTGGCTGTGTGCATGTGTCTTGGCTGCTTGTTGAGGGCTCCCATATCTGGCCCGTCCTGTCCCGTATCTGGCCTGTCCTGTCCCATATCTGGCCAGTCCCTCCCAGTCTCGTCCTGTATCTGGCCTGTCCCATCCTGTCTCTGGCCTATCCAGTCCTGTCTCTGGCCCGTCCAGTCCTGTCTCTGGCCTGTCCAGTCCTGTCTCTGGCCCTTCCTGTCTCTGGCCCGTCCTGTCTTTGGCTCATCCCGTCCTGTCTCTAGCCCGTCCCATCCTGTCTCTGGCCAGTATCGTCCCGTATCTGGCCCGTCCCGTATCTGTACCGTCCCATATCTGCTCCGTTCCGTATCTGCCCTGTCCCGTATCTGGCTCGTCCCGTATCTGGCCCGTCCTGTTTCGTATCTGGTCCGTCTCGTCCTGTATCTTGCCCGTCCCGTCATGTATCTGGCCCGTCCCGTCATGTATCTGGCCCGTCCCATATCTGCCCCGAACCGTCCCATATCTGGCCCGTATCTAGCCTGTACCATCCCGTATCTGGTCCATCCTGTCCCGTATCTGGCCTGTCCCATCACATATCAGGCCTGTCCCATCCTGTCTCTGGCCTGTCCCGTCCTGTCTCTGGCCCGTCCTGTGCAGTTCTGTATCTGGCCCGTCCCATCCTGTACCCGGCCTGTCCCCTCCTGTATCTGGCCCGTAGCATCCTGTATCTGGCCCGTTTCGTACCATCCTGTATCTGGCCCATCTCATCCTGTCCTGTATCTGGCCCGTCCTGTATCTGGTTTGTACAGTCCTATATCTGTCCTGTCCTGTCCCGTCACGTATCTGGCCTGTCCCGTCACGCATATGGCCTGTCCCGTCCCATATCTGGCCTGTTCCATCCTGTCTCTGACCCGTCCCATCCTGTCTCTGGCCCATCCCGTCCTATATCTGGCCCGTCCCGTATCTGGCCTGTCCCTTCCTGTAACTAGCCAGTCCCGTCCTGTCTCTGGCCCGTCCTGTCCTATCTCCGGCTCGTCCTGTCTCTGGCCCGTCCCGTCCTGTCTCAAGCTCGTCTTGTCATGTCTCTGGCCCGTCCGGTCCTGTCTCTGGCCCGACACGTCCTGTCCTGCCTGTGGCCCGTCCGGCACTGCTCTGGCCCGTCCCTGGCCCATCCTGTATCTGGACCATCCTGTATCTGGCTTGCCCCGTCATGTATCTGGCCCATCCTGTCTTGTTTCTGGCCAGCCCCATCCCGTCCTGTCTCTGGCCAGTCCCATCCGATAATTGGCCTGTCCCAACCTGTCTCTGGCCCGTCCCGTCCTGTGTGGTTTAAATTAAGGTGAGCTCAATAGTTAGAAAAATATTATACTTTCCATAAATTATTAGCAAAATGTTTAAATGACACCTATCAAAAAACAGCCTCCTCCATATCCCCTCAAGCTGTCCTATCCATCACCAAGATAGGTGCATTTTCTGCCATTTAGGTAGAAGTAATCTTCAAACAATTTGCTTCTAATTTAGATAAAGTACCAGGAAGGTATATCATGCAAACGATACATGTGATGTTTGCATATTAAACAATAGTTGTAATATTTATTTGCAAAACTTTCATTTTCTTTATGCCTGTGCTACACTACCTAATTGTAACATCCCTGGAGGCGTGCTGGCATGGCTTCCCATCTCACACCATGTAAGACCACCGAATTACCCACCAATCCAGGCTGCGCACTGTGTTCCTCAACTGGCTGGGTTCATGTGTCTTGGCTGCTTGCTGAGGGCGACAGTGGCAGCACTTCCTTCTTCTTAAAGGAACAGTGTACGCATTCCTAATGTGTCCCCAGTCCTGTATCTGGCCCATCCCGTCTTTGGCTCATCCCGTCCTGACCTGTCTCTGGCCCGTCCCGTGCTGTCCCTGGCCCCTCCCCTCCTGTCTATGGCCCGTCCTGTAATGTCTAGCCCGTATGTCCCATATCTGGCCTGCTTAGTCCCATATCTGACCCGACAAGTCCCGTATCTGGCCAGTCCAGTCCCATATCTGGCCAGTCCAGTCCCGTATCTGGCCCATCTCTTATCTGGCACGTCTCGTCCCTTCACTATCTAGCCCGTCCTATCCCGTATATGGCCCAACCAGTCCCGTATCTGGCCCGTCCCGTATATGGCCCAGCATGTCACGTATCTGGCCCATCACCATAAATGGCATATCCCGTTCAGTTTCTGTCCTTTCCCATCCCTGGCTCATGTCGTATCTGGCCCGTCCTGTCCCATATCTGGCCCGTCTCATATCTGGACCGTCCCGTATCTGGCCCATCCCGTATCTGGCCCGTCCCATCGCGTATCTGGCCCGTTCCGTCCCATATCTGGGCAGTACCGTCCTGTATCTGGCCCGTCCCATTCTGTCTATGGCCCGGCCCGTAATGTCAAGCCCGCCCATCCTGTCTCTGGCCCGTTCCGTCCTGTATTTGGCCCGTTCCGTATCTATCCCGTCCCGTCCTGTATCTGACCCGTCCCGTACCGTCTTGTATCTGGCCCATCTCGTCCCGTCCTGAATCTGGCCCATCCCGTCCCGTATCTGACCTGTCCAGTATCTGGCCGGTCCTGTCCCGTATCTAGCCAGTCCCATCCTGTATCTGGCCCGTCCTGTCCTGTCTCTGGCCTGTCCAGTCCTGTGTCTTGCCCGTGCCGTTCTGTCTCTGGCCTGTCCAGTCCTGTGTCTGGCCCCTCCCGTCCTGTCTTTGGCTCGTCCCATCCTGTCTCTGACCCGTCCTGTCTTTGGCTCATCCCATCCTGTCTCTAGCCAGTCCCATCCTGTCTCTGGCTAGTATCGTCCCGTATCTGGCCCGCCCCGTATCTAGCCCATCCCGTCCAGTATCTGGCCCGTCCTGTCGCTGGCACGTCCCGTATCTGTACCGTCCCATATCTGCCCCATCCCATATATGACCTGTCCCGTATCTGGCTTGTCCCGTATCTGGCCCGTCCTGTTCTGTATCTGGTCTGTCTCGTCCTGTATCTGGCCCGTCCCGTCATGTATCTGGCCCATACCGTCCCATATCTGGCCCGTACCATCCTGTATCTGGCCCGTCTTGTCCCGTATCTGGCCTATCCCATCCTGTCTCTGACCCGTCCAGTCCTGTCTCTGGTCCGTACCGTGCAGTTCCGTATCTGGCCCGTCCCATCCTGTAACTGGCCCATCCCCTCCTGTCTCTGGCCCGTCCCATACAGTTCTGTATCTGGCCCGTACCGTCCTGTATCTGGCCCGTACCATCTCGTATCTGGCCCGTCCTGTTCCGTATCTTTCCTGTCCCGTCCCGTATCTGGCCTGTCCCATCCTATCTCTGGCCAGTCCCGTCCTGTCTCTGGCCCATCCCGTGCAGTTCTCTATCTGGCCTGTCCCATCCTGTACTCGGACCGTCCCCTCCTGTATCTGGCCCGTTCCGTACCATCCTGTATCTGGCCCATCTAGTCCCATCTTGTATCTGGCCCGTCGCGTATCTGGCTTGTACCGTCCCGTGTCTATCCTGTCGGGTCCCGTCACATATCTGGCCTCTCCCGACCCATATCTGGCCCATCCCATCCTGTCTCTCGCCTGTCCCGTCCTGTATCTGGCCCGTCCCGTATCTGGCCCGTCCCTTCCTGTTTCTAGCCAGTCCCGTCCTTTCTCTGGCCCATCCTGTCCTATCTCCGGCTCGTCCTGTCTCTGGCCCATCTCGTTCTGTCTCTGGCCCGTCTTGTCCTATCTCTGTCCCGTCCCATCCTGTCTCTGGCCCGACCCGTCCTGTCCTGCCTCAGACCCGTCTGGTACTGCAGTGGCCCGTCCCTGGCCCATCCTGTATCTGGCCCATCCTGTATCTGGCCCATCCCGTCCTGTATATGTCCCGTCCTGTCTCTGGCCCGCCCCGTCCCGTCCTGTCTCTGGCCCGTCCCATCCGGTCTTTGGCCCGTCCCATCCGGTCTTTGGCCCATCCCATCCGGTCTTTGGCCCGTTCCATCTGGTTTTGGCCCGTGCCGTCCTCTGTGCTTTAAATTAAGGTGAGCTCAATAGTTAGAAAAGTATGATATTTTCTATAAATTATTAGCAAAATGTTTAAATGACACCTATCAAAAAACAGCCTCCTCCATATCCCCTCAAGCTGTCCTATCCATCACCAAGATAGGTGCATTTTCTGCCATTTAGGTAGAAGTAATCTTCAAACAATTTGCTTCTAATTTAGATAAAGTACTACGAAGGTATATCATGCAAACTCTACATGTGATGTTTGCCTATTAAACAATAGTTGTAATATTTATTTGCAAAACTTCCATTTTCTCTATGCCTGTCCTACACTATTTAATTGTAACATCCCTGGCGGCGTGCTGGCATGGCTTCCCATCTCACACCATGCAAGACCGCCGACTTACCCACCAATCCAGGCTGCACACTGTGTTCCTCTGCTGGCTGTGTGCATGTGTCTTGGCTGCTTGTTGAGGGCGACAGCGGCAGCACTTCCTGATTCTTAAAGGAACAGTGCACGCATTCCTAATGTGTCCCCAGTCCTGTATCTGACCCCTCCCGTCCTGTCTATGGCCCGTCCTATTCCTGTCTCTGGCCGGTCCTGTATCTCTGGACCGTCCCGTATCTGTACCGTCCCGTATCTGCCCCGTCCCATATCTGCCCTGTCCCGTATCTGGCTCGTCCCGTATCTGGCCCGTCCTGTTCCGTATCTGGTCCGTCTCATCCTGAATCTGGCCCGTCCCGTCTTGTATCTGGCCCGTACCATCCCATTTCTGGACCGTACCATCCCGTATCTGGCCCGTCCAGTCCTATCTCTGGCTCGTCCTGTCTCTGGCCCATCTCGTCCTGTCTCAGGCCCGTCCCGTCCTGTCTCTGGCTGGACCCGTCCTGTCCTGCCTCTGACCCGTCCGGTACTGCAGTGGCCCGTCCCTGGCCCATCCTGTATCTGGCCCGCGTCGTCTCTGGCCCGTCCCGTCCTGTATATGTCCCGTCCTGTCTCTGGCCTGCCCCATTCGGTCTCTGGCCCGCCCCATCCGGTCTCTGGCCCGCCCCATCCGGTCTTTGGTCCGTGCCGTCCTCTGTACTTTAAATTAAGGTGAGCTCAATCGTTAGAAAAATATGATACTTTCTATAAATTATTAGCAAAATGTTTAAATGACACCTATCCAAAAAACAGCCTCCTCCATATCCCCTCAAGCTGTCCTATCCATCACCAAGATAGGTGCATTTTCTGCCATTTAGGCAGAAGTAATCTTCAAACAATTTGCTTCTAATTTAGATAAAGTACTAGGAAGGTATATCATGCAAACTCTACAGTTCTATATCTGACCCGTCCCGTCTCTGGCCCGTCCCGTCTCTGGCCCGTCCCGTCCTGTCTCTGGCCCATCCCAGCCTGTCCCTGGCCACTTCCATCCTGTCTATGGCCCGTCCTGTAATGTCTAACCCGCCCCGTCCCGTATCTGGTCCGTCCAGTCCCATATCTGACCCGTTTGGTCCCGTATTTGACCATCCGTCCCGTATCTGGCTATCCCTTATCTGGCCCATCTCATCACGTATCTGGCCCGCCTCATCCTTTCCCTTCTCTGGCACTTCCTGTCCCGTATCTGACCCAACCAGTCCCTATCTGGCCCGTCCCGTATGTGGCCAGGCCCATTCAGTATCTGGCCCGTCCCGTATCTGGCCATCTCGTATCTGGCCCATCCCATCCTGTCCATGGCTCATCCCATATCTAGCCTGTCCTGTCCCATATCTGGCCCGTCCCGTATCTGGCCCATGTCGTCCTGTATCTGGCCCGTCCCATATTTTGCCCGTACCAGCCTGTATCTGGCCTGTCCCGTACTGTATCTGGGCCATCCCGTCCAGTCTCTGGCCTGTCTTTTCCTGTATCTGGACCGTCCCGTCCGGTCTCCGGCCCGTCCCATAAAGTATAGCTTGTCCCGTCCTGTTTCTGGCCCGTCCCGTCCTGTCTCTGGCTCATCCTGTCCTGTATCTGGCACGTCCCGTTCCGTCTCTGGCCCGTCCCATCCTGTCTATATCCCGTCCCATAATGTATAGCTCGTCCAGTCCTGTTTCTGGCCCGTCCTGTCCTATCTCTGGCTCGTCCCGTCCTGTATCTGGCCCGTCCCGCATCTGGCCTGTCCTGTCCTGTATCTGGCCTGTCCCTTCCTGTATCTGGCCAGTCCCTTCCCATCTCGTCCTGTCTCTGGCCTGCCCCGTCCTGTCTATGGTATGGCCCGTCCGGTGCTATCTCTGGCCTGTCCAATCCTGTCTCTTGCCCGTCCCATTTCTGGTCCGTCCCGTCCTGTATTTGGCCCGTCTCGTCCTGTCTCTGGCCAGTCCCGTCCTCTCTTTGGCCTGTCCCGTCATCTCTCTTGCCCGTCTCATCCTCTCTCTGGCCCGACCTGTCCTGTCCTGCCTTTGGCCAGTCCCATTCTGCTCTGGCCCGTCCCGTCCCTGGACCGTCCTGTATCTGGACCGTCCCATCCTGTATCTGGTCGCCCCGTCTTTAGCCTGTCCGGTCCTGTCTCTGGCACGCCTCGGTCCGTGCTATCTCCGGCCAGTCTCATCCTGTATTTGGTCCGTCCCGTCCTGTCTCTAGCCCGTCTCGTCCTGTCTCTGGCGTGTCCCGTCCGGTCCTGTCTCTGGCCCGTCCTGTATCTGGCCGGTCCTGTGTCTGGCCCATCCGGTATCTTTCCTGTCCCGTCCTGTATCTGGCCCATCCCATTAAAGTCCCATTAAAGGTAGTATTATCAAATCCTCCACAAATTTACACCTCCAGGAAATTTAACCTGGGGTGTGTTGTAAATTAAGGTGAGTTCAATAGTTAGAAAAATATGATTCTTTCCATAAATTATTAGCAAAATGTTTAAATTACACCTATCAAAAACAGCCTCCTCCATATCCCCTCAAGCTGTCCTATCCATCACCAAGATAGGTGCATTTTCTGCCATTTAGGTAGAAGTAATCTTCAAACAATTTGCTTCTAATTTAGATAAAGTACCAGGAAAGTATATCATGCAAACTCTACATGTGATGTTTGCCTATTAAATAATAGTTGTAATATTTATTTGCAAAACTTCCATTTTCTCTACACCTGACCTACACTACTTAATTTTAACATCCCTGGCGGTGAGCTGGCATGGCTTCCCATCTCACACCATGCAAGACCGCCGACTTACCCACCAATGCAGGCTGCGCACTATGTTCCTATGCTGGCTGTGTGCATGTGTCTTAGTTGCTTGTTGAGGGCGGCAGCGGCAGCACTTCCTGATTCTTAAAGGATCAGTGCACGCATTCCTAATGTGTCCCCAGTCCTGTATCTGACCCGTCCCATCTCTAGCCCGTCCCGTCTCTGGCCCGTCCCGTCCTGTCTCTGGCCAGTCTCAGCCTGTCCCTGACCCCTCCCATTCTGTCTATGTCCTGTCCTGTAATGTCTAACCCGCCCCGTCCCGTATCTGGTCCGTCCAGTCCCATATCTGACCCGTTTAGTCCCGTATCTGACCATCCCGTCCCGTATCTGGCTGTCCCTTATCTGGCCCATCTCATCCCGTATCTGGCCCGCCTCGTCCCTTCCCGTCTCTGGCACGTCCTGTCCTGTATGTGACCCAACCAGTCCCTATCTGGCCCGTCCCGTATCTGGCCCATGTCGTCCTGTATCTGGCCCGTCTCATTTTTGGCCCGGACCGTCCGGTATGTGGCCTGTCCCGTACTGTATCTGGGCCATCCTGTCCTGTCTCTGGCCCGTCTTATCGTGTATCTGGACCGTCCCGTCCGGTCTCTGGACGGTCCCATAATGTATAGCTTGTCCCGTCCTGTTTCTGGCCCGTCCCGTCCTGTCACTGGCTAGTCCTGTCCTGTATCTGGCGCATCCTGTACCGTCTCTGGCACGTCCCATCCTGTTTATTTCCCGTCCCATAATGTATAGCTCGTGAAGTCCTGTTTCTGGCCCGTCCCGTCCTATCTCTGGCTCGTCCCGTCCTGTATCTGGCCCGTCCCATCTCGTATCTGGCCCGTCCCGCATCTGGCCTGTCCTGTCCCATATCTGGCCTGTCCCTTCCCATCTAGTCCTGTCTCTGGCCCGTCCCGTCCTGTCTCTGGCCTGTCCCGTCATGTCTCTGGCCCATTCGGTGCTATCTCTGGCCTGTCCAATCCTGTCTCTTGCCCATCCCATCTCTTGTCCATCCCGTCCTCTATTTGGCCCGTCCCGTCCTCTCTCTTGCCCGTCCCGTCCTGTCTCTGGCCTGATCGGTCCTGTCCTGCCTCTGACCAGTCCCGTCTTGCTCTGGCCCGTCCTGTCCCTGGACTGTCCTGTATCTGGACCGTCCCGTGCAGTATCTGTCGCCCCGTCTCTAGCCCGTCCCGTCCTGTCTCTGGTACGCCTCGGTCCGTCCTATCTCCGGCCAGTCTCATCCTGTCTTTGGCCTGTCCCGTCCTGTCTCTGGCCCGTCTCGTCATGTCTCTGGCGTGATCCGTCCGGTCCTGTCTCTGGCCCGTCCTGTATCTGGCCCATTCCGTATCTGGCCTGTCCCGTCCTGTATCTGGCCCATCCCATTAAAGGTAGTATTATCAAATCCTCCACAAATTTACACATAAAGGAACTTTAACCTGGGGTGTGTTTTAAATTAAGGTGAGTTCAATAGTTAGAAAAATATGATACTTTCCATAAATTATTAGCAAAATGTTTAAATGACACCTATCAAAAAAACAACCTCCTCCATATCCCCTCAAGCTGTCCTATCCATCACCAAGATAGGTGCATTTTCTGTCATTTAGGTAGAAGTAATCTTCAATTTGCTTCTAATTTAGATAAAGTACTAGGAAGGTATATCACGCAAACTCTACATGTGATGTTTGCCTATTAAACAATAGTTGTAATATTTATTTGAAAAACTTCCATTTTCTCTACGCCTGACCTACACTACTTAATTGTAACATCTATGGCGGCGTGCTGGCATGGCTTCCCATCTCACACCATGCAAGACCGCCGACATACCCACCAATGCAGGCTGCACACTATTTGGCCCGTACCGTCCTGTATGTGGCCTGTCCCGTACTGTATCTGGGCCATCCCGTCCTTTCTTTGGCCCGTCTTTTCCTGTATCTGTCCCGTTCCGTCTTGTCTCTGGCCCGTCCAGTCCTGTCTATGGCCCGTCCCATAATGTATAGCTTGTCCCGAACTGTTTCTGGCCCGTCCCGTACTTTCTCTGGCTCGTCCTGTCCTGTATCTGGCCCGTCACGTACCCTCTCTGGTCCGTCCCGTCCTGTCTATTTCCCGTCCCATAATGTATAGCTTGCCCCGTCCTATTTCTGGCCCGTCCCATCCTATCTCTGCGTCGTCCCGTCATATATCTGGCCCGTCCCGTCTCGTATGTGGCCCGTTCCGCATCTGGCCTGTCCTGTCGCGTATCTGGCCTGTCCCTTCCTGTATCTGGCCAGTCCCTTCCCATGTCGTCCTGTCTCTGGCCTGCCCCGTCCTGTCTCTGGCCGGTCCGTTGCTATTTCTGGCCTGTCCAATCCAGTCTCTTGCCCGTCCCTTCTCTGGCCCGTCCCGTCCAGTCTTTGGCCCGCCCCGTCTCTGGCCCATCCCTTCCTGTGTTTGGCCCAGTTCTGGCCCGTCTCGTCCCGTATTTGGTCCGCCCTGCATCTGGCCCATCCCGTCCAGTATCTGGCCCGTTTCATATCTGGACAGTCCCGTGTCTGGCACGTCCTGTCCCTGCCCGGCCTGTCCCGTATCTAGCCCGTCCTGTATCTGGCCTGACCCGTATCTGGCCCATCCCGCATCTGACCCGTCCCGTATCTGGCCCGTCCCGTCCCGTATCTGGTCCGTACCATCCTAAATCTGGCCCGTCCCGTCATGTATCTGGGCTGTCCCATATCTGGCCCATACCGTCCCATATCTGGCTCGTCACGTTTCTGGCCCATCCCGTCATGTATCTGGCCCGTCCCATCCTGTCTCTAGCCCGACCCATCCTGTCTCTGGCCCGACCCCTCCTGTCTATGTCCTGTCCCTTAATGTCTCTAGCACATTCTGTCCTGTCTCTGACCCATCCCTTTCTGTATCTGGCCCGTCCCATCACGTCCTATCTCTGGCCCATCCCGTCTTGAATTTGGCCGGTCCCGTATCTGGCCCGTCTCTTCTAGTATCTGGCCCGTCCCATCCTGTCTCTGGCCTGACTGGTCCTGTCCTGCCTCTGGCCAGTCGCGTCCTGCTCTGGTCCATCCCGTCCCTGGCCCGTCCTGTATCTAGACCGTCCCGTCCTGTATCTGGTTGCCCCGTCTCTGGCCAGTCCCGTCCTTTCTCAGGCACGTCCCGTCCGTCCTGTCTCTGGCCTGTCCTGCATCTGGCCCATCCCGTCACGTATCTGGCCTGTCCCGTCCTGGATCTGGCCCATCCCATTAAAGGTAGTATTATCAAATCCTCCACAAATTTACACGTCCAGGAAATTTAACCTGGGGTGTGTCTTAAATTAAGGTGAGTTCAATAGTTAGAAAAATATGATACTTTCCATAAATTATTAGCAAAATGTGTAAATGACACCTATCAAAAAACAGCCTCCTCCATATCCCCTCAAGCTGTCCTATCCATCACCAAGATAGGTGCATTTTCTGCCATTTAGGTAGAACTCATCTTCAAACAATTTGCTTCTAAGTACTAGGAAGGTAAATCATGCAAACTCTACATGTGATGTTTGCCTATTAAACAATAGTTGTAATATTTATTTGAAAAACTTCCATTTTCTCTACGCCTGACCAACACTATTTAATTTTAACATCCAAGGCAGCGTGCTGGCATGGCTTCCCATCTCACATCATGCAACACCGCCGACTTACCCACCAATGCAGGCTGCGCACTATTTGGCCCGTTCTGTCTTGTCTCTGGCCCGTCCCGTCCTGTCTATGGCCCGTCCCATAATGTATAGCTTGTCCCGTCCTGTTTCTGGCCCGTCCCGTACTGTCTCTGGCTCGTCTTGTCCTGTATCTGGCCCGTCGAGTACCGTCTATGGCCCGTCCCGTCCTGTCTATTTCCCGTCCCATAATGTATAGCTCGTCCCGTCCTGTTTCTGGCCCGTCCCGTCTCGTATCTGGCCCATCCCGCATTTGGCCTGTCCTGTCCCGTATATGGCCTGTCCCTTCCTGTATCTGGCCAGTCCTTTCCCATCTCGTCCTGTCTCTGGCCTGTCCCGTCCTTTCTCTGGCCCGTCCGGTGCTATCTCTGGCCTGTATAATCCTGTCTCTTGTCCGTCCCGTTTCTGGCCCGTCCCGTCTAGTATTTGGCCCGTCCTGTCCTGTCTCTGGCCCATCCCTTCCTGTCTCTGGCGCAGTTCTGGTCCGTCTCGTCCTGTATCTGGCCCGCCCTGTATCTGGCCCATCCCGTCCAGTATCTGGCCCGTTCCATATCTGGCCTGTCCCGTATCTGGCACGTCCTGTCCCTGGCCCGGCCTGTCCCGTATCTGGCCCGTCCTGTATCTGGCCTGTCCCGTATCTGGCCCGTCCCGCATCTGACCCGTCCCGTATTTGGCCCGTCCCGTCCCGTATCTAGTCCGTACCGTCCTGTATCTGGCCCGTCCCGTCATGTATGTGGGCTGTCCCATATCTGGCCCATACCGTCCCATATCTGGCTCGTCACGTTTCTGGCCCATCCCGTCATATATCTGGCCCGTCCCATCCTGTCTCTGGCCTGACCCGTCCTGTGTATGGCCTATCCCATGTCTCTAGCACATTCCGTCCTGTCTCTGGCTGATCCCGTCCTGTATCTGGTCGGTCCCGTCCTGAATCTGGCCCGTCCCATCCTGAATCTGGCCCTTCCCGTATCTGGCCCGTCCCTTCCTGTATGTGGCCCGTCCCATCCTGTCCTGTCTCTGGCCCATCCTGTCTTGAATCTGGCCCGTCCCGTATCTGGCCCGTCCATTCCTGTATCTGGCCCGTCCCGACCTGTATCTGGTCGGTCCCATCCTGTCTCTGGCCTCGTCCGTCCTGTCTCTGGCCCGACCGGTGCTATCTCTGGTCTGTCCAATCCTGTCTCTTGCCCGTCCTGTCCTGTCTCTGGCCCGATCGGTCCTGTCCTGCCTCTGGCCAGTCCCATCCTGCTCTGGCCAGTCCCGTCCCTGGACCGTCCTGTATCTGGACCGCCCCGTCCTGTATCTGGTCGCCCCGTCTCTAGCCAGTCCCGTCCTGTCTCTGGCACGCCTCGGTCAGTCCTATCTTCGGCCAGTCTCATCTTGTCTTTGGCCCGTCCGGTCCCATCTGTCTCTGGCCCGTCCGGTCCTGTCTCTGGCCCGTCCTGTATCTGGCCCATCCCGTATCTGGCCTGTCCCGTCCTGTATCTGGCCCGTCCCGTCATTTATCTGGGCTGTCCAATAGCTGGCCCATACCATCCCATATCTGGCTCGTCACGTTTCTGGCCCATCCCGTCATGTATCTGGCCCGTCCCATCCTGTCTATGGCACGACCCGTCCTGTCTATGGCCTGTCCCGTAATGTCTCTAGCACATTCCGTCCTGTCTATGGCCCATCCCGTCCTGTATCTGGTCGGTCCCGTCGTGTATCTGGCCCGTCCCGTCCTGAATCTGGCCCGTCCTGTCTATGGCCCGTCCCATAATGTATAGCTTGTCCTGTCCTGTTTCTGGCCAGTCCCGTACTATCTCTGGCTCGTCCTGTCCTGTATCTGGCCCGTCGCGTACCGTCTCTGGCCCATCCCGTCCTGTCTACTTCCCGTCCCATAATGTTTAGCTCGTCCCGTCCTGTTTCTGGCCCGTCCCATCCTATCTCTGCCTTGTCCCGTCCTATATCTGGCGCGTCCCGTCTCGTATCTGGCCCGTCCCGCATCTGGCCTGTCCTGTCCCGTATCTGGCCTGTCCCTTCCTGTATCTGGCCAGTCCCTTCCCATCTCGTCCTGTCGCTGGCCTGTCCCGTCCTGTCTCTGGCCCGTTCGGTGCTATCTCTGGCCTGTTCAATCCTGTCTCTTGCACGTCCCATCTCTAGCCCGTCCTGTCCTGTCTCTGGCCCATCCCTTCCAGTCTCTGGCCCAGGTCTGGCCCGTCTCATCCCGTATCTGGCCCATCCCGTCCAGTATCTGGCCCGTTCCATATCTGGCCTGTCCCGTATCTGGCACGTCCTGTCCCTGGCCCGGCCTGTCCCGTATCTGGCCCGTCCTGTATCTGGCCTGTCCCGTATCTGGCCCGTCCCGCATCTGACCCGTCCTGTATCTGGCCCGTCACGTCCCGTATCTGGTTCGTCCCTTCCTGTATCTGGCCCGTCCTATCCTGTCCTGTCTCTGGCCCATCCCGTCTTGAATCTGACCCGTGCCGTATCTGGCCCGTCCCTTCCTGTATCTGGCCCGTCCCGTCCTTTCTCTGGCCTGACCGTTCCTGTCCTGCCTCTGGCCAGTCCCGTCCTGCTCTGTTCAGTCCCTTCCCTGGCCCGTCCTGTATCTGGACCGTCCCGTCCTGTATCTGGTCGCCCCGTCTCTGGCCCGTCCCGTCCTTTTTCAGGCACGGCCCGTCCGGTCCTATCTTTGGCCTGTCCTGTATCTGGCCCGTTCCGTCACGTATCTGGCCTGTCTTGTCCTGTATCTGGCCCATCCCACTAAAGGTAGTATTATCAAATCCTCCACAAATTTACACCTCCAGGAAATTTAACCTGGGGTGTGTTTTAAATTAAGGTGAGTTCAATAGTTAGAATAATATGATACTTTCCATAAATTAATAGCAAAATGTTTAAATGACATCTATCAAAAAACAGCCTCCTCCATATCCCCTCAAGCTGTCCTATCCATCACCAAGATAGGTGCATTTTCTGCCATTTAGGCAGAAGTAATCTTCAATTTGCTTCTAATTTAGATAAAGTACTAGGAAGGTATATCATGCAAACTCTACATGTGATGTTTGCCTATTAAATAATAGCTGTAATATTTATTTGCAAAACTTCCATTTTCTCTACACCTGACCTACACTACTTAATTGTAACATCCCTGGCGGCAAGCTGGCATGGCTTCCCATCTCACACCATACAAGACCGTCGACTTACCCACCAATGCAGGCTGCGCACTATGTTCCTATGCTGGCTGTGTACATGTGTCTTGGCTGCTTGTTGAGGGCGGCAGCGGCAGCACTTCCTGATTCTTAAAGGAACAGTGCACGCATTCCTAATGTGTCCCCAGTCCTGTATCAGACCCATTCCGTCTCTGGCCCGTCCCGTCCTGTCTCTGGCCCGTCCCAGCCTGTCCCTGGCCCCTCCCATCCTGTCTATGGCCCGACCCGTCCTGTCTATGGCCTGTCCCGTAATGTCTCTAGCACATTCCGTCCTGTCTATGGCCCATCCCATCCTGTATCTGGTCGGTCCCGTCCTGTATCTGGCCCGTCCCGTCCTGAATCTGGCCCGTCCTGTCTATGACCCGCCCCATAATGTATAGCTTGTCCCGTCCTGTTTCTGGCCAGTCCCGTACTATCTCTGGCTCGTCCTGTCCTGTACCTGGCCCGTCGCGTACCGTCTCTGGCCCATCCCATCCTGTCTACTTCCCGTCCCATAATGTATAGCTCGTCCCGTCCTGTTTCTGGCCCGTCCCATCCTATCTCTGCCTTGTCCCGTCCTATATCTGGCGCGTCCCGTCTCGTATCTGGCCCGTCCCGCATCTGGCCTGTCCTGTCCCGTATCTGGCCTGTCCCTTCCTGTATCTGGCCAGTCCCTTCCCATCTCGTCCTGTCGCTGGCCTGTCCCGTCCTGTCTCTGGCCCGTTCGGTGCTATCTCTGGCCTGTTCAATCCTGTCTCTTGCACGTCCCATCTCTGGCCCGTCCTGTCCTGTCTCTGGCCCATCCCTTCCTGTCTCTGGCCCAGGTCTGGCCCGTCTCATCCCGTATCTGGCCCATCCCGTCCAGTATCTGGCCCGTTCCATATCTGGCCTGTCCCGTATCTGGCACGTCCTGTCCCTGGCCCGGCCTGTCCCGTATCTGGCCCGTCCTGTATCTGGCCTGTCCCGTATCTGGCCCGTCCCGCATCTGACCCGTCCCGTATCTGGCCCGTCACGTCCCGTATCTGGTTCGTCCCTTCCTGTATCTGGCCCGTCCTATCCTCTCCTGTCTCTGGCCCATCCCGTCTTGAATCTGACCCGTGCCGTATCTGGCCCGTCCCTTCCTGTATCTGGCCCGTCCCGTCCTTTCTCTGGCCTAACCGTTCCTGTCCTGCCTCTGGCCAGTCCCGTCCTGCTCTGTTCAGTCCCTTCCCTGGCCCGTCCTGTATCTGGACCGTCCCGTCCTGTATCTGGTCGCCCCGTCTCTGGCCCGTCCCGTCCTTTTTCAGGCACGGCCCTTTCGGTCCTATCTTTGGCCTGTCCTGTATCTGGCCCGTTCCGTCACGTATCTGGCCTGTCTTGTTCTGTATCTGGCCCATCCCACTAAAGGTAGTATTATCAAATCCTCCACAAATTTACACCTCCAGGAAATTTAACCTGGGGTGTGTTTTAAATTAAGGTGAGTTCAATAGTTAGAATAATATGATACTTTCCATAAATTATTAGCAAAATGTTTAAATGACACCTATCAAAAAACAGCCTCCTCCATATCCCCTCAAGCTGTCCTATCCATCACCAAGATAGGTGCATTTTCTGCCATTTAGGCAGAAGTAATCTTCAATTTGCTTCTAATTTAGATAAAGTACTAGGAAGGTATATCATGCAAACTCTACATGTGATGTTTGCCTATTAAATAATAGTTGTAATATTTATTTGCAAAACTTCCATTTTCTCTACACCTGACCTACACTACTTAATTGTAACATCCCTGGCGGCAAGCTGGCATGGCTTCCCATCTCACATCATGCAAGACCGTCGACTTACCCACCAATGCAGGCTGCGCACTATGTTCCTATGCTGGCTGTGTACATGTGTCTTGGCTGCTTGTTGAGGGCGGCAGCGGCAGCACTTCCTGATTCTTAAAGGAACAGTGCACGCATTCCTAATGTGTCCCCAGTCCTGTATCACACCCATTCCGTCTCTGGCCCGTCCCGTCCTGTCTCTGGCCCGTCCCAGCCTGTCCCTGGCCCCTCCCATCCTGTCTATGGCCCGTCCTGTAATGTCTAACCCGCCCCGTCCCATATCTGGTCCGTCAAGTCCCATATCTGACCCGTTTGGTCCCGTATCTGACCATCCCGTCCCGTATCTGGCTATCCCTTATCTGGCCCATCTCATCACGTATCTGGCCCGCCTCATCCTTTCCCGTCTCTGGCACTTCCTGTCCCGTATCTGACCCAACCAGTCCCTATCTGGCCCGTCCCGTATGTGGCCAGGCCCATTCAGTATCTGGCCCGTCCTGTATCTGGCCATCTTGTATGTGGCCCATCCCATCCTGTCCATGGCTCATCCCATATCTAGCCTGTCCTGTCCCATATCTGGCCCGTCCCGTATCTGGCCCATGTCGTCCTGTATCTGACCCGTCTCATTTTTGGCCCGGACCGTCCTGTATGTGGCCTGTCCTGTACTGTATCTGGGTCATCCTGTCCTGTCTCTGGCCCGTCTTATCCTGTATCTGGACCGTCCTGTCAGGTCTCTGGACGGTCCCATAATGTATAGCTTGTCCCGTCCTGTTTCTGGCCCGTCCCGTCCTGTCCTGTATCTGGCACATCCTGTACCATCTCTGGCCCGTCCCATCCTGTCTATTTCCCGTCCCATAATGTATAGCTCGTCAAGTCCTGTTTCTGGCACGCCCCGTCCTATCTCAGGCTCGTCCCGTCCTGTATCTGGCCCGTCCCATCTCGTATCTCGCCTGTCCCGTATCTGGCCTGTCCTGTCCCGTATCTGGCCTGTCCCTTCCCATCTCGTCCTGTCTCTGGCCCGTCTCGTCCTGTCTCTGGCCTGTCCCGTAATGTCTCTGGCCCGTCCGGTGCTATCTCTGGCCTGTCCAATCCTGTCTCTTGCCCATCCCATCTTTTGTCCATCCAGTCCTCTCTTTGGCCCGTCCCGTCCTCTCTCTAACCCGTCCCATCCTGTCTCTGGCCCGATCGGTCCTGTCCTGCCTCTGACCAGTCCCGTCCTGCTCTGGCACGTCCCGTCCCGGGACTGTCCTGTATCTGGACCGTCCCGTCCTGTATCTGTCGCCCCGTCTCTAGTCCGTCCCGTCCTGTCTCTGGTACGCCTCGGTCCGTCCTATCTCCGGCCAGTCTCATCCTGTCTTTGGCCTGTCCCGTCCTGTCTCTGGCCCGTCTCGTCCTGTCTCTGGCCCATCCTGTATCTGGCCCATTCCGTATCTGGCCTGTCCCGTCCTGTATCTGGCCCATCCCATTAAAGGTAGTATTATCAAATCCTCCACAAATTTACACATGAAGGAACTTTAACCTGGGGTGTGTTTTAAATTAAGGTGAGTTCAATAGTTAGAAAAATATGATACTTTCCATAAATTATTAGCAAAATGTTTAAATGACACCTATCAAAAAAACAGCCTCCTCCATATCCCCTCAAGCTGTCCTATCCATCACCAAGATAGGTGCATTTTCTGCCATTTAGGTAGAAGTAATCTTCAAACAATTTGCTTCTAATTTAGATAAAGTACTAGGAAGGTATATCATGCAAACTCTACATGTGACATTTGCCTATTAAACAATAGTTGTAATATTTATTTGCAAAACTTCCATTTTCTCTACACCTGACCTACACTACTTAATTGTAACATCCATGGCGGCGTGCTGGCATGGCTTCCCATCTCACACCATGCAAGACCGCCGACTTACCCACCAATGCAGGCTGCGCACTATGTTCCTATGCGGGCTGTGTGCATTTGTCTTGGCTGCTTGTTGAGGGCGGCAGCGGCAGCACTTCCTGATTCTTAAAAGAACAGTGCACGCATTCCTTTTGTATCCTCAGTCCTGTATCTGACCCGTCCCGTGTCTGGCCTGTCCGGTCCTGTCTCTGGTCCGTCCCAGCCTGTCCCTGGCCCCTCCCATCCTGTCTATGACACGTTCTGTAATGTCTAACCCGCCCCGTCCCGTATCTGGTCTGTCCAGTCGCATATCTGACCCGTTTAGTCCCGTATCTGACCATCCCATCCCGTATCTGGCTTTCCCTTATCTGGCTCATCACATCCAGTATCTGGCCCGCCTTGTCCCTTCCCATCTCTGGCACGTCCTGTCCCGTATTTGACCCAACCAATCCCTATCTGGCCAGTCCCGTATGTGGCCAGGCCCATTCAGTATCTGGTCCGTCTCGTATCTGGCCATCTAGTATCTGGCCCATCCCATCCTGTCCATGGCTCATCCCATATCTAGCCTCTCCTGTCCCATATCTGGCCCATGTCGTCCTGTATCTGGCCCGTCCCATATTTGGCCCGTACCGTCCTGTATCTGGCCTGTCCCATAGTGTATCTGGGCCATCCTGTCCTGTCTCTGGCCCGTCTTTTCCTGTATCTGGACCATCCCGTCCGGTCTCTGTTTCGTCCCATAATGTATAGCTTGTCCCGTCCTGTTTCTGGCCCGTCCCATCCTGTCTCTGGCTCATCCTGTCCTGTATCTGGCACATCCCGTACCGTCTCTGGCCGTTCCCATCTTGTCTATTTCCCGTCCCATAATGTTTAGCTCGTCCAGTCCTGTTTCTGGCCCGTCCCGTCCTATCTCCGGCTCGTCCCATCTTGTATCTGGCCCGTCCCATCTCGTATCTGGCCCGTCCCGCATCTGGCCTGTCTTGTCCCTTATCTGGCCTGTCCCTTCCTGTATCTGGCCAGTACCTTCCCATCTCATCCTGTCTCTGGCCCGTCCCATCCTGTCTCTGGCCTCGTCCGTCCTGTCTCTGGCCCGACCGGTGCTATCTCTAGCCTGTCCAATCCTGTCTCTTGCCCGTCCTGTCCTGTCTCTGGCCCGATCGGTCCTGTCCTGCCTCTGGCCAGTCCCATCCTGCTCTGGCCCGTCCCGTCCCTGGACCGTCCTGTATCTGGACCGCCCCGTCCTGTATCTGGTCGCCCCATCTCTAGCCCGTCCCGTCCTGTCTCTGGCACGCCTCGGTCCGTCCTATCTTCGGCCAGTCTCATCTTGTCTTTGGCCCGTCCGGTCCCGTCTGTCTCTAGCCCATCCGGTCCTGTCTCTGGCCCGTCCTGTATCTGGCCCATCCCGTGTCTGGCCTGTCCCGTCCTGTATCTGGCCCGTCCCGTCCTCTCTCTTGCCCGTTCCGTCCTGTCTCTGGCCTGATCGGTCCTGTCCTGCCTCTGGCCAGTCCCATCCTGCTCTGGCCCGTCCCGTCATGTATCTGGCCCGTCCCGTACTGTCTCTGGCCCGTACCGTACTGTCTCTGGCTTGTCCTGTTCTGTATCTGACCCCGTCGCGTACCGTCTCTGGCCCGTCCCGTCCTGTCTATTTCCCGTCCCATAACGGATAGCTCGTACCGTCCTGTTTCTGGCCCATCCCATCCTATCTCTGCCTCGTCCCGTCCCATCTCTGGCCCTTCCTGTCCAGTCCTTGGCCCGTCCTGCCCTGTCTCTGGCCCTTCCCTTCCTGTCTCTGGCGCAGCTCTGGCCCGTCTCGTCCCGTATCTGGCCCGCCCTGTATCTGGCCCATCCCGTCCAGTATCTGGCCTGTCCCGTATCTGGTACGTCTTGTCCCTGTCCCTGCCTGTCCCGTATCTGGCCCGTCCTGTATCTAGCCGGTCCCGTATCTGGCCCATCCCGCATCTGACCCGTTTCGTATCTGGCCCGTCAAGTCCCGTATCTGGTCCGTACCGTCCTGTATCTGGCCCGTCCCGTCATGTATCTGGGCTGTCCCATATCTGGCCCATACCGTCCCATATCTGGCTCGTCACGTTCCTGGCCCATCCCGTCATGTATCTGGCCCGTCCCATCCTGTCTCTGGCCCGACCCGTCCTGTCTATGGCCTATCCCGTAATGTCTCTAGCACATTCCGTCTTATCTCTGGTCCATCCCGTCCTGTATCTGGTCGGTCCCGTCCTGTATCTGGCCCGTCCCGTCCTGAATCTGGCCCGTCCCGTATCTGGCCCGTCCCTTCCTGTATCTGGCCCGTCCCATCCCGTCCTGTCTCTGGCCCATCCCGTCTTGAACCTGGCCCGTACCGTATCTGGCCCTTCCCTTCCTGTAACTGGCCCGTCCCGTCCTGTCTCTGGCCTGACCGGTCCTGTCCTGCCTCCGGCCAGTCCCGTCCTGCTCTGGTCCGTCCCGTCCCTGGCCCGTCCTGTATCTGGACCGTCCCGTCCTGTATCTGGTCGGTCCCGTCCTGTATCTGGCCCGTCCCGTCTTGAATCTGGCCCGTCCCGTGTCTGGCCCGTCCTTTCTTGTATGTGGCCCGTCCCATCCCGTCCTGTCTCTGGCCCATCCCGGCTTAAATATGGCCCGTACCGTATCTGGCCCGTCCCTTCCTGTATCTGGCCCGTCCCATCCTGTCTCTGGCCTGACCGGTCCTGTCCTGCCTCTGGCCAGTCCCGTCCTGCTCTGGTCCGTCCCATCCCTGGCCCTTCCTCTATCTTGACCGTCCCGTCCTGTATCTGGTCGCCCCGTCTCTGGCCCATCCCGTCCTTTCTCAGACACGTCCCGTCCGGTCCTGTCTCTGGCCTGTCCTGCATCTGGTCCATCCCGTCACGTATCTGGCCTGTCCCGTCCTGTATCTGGCCCATCCCATTAAAGGTAGTATTATCAAATCCTCCACAAATTTAAACCTCCAGGAAATTTAACCTGGGGTGTGTTTTAAATTAAGGTGAGTTCAATAGTTAGAAAAATATGATACTTTCCATAAATTATTAGCAAAATGTTTAAATGACACCTATCAAAAAAACAGCCTTCTCCATATCCCCTCAAGCTGTCCTATCCATCACCAAGATAGGTGCATTTTCTGCCATTTAGGTAGAAGTAATCTTCAAACAATTTGCTTCTAGTTTAGATAAAGTACTAGGAAGGTATATCATGCAAACTCTACATGTGATGTTTGCCTATTAAACAATAGTTGTAATATTTATTTGAAAAACTTCCATTTTCTCTACGCCTGACCTACACTACTTAATTGTAACATCCATGGCGGCGTACTGGCATGGCTTCCCATCTCACACCATGCAATACCGCCGACATACCCACCAATGCAGGCTGCGCACTATTTGGCCCGTACCGTCCTGTATCTGGCCTGTCCCATACTGTATCTGGGCCATCCCGTCCTGGCTTTGGCCCATCTTTTCCTGTATCTGTCCCGTTCCGACTTGTCTCTGGCCCGTCCCGTCCTGTCTATGGCCCGTCCCATAATGTATTGCTTGTCCCGTCCTGTTTCTGGCCCGTCCTGTACTGTCTCTGGCTCGTCCTATCCTGTATCTGGCCCATCGCGTACCGTCTATGGCCCGTCCTGTCCTTTCTATTTCCCGTCCCAAAATGCATAGCTCTTCCCGTCCTTTTTCTGGCCCGTCCCATCCTATCCCTGCCTCGTCCCGTCCTATATCTGGCCCGTCCCGTCTCGTATATGGCCCGTCCCGCATCTGGCCTGTCCTGTCCTGTATCTGGCTTGTCCCTTCCTGTATCTGGCCAGTCCCTTCCCATCTCGTCCTGTCTCTGGCCTGTCCCGTCCTGTCTCTGGTCCGTCCGGTGCTATCCCTGGCCTGTCCAATCCTGTCTCTTGCCCGTCCCGTCTCTGGCCCGTCCCGTCCAGTCTTTGGCCCGTCCCGTCCTGTCTCTGGTCCATCCCTTTCTGTCTCTGGCCCGTCTCGTCCCGTATCTGGACCACCCGGTATCTGGCCCATCCCGTCTAGTATCTGGCACGTTCCATATCTGGCCTGTCCCGTATCTGGCACGTCCTGTCCCTGGCACGGCCTATCCCGTATCTGGCCCGTCCTGTATCTGTCCTGTCCCGTATCTGGCCCATCCCGCATCTGACCCGTCCAGTATCTGGCCCATCCCATCCCGTACCTGGCCCGTCCCTTCATGTATCTGGGCTGTCCCATATCTGGCCCATACCGTCCCATATCTGGCTCGTCACGTTTCTGGCCCATCCCGTCATATATCTGTCCCGTCCCATCCTGTCTCTGGCCCGACCCGTCCTGTCTATGGCCTGTCCCGTAATGTCTCTAGCACATTTTGTCCTGTCTCTGGCCCATCCCGTCCTACATCTGGTCGGTCCCATCCTGTATCTGGCCCGTCCCATCGTGAATCTGTCCCGTCCCGTATCTGGCCCATCCCTTCCTGTATCTGGCCCAACCCATCACGTCCTATCTCTGGCCCATCCCGTGTTGAATCGAGCCCGTCCCGTCTCTGGCCCGTCCCTTCCTGTATCTGGCCCGTCTCGTCCTATCTCTGGCCTGACCGGTCCTGTCCTGCCTCTGGCCAGTCCCGTCCTGCTCTGGTCCGTCCCGTCCCTGGCCCATCCTGTATCTCAACCGTCCCGTCCTGTACCTGGTTGCCCCGTCTCTGGCCCCTCCCGTCCTTTCTCAGGCACGTCCCGTCCGGTTCTGTCTCTCACCTGTTCTGTATCTGGCCAATCCCGTCACATATCTGGCCTGTCCAGTCCTGTATCTGGTCCATCCTATTAAAGGTAGTATTATCAAATCCTCCACAAATTTACTCCTCCAGGAAATTTAACCTGGGGTGTGTTTTAAATTAAGGTGAGTTCAATAGTTAGAAAAATATGATACTTTCCATAAATTATTAGCAAAATGTTTAAGTGACACCTATCAAAAAACAGCCTCCTCCATATCCCCTCAAGCTGTCCTATCCATCACCAAGATAGGTGCATTTTCTACCATTTAGGTAGAAGTAATCTTCAAACAATTTGCTTCTAATTTAGATAAAGTAACAGGAAAGTACATCATGCAAACTCTACATGTGATGTTTGCCTATTAAATAATAGTTGTAATATTTATTAGCAAAACTTCCATTTTCTCTACACCTGACCTACACTACTTAATTGTAACATCCCTGGCGGCGTGCTGGCATGGCTTCCCATCTCACACCATGCAAGACAGCCGACTTACCCACCAATGCAGGCTACGCACTATGTTCCTATGCTGGCTGTGTGCATGTGTCTTGGCTGTTTGTTGAGGGTGGCAGCAGCAGCACTTCCTGATTCTTAAAGGAACAGTGCACGCATTCCTAATCTGTCCCCAGTCCTGTATCTGACCCGTCCCATCTCTGGCTCGTCCCGTCTCTGGCCCGTCCCGTCCTGTAATGTCTAACCCGCCCCGTCACGTATCTGGTCCGTCCTTTCCCGTATCTGACCCGATTAGTCCCATATCTGACCATCCCGTCCTGTATCTGGCTGTCCCTTATCTGGCCCATCTCATCCCGTATCTGGCCCGCCTCGTCCCTTCCCGTCTCTGGCACGTCCTGTCCCGTATCTGACCCAACAAGTCCCTATCTGATCCGTCCCGTATGTGGCCAGGCCCATTCAGTATCTGGCCCGTTCCGTATCTGGCCATCTCGTATCTGGCCCATCCCATCCTGTCCATGGCTCATCCCATATCTAGCCTGTCCTGTCCCATATCTGGCCCATCCCGTATCTGGCCCATGTCATCCTGTATCTGGCCCGTCCCATATTTGGCCCGCACTGTATCTGGGCCATTCCGTCCTGTCTCTTGCCCGTCTTTTCCTGTATCTGGACTGTCCCGTCCGGTCTCTGGCCCGTCCCATAATGTATAGCTTGTCCCGTCCTGTTTCTGGCCCGTCCCGTCCTGTCACTGGCTCGTCCTGTCCTGTATCTGGCACGTCCCGTACTGTCTCTGGCCCGTCCCATCCTGTCTATTTCCCGTCCCATAATGTATAGCTTGTCCAGTCCTGTTTCTGGCCCGTTCTGTCCTATCTCTGGCTCGTCCCGTCCTGTATCTGGCCCGTTCCATCTCGTATCTAGCCCGTCCCGCATCTGGCCTGTCCTGTCCCGTATCTGGCCTGTCCCTTCCTGTATCTGGCCAGTACCTTCCCATCTCGTCCTGTCTCTGGCCCGTCCCATCCTGTCTCTGGCCTGTCCCGTCCTGTCTCTGGCCCGTCCGGTGCTATCTCTGGCCTGTCCAATCCTGTCTCTTGCCCGTCCCATCTCTGGTCCGTCCCGTCCTGTCTTTGGCCCATCCCGTCCTGTCTCTGGCCCGTCCCGTACTCTATTTGGCCAGTCCCGTCCTCTCTCTTGCCCGTCCCGTCCTGTCTCTGGCCCGACCAGTCCTGTGCTGCCTCTGGCCAGTTCCGTCCTGCTCTGGCCCGTCCTGTCCCTGGACTGTCCTGTATCTGGACTGTCCTGTATCTGGTCGCCCCGGCTCTAGCCCGTCCCATCCTGTCTCTGGCACGCCTCGGTCTGTCCTATCTCCGGCCAGTCTCATCCTGTCTTTGACCCGTCCCGTCCTGTTTCTGGCCCGTCTCGTCCTGTCTCCGGCGTCTCCCGTCCGGTCCTGTCTCTGGCCCGTCCTGTATCTGGCCCGTCCCATCCTGTATCTGGTCGCCCCGTCTCTAGCCAGTCCCGTCCTGTCTCTGGCACGCCTCGGTCCGTCCTATCTACGGCCAGTCTCATCCTGTCTATGGCCCGTCCCGTCCTGTCTCTGGCCCGTCTCGTCCTGTCTCTGGCGTGTCCCGTCCGGTCCTGTCTCTGGCCCGTATTGTATTTGGTCCGTCCCGTATCTGGCCTGTCCCATCCTGTATCTGGCCCATCCCATTAAAGGTAGTATTATCAAATCCTCCACAAATTTACACCTCCAGGAAATTTAATCTGGGGTGTGTTTTAAATTAAGGTGAGTCCAATAGTTAGAAAAATATGATACTTTCCATAAATTATTAGCAAAATGTTTAAATGACACCTATCAAAAAACAGCCTCCTCCATATCCCCTCAAGCTGTCCTATCCATCACCAAGATAGGTGCATTTTCTGCCATTTAGGTAGAAGTAATCTTCAAACAATTTGCTTCTAATTTAGATAAAGTACTAGGAAGGTATATCATGCAAACTCTACATGTGATGTTTGCCTATTAAACAATAGTTGTAATATTTATTTGCAAAACTTCCATTTTCTCTATGCTTGACCTACACTACTTCATTTTTTAGTACGTAGTGGAACATAATGACATGGCCTTCACCTATAGCATCCGTATAGCTCCTGAACTGGGCGCAATCAATCGGGCCTCAAGTACTTAAATTAATCTCAATATGTCTTCTAGAAAGACAGTCAGGCTTATAAAGTTTACTAGAAGAATATTAACATAATAGGCAAGAGTGTGACAACTTATCAATGCTAAAGGCACATCAAAAGAACCCAGCATGGTATACAGTGGTTGTGTGTATGTCTGTTTTTATGTGCGTTTGTGTATATACATATATATATATATATATATATATATATATATATATATATATATATATATATATACATATATATGTGTGTGTGTGTGAGTGTACATAGTGGAGCTGTATGTGTATATATGAGACATGTGTTTATATAGGAAAGCTATGTATGTGAATGTAGGAGAATTGTGTGTTTGTATGTAGCTGAGCTGTGTGCATGCTGCAGAGGTGTGTGTACGTATATAGCAGAGATGTGTGTATATAAGACAGCTGTGTGTAACTGAGCTGTGTGTATATATGCAGCAGAGCTGTGTGCATGCATAGCAGAGCTCAATGTGCATGTACTGTGCATTCAGCAGTGATGTGATTATGTGTTTGCTGCATAGAATACATATAAATTGCCTGCTGCAAAAGTATAAGAGTATAATACACATGCCGCAGAGAAACACTAACATTAGATCTCTATCCACTCTATTCTACCTTACAGCATTAAAGGTAGTATTATCAAATCCTCCACAAATTTACACATAAAGGAACTTTAACCTGGGGTGTGTTTTAAATTAAGGTGAGTTCAATAGTTAGAAAACTATGATACTTTCCATAAATTATTAGCAAAATGTTTAAATTACACCAATCAAAAAACAGCCTCCTCCATATCCCCTCAAGCTGTCCTATCCATCACCAAGATAGGTGCATTTTCTGCCATTTAGGTAGAAGTAATCTTCAAACAATTTGCTTCTGATTTAGATACAGGAGACAGGAAGAGACGGGCCAGAGACAGGACGGGACGGGCCAAAGACAGGATGAGACTGGCCGGAGATAGGACGGACCGAGGCGTGCCAGAGACAAGAAGGGATGGGCTAGAGACAGGGCGACCAGATACAGGATGGGACGGTCCAGATACAGGACGGTCCAGAGACGGGACGGGCCAGAGCAGGACGGAACTGGCCAGAGGCAGGACAGGACCGGTCTGTCCAGAGACAGGACGGGACGGGCAAGAGACAGGACGGGACGGGTCAAAGAGAGGACGGGACAGGTCAGAGACAGGATGGGACAGCCAAAGACAGGATGGGACGGACTAGAGATGGGACAGGCAAGAGACAGGATTGGACAAGCCAGAGATAGCACCAGACGGGCCAGAGACGGGACGGGCCAGAGCAGGACGGAACTGGCCAGAGGCAGGACAGGACCGGTCTGTCCAGAGACAGGACGGGACGGGCAAGAGACAGGACGGGACGGGTCAAAGAGAGGACGGGACAGGTCAGAGACAGGATGGGACAGCCAAAGACAGGACGGGACGGACTAGAGATGGGACAGGCAAGAGACAGGATTGGACAGGCCAGAGATAGCACCAGACGGGCCAGAGACAGGAGGGGACACGCCAGAGACAGGACGAGATGGAAAGAAACTGGCCAGATACGGGACAGGACAGGCCAGATGCGGGACGGGCCAGATATAGGACGGGACGAGGCAGAGATAGGATGGGCCTGTCCCGTCCTGTATCTGGCCCATCCCTTCCTGTCTCTGGCCCAGCTCGGGCCCTTCTCGTCCCGTATCTGACCCGCCCTGTATCTGGCCCATCCCGTCCATTATCTGGCCCGTTCCATATCTGGCCTTTCCCGTATCTGGCATGTCCTGTCCCTGGCCCAGCCTGTCCCGTATCTGGCCCGTCCTGTATCTGGCCCATCCCGTCACGTATCTGGCCTGTCCCGTCCTGTATCTGGCCCATCCCATTAAAGGTAGCATTATCAATTCCTCCACAAATTTACACATAAAGGAACTTTAGCCTGCGGTGTGTTTTAAATTAAGGAGAGTTCAATAGTTAGAAAACTATGATACTTTCCATAAATTATTAGCAAAATGTTTAAATTACACCAATCAAAAAACAGCCTCCTCCATATCCCCTCAAGCTGTCCTATCCATCACCAAGATAGGTGCATTTTCTGCCATTTAGGTAGAAGTAATCTTCAAACAATTTGCTTCTAATTTAGATAAAGTACCAGGAAAGTATATCATGCAAATTCTACATGTGATGTTTGCCTATTAAATAATAGTTGTAATATTTATTTGCAAAACTTTCATTTTCTCTACACCTGACCTACACTACTTAATTGTAACATCCCTGGCGGCGTGCTGGCATGGCTTCCCATCTCACACCATGCAAGACAGCCGACTTACCCACCAATGCAGGCTACGCACTATGTTCCTATGCTGGCTGTGTGCATGTGTCTTGGCTGCTTGTTGAGGGCAGCAGCAGCAGTACTTCCTGATTCTTAAAAGAACAGTGCACGCATTCCTAATGTGTCCCCAGTCCTGTATCTGACCCGTCCCATCTCTGGCCCGTCCCGTCTCTGGCCCGTCCCGTCCTGTCTCTGGCCCGTCCCTGGCCCCTCCCATCCTGTCTATGGCCCGTCCTGTAATGTATAACCCGCCCCGTCCCGTATCTGGTCTGTCCAGTCCCATATCTGACCTGTTTAGTCCCGTATCTGACCATCCCGTCCCGTATCTGGCTGTCCCTTATCTGGACCATCTCATCCCGTATCTGGCCCACCTCGTCCCTTCCCTTCTCTGGCACATCCTGTCCCGTATCTGACCATACCAGTCCCTATATGGCCCGTCCCGTATGTGGTCAGGCCTATTCAGTATCTGGCCCGTCCCGTATCTGGCCATCTCGTATCTGGCCCATCCCATCCTGTCCATGGCTCATCCCATATCTAGCCTGTCCTGTCCCATATCTGGCCCGTCTCGTATCTGGCCCATGTCGTCCTGTATCTGGCCTGTCCCATATTTGGCCCGTACCGTACTGTATCTCGCCTGTCCCGTACTGTATCAGGGCCATCTTGTCCTGTCTCTGGCCTGTCTTTTCCTGTATCTGGACCGTCCCGCCCGGTCTCTGTCCCGCCCCATAATGTATAGCTTGTCCCGTCCTGTTTCTGGCCCGTCCCGTCCTGTCTCTGGCTCGTCCTGTCCTGTATCTGGCACGTCCCGTACCGTCTCTGGCCCGTCCCATCCTGTCTATTTCCCGTCCCATAAAGTATAGCTCGTCCAGTCCTGTTTCTGGCCCGTCCCGTCCTATCTCCGGCTCGTCCCGTCTGGTATCTGGCCCGACCCATCTTGTATCTGGCCAGTCCCGCATCTGGCCTGTTTTCTCCCTTATCTGGCCTGTCCCTTCCTGTATCTGGCCAGCACCTTCCCATCTCATCCTGTCTCTGGCCCATCCCGTCCTGTCTCTGGCCTGGTCCGTCCTGTCTCTGGCCCGTCCGGTGCTATCTCTGGCCTGTCCAATCCTGTCTCTTGCCCGTCCCATCTCTGGTCCTTCCCGTCCTGTCTTTGGCCCTTCCCGTCCTGTCTCTGGCCCGTCAAGTCCTCTCTTTGGCCCGTCCCGTCCTCTCTCTTGCCCGTCCCGTCCTGTCTCTGGCCCGACCGGTCCTGTCCTGGCCAGTCCCATCCGGCTCTGGCCCGTCCCGTCCCTGGACCGTCCTGTATCTGGACCGCCACGTCCTGTATCTGGTCTCCCCGTCTTTAGCCCATCCCGTCCTGTCTCTGGCATGCCTCGGTCCGTCCTATCTTCGGCCAGCCTCATCCTGTCTTTGGCCCGTCCCGTCCAGTCTCTGGCCCGTCCGGTTCTGTCTCTGGCCCGTCCTGTATCTGGCCTGTCCCGTCCTGTATCTGTCCCGTCCCGTCATGTATCTGGGCTGTCCCATAGCTGGCCCATACCATCCCATATCTAGCTCGTCACGTTTCTGGCCCATCCCGTCATGTATCTGGCCCGTCCCATCCTTTATATGGCCCGACCCGTCCTGTCTATGGCCTGTCCCATAATGTCTCTAGCACATTCCGTCCTGTCTCTGGCCCATCCCGTCCTGTATCTGGTCGGTCCCGTCCTGTATCTGGCCCGTCCCGTCCTGAATCTGGCCCGTCCTGTCTATGGCCCGTCCCATAATGTATAGCTTTTCCCGTCCTGTTTCTGGCCAGTCCCGTACTATCTCTGGCTCGTCCTGTCCTGTATCTGGCCCGTCGCGTACCGTCTCTGGCCCGTCCCGTCCTGTCTATTTCCCGTCCCATAATGTATAGCTCGTCCCGTCCTGTTTCTGGCCCGTGCCATCCTATCTCTGCCTTGTCCCGTCCTATTTCTCGCGCGTCCCCTCTCGTATCTGGCCCGTCCCGCATCTGGCCTGTCCTGTCCCGTATCTGGCCTGTCCCTTCCTGTATCTGGCCAGTCCCTTCCCATCTCGTCCTGTCCATGGCCTGTCCCGTCCTGTCTCTGGCCCGTCCGGTGCTATCTATGGTCTGTCCAATCCTGTCTCTTGCCCGTCCCATCTCTGGCCCGTCCTTTCCTGTCTCTGGCCCATCCTTTCCTGTCTCTGGCCCAGCTCTGGCCTGTCTCATCCCGTATCTGGCCCATCCCGTCCAGTATCTGGCCCGTTCCATATCTGGCCTGTCCCGTATCTGGCACGTCCTGTCCCTGGCCCGGCCTGTCCCGTATCTGGCCAGTCCTGTATCTGGCCTGTCCCGTATCTGGCCCATCCCGCATCTGACCCGTCCCATATCTGGCCCGTCCCGTCCCCTATCTGGTCCGTACCGTCCTGTATATGGCCCGTCCCGTCATGTATCTGGGCTGTCCCATATCTGGCTCATCACGTTTCTGGCCCATCCCGTCAGGTATCTGGCCCATCCTATCCTGTCTGTGGCCCAACCCGTCCTGTCTATGGCCCGTCCCGTAATGTCTCTAGCACATTCCGTCCTGTCTCTGGCCCATCCCGTCCTGCATCTGGTCGGTCCCGTCCTGTATCTGGCCCGTCCCGTCCTAAATCTAGCCCGTCCCGTATCTGGCCTGTCCCTTCCTGTATATGGCCCGTCCTATCCTGTCCTGTCTCTGACCCATCCCGTCTTGAATCTGGCCCGTCCCGTATCTGGCCTGTGCCTTCCTGTATCTGGCCCGTCCCGTCCTTTCTCTGGCCTGACCGGTCCTGTCCTGCCTCTGGCCAGTCCCGTCCTGCTCTGGTACGTCCCGTCCCTGGCCCATCCTGTATCTGGACCGTCCCGTCCTGTATCTGGTCGCCCCGTCTCTGGCCCGTCCCGTCCTTTCTCAGGCACATCCTGTCTGGTTCTGTCTCTGGCCTGTCCTGTATCTGGCCCATCCCATCACGTATCTGGCCTGTCCCGTCCTGTATCTGGCCCATCCCATTAAAGGTAGTATTATCAAATCCTCCACAAACTTACACCTCCAGGAAATTTAACCTGGGGTGTGTTTTAAATTAAGGTGAGTTCAATAGTTAGAAAAATATGATACTTTCCATAAATTATTAGCAAAATGTTTAAATGACACCTATCAAAAACCAGCCTCCTCCATATCCCCTCAAGCTGTCCTATCCATCACCAAGATAGGTGCATTTTCTGCCATTTAGGTAGAAGTAATCTTCAATTTGCTTCTAATTTAGATAAAGTACTAGGAAGGTATATCATGCAAACTCTACATGTGATGTTTGCCTATTAAATAATAGTTGTAATATTTATTTGCAAAACTTCCATTTTCTCTACACCTGACCTATACTACTTAATTGTAACATCCCTGGCGGTGTGCTGGCATGGCTTCCCATCTCACACCATGCAAGACCGCCGACATACCCACCAATGCAGGCTACGCACTATGTTCCTATGCTGGCTGAGTGCATGTGTCTTGGCTGCTTGTTGAGGGCAGCAGCGGCAGTACTTCCTGATTCTTAAAGGAAAAGTGCACGCATTCCAAATGTGTCCCCAGTACTATATCTGACCCGTCCCGTCTCTGGCCCGTCCCTGGCCCCTCGCATCCTGTCTATGGCCCGTCCTGTAATGTCTAACCCGCCCCGTCCCGTATCTGGTCCGTCCAGTCCCATATCTGACCCGTTTAGTCCCGTATCTGACCATCCTATCCCATATCTGGCTATCTCATCCCGTATCTGGCTCGCCTCATCCCTTCTCGTCTCTAGAACGTCCTGTCCCGTATCTGACCTAACCAGTCCCTATCTGGCCCGACCCAAATGTGGCCAGGCCCATTCAGTATCTGGCCCGTCCCGTATCTGGCCATCTCGTATCTGGCCCATCCCATCCTGTCCATGGCACATCCCATATCTAGCCTGTCCTGTCCCATATCTGGCCCGTCCCGTATCAGGCCCATGTCGTCTTGTATCTGGCCCGTCCCATATTTGGCCTGTACCGTCCTGTATCTGGCCTGTCCCGTACTGTATCTGGGGCATCCCCTCCTGTCTCTGGTCCCTCTTTTCCTGTATCTGGATCGTCCCATAATGTATAGCTCGTCCAGTCCTGTTTCTGGCCCGTCCCGTCCTATCTCTGGCTCGTCCCGTCCAGTATCTGGCCCGTCCCATCTGGTATCTGGCCCGTCCCGCATGTGGCCTGTCCTGTCCCGTATCTGGCCTGTCCCATCTTGTATCTGGCCAATCCCTTCCCATCTCATCCTGTCTCTGGCCCATCCCGTCACGTCTCTGGTCCGTCCCGTTCTGTCCTGTCCAATCCTGTCTCTTGCCCGACCCGTCCTCTCTTGCCGGTCC
This sequence comes from Phyllobates terribilis, assembly GCF_046119375.1. Classification (NCBI taxonomy): domain Eukaryota; kingdom Metazoa; phylum Chordata; class Amphibia; order Anura; family Dendrobatidae; genus Phyllobates; species Phyllobates terribilis. The sequence continues at coordinate 167,498 of NW_027363645.1, forward strand.
TGTCCTGCCTCTGGCCAGTCCCGTCCTGCTCTGGCCCGTCCCGTCCCTGGACCGTCCTGTATCCTGTATCTGGTCGCCCTGTCTCTAGCCCGTCCCGTCCTGTCTCTGGCACGCCTCGGTCCGTCCTATCTCCGGCCAGTCTCATCCTGTCTTTGGCCCGTCCGGTACTGTCTCTGGCCCATCTCGTCCTGTCTCTGGCATGTCCCGTCCGGTCCTGTCTCTGGCCCGTCCTTTATCTGGCCCATTTTGTATCTGGCCTGGCCTGTCCTGTATCTGGCCCATCCCATTAAAGGTAGTATTATTAGTATTATCAAATCCTCCACAAATTTACACATAAAGGAACTTTAAGCTGGGGTGTGTTTTAAATTAAGGTGAGTTCAATAATTAGAAAAATATGATACTTTCCATAAATTATTAGCAAAATATTTAAATGACACCTATCCAAAAAACAGCCTCCTCCATATCCCCTCAAGCTGTCCTATCCATCACCAAGATAGGTGCATTTTCTGCCATTTAGGTAGAAGTAATCTTCAAACAATTTGCTTCTAATTTAGATAAAGTACTAGGAAGGTATATCATGCAAACTCTACATGTGATGTTTGCCTATTAAACAATAGTTGTAATATTTATTTGCAAAACTTCCATTTTCTCTACCCCTGACCTACACTACTTAATTGTAACATCACTGGCGGCGTGCTGGCATGGCTTCCCATCTCACACCATGCAAGACCGCCGACTTACCCACCAATGCTGGCTGCGCACTATTTGGCCCGTACCGTCCTGTATCTGGCCTGTCCGGTACTGTCTTTGGCCCGTCTTTTCCTGTATCTGTCCCGTTCCTTGTTGTCTCTGGCCCGTCCTGTCCTGTCTATGGCCCGTCCCATAATGTATAGCTTGTCCCGTCCTGTTTCTGGCACGTCCCGTACCGTCTCTGGCCCGACCCCTCCTGTCTATTTCCCGTCCCATAATGTATAGCTCGTCCCGTCCCGTTTCTGGCCCGTCCCATCCTATCTCTGCCTCGTCCCGTCCTATATCTGGCCTGTGACGTCTCGTATCTGGCCCGCCCCGTATCTGGCCTGTCCTGTCCCGTATCTGGCCTGTCCCTTCCTGTATCTGGCCAGTCCCTTCCCATCTCGTCCTGTCTCTGGCATGTCCCGTCCAGTCTCTGGCCCGTCCTGTGCTACCTCTGGCCTGTCCAATCCTGTCTCTTGCCCGTCCCGTCTCTAGCCTGTCCCGTCCAGTCTTTGGCCCGTCCCGTCCTAACTCTGGCCCATCCCTTCCTGTCTCTGGCCCAGCTCTGGCCCGTCTCGTCCCGTATTTGGCCTGACATGAATCTGGCCCATCCCGTCCAGTATCTGGCTCGTTCCATATCTGGCCTGTCCCGTATCTGGCACATCCTATCCCTGGCCCGGCCTGTCCCGTATCTGGCCCGTCCTGTATCTGGCCTGTCCCGTATGTGGCCCATCCCGCATCTGACACGTCCCGTATCTGGCCCGTCCCGTCCCGTATCTGGTCCGTACCGTCCTAAATCTGGCCCGTCCCGTCATGAATTTGGGCTGTCCCATATCTGGCCCATACCGTTCCATATCTGGCTCGTCACGTTTCTGGCCCGTCCCATCCTGTCTCTGGCCCAACCCGTCCTGTCTATGGCCTGTCCCTTAATGTCTCTAGCACATTCCGTCCTGTCTCTGGCCCATCCCGTCCTGTATCTGGTCGGTCCCGTCCTGTATGTGGCCCGTTACGTCTTAAATCTGGGTCGTCCCGTATCTGGCCCGTCCCTTCCTGTATCTGGCCCGTCCCATCCCGTCCTGTCTCTGGTCCATCCCATCTTGAATCTGGCCCTTCCCGTATCGGGCCCGTCCTTTCCTGTATCTGGCCCGTCCCATCCTGTCTCTGGCCTGACCGGTCCTGTCCTGCCTCTGGCCAGTCCCGTCCTGCTCTGGTCCGTCCCGTCCCTGGCCCGTCCTGTATCTGGACCTTACCGTCCTGTATCTGGTCGCCCCGTCTCTGGCCCATCCCATCCTTTCTCAGGCACGTCACGTCCGGTCCTGTCTCTGGCCTGTCCTGCATCTGGCCCATCCCGTCACGTATCTGGCCTGTCCCGTCCTGTATCTGGCCCATCTCATTAAAGGTAGTATTACCAAATCCTCCACAAATTTACACCTCCAGGAAATTTAACCTGGGGTGTGCTTTAAATAAAGGTGAGTTCAATAGTTAGAAAAATATGATACTTTCCATAAATTATTAGCAAAATGTTTAAATGACACCTATCAAAAAACAGCCTCCTCCATATCCCCTCATGCTGTCCTATCCATCACCAAGATAGGTGCATTTTCTGCCATTTAGGTAGAAGTAATCTTCAAACAATTTGCTTCTAATTTAGATAAAGTACCAGGAAGGTATATCATGCAAACTGTACATGTGATGTTTGCCTATTAAATAGTTGTAATATTTATTTGCAAAACTTCCATTTTCTCTACACCTGACCTATACTACTTAATTGTAACATCCATGGCGGCGTGCTGGCATGGCTTCCCATCTCACACCATGCAAGACCGCCGACTTACCCACCAATGCAGGCTGCGCACTATGTTCCTATGCTGGCTGTGTACATGTGTCTTGGCTGCTTGTTGAGGGCAGCAGCGGCAGCACTTCCTGATTCTTAAAGGAACAGTGCACGCATTCCTAATGTGTCCCCAGTCCTGTATCTGACCCGTCCCGTCTCTGGCCTGTTCCGTCCTGTCTCTGGCCCGTCCCTGGACCCTCCCATCCTGTCTATGGCCCGTCCTGTAATGTCTAACCCACCCCAACTCGTATCTGGTCCGTCCAGTCCCATATCTGACCCGTTTAGTCCCGCATCTGACCATCCTGTCCCGTATCTGGCTATCTCATCCCGTATCTGGCCCGCCTCATCCCTTCCCGTTTCTGGCTCGTCCTGTCCCGTATCTGACCCAACCAGTCCCTATCTGGCCCGTCCCATATGTGGCCAGGCCAATTCAGTATCTGGCCCGTCCCATATCTGGCCATCTCGTAACTGGCCCATTCCATCCGGTCCATGGCTCATCCCATATCTAGCCTGTCCTGTCCCATATCTGGCCCGTCCCGTATCTGGCCCATGTCGTCCTGTATCTGGCCTGTCCCATATTTGGCCCGTACCGTCCTGTATCTGGCCTGTCCCATACTGTATCTGGGGCATCCCGTCCTGTCTCTGGCCCGTCTTTTCCTGTATCTGGACCGTCCCATAATGTATAGCTTGTCCCGTCCTGTTTCTGGCCCGACCCCGTCCTGTCTCTGGCTCGTCCTGTCCTGCATCTGGCACGACCCATACTGTCTCTAGCCCGTCCCATCCTGTCTATTTCCCGTCCCATAATGTATAGCTCGTCCAGTCCTGTTTCTGGCCCGTCCCGTCCTATATCTGGCTCGTCCCGTCCTGTATCTGGCCCGTCCCATATTTGGCCCGTACCGTCCTGTATCTGGCCTGTCCCGTACTGTATCTGGGGCATCCCGTCCTGTCTCTGGCCCGTCTTTTCCTGTATCTGGACCGTCCCATACCATCTCTGGGCCGTCCCATCCTGTCTATTTCCCGTCCCATAATGTATAGCTCGTCCAGTCCTGTTTCTGGCCCGTCCCGTCCTATCTCTGGCTCGTCCCGTCCTGCATCTGGCCCATCCCATCTCGTATCTGGCCCGTCCCGTATGTGGCCTGTCCTGTCCCGTATCTGGCCTGTCCCTTCCTGTTTCTGGCCAATCCATTCCCATCTTGTCCTGTCTCTGGCCCGTCCCGTCCTGTTTCTGGCCTGTCCCGTCCTGTCTCTGGCCCGTCTGGTGCTGTCTCTGGCCTGTCCAATCCTGTCTCTTGCCAGACCTATCTCTGGTCCGTCCCTTCCTGTCTTTGCCCCGTCCCGTCCTGTCTCTGGCCCGTCCCGTCCTCTCTTTGGCCCGCCCCATCCTCTCTCTTGCCCGTCCTGTCCTGCCTCTGGCCAGTCCCGTCCCTGGACCATCCTGTATCCTGTGTTTGGTCGCCCCGTCTCTAGCCCGTCCCATCCTGCCTCTGGTACACCTCGGTCCTTCCTATCTCCGGCCAGTCTCATCCTGTCTTTGGCCCGTCCCGTCCAGTCTCTGGCCCGTCTCGTCCTGTCTCTGGCGTGTCCTGTCCGGTCCTGTCTCTGGCCCGTCCTGTATTTGGTCCATCCCGTATCTGGCCTGTCCCGTCCTGTATCTGGCCCATCCCATTAAAGGTAGTATTATCAAATCCTCCACAAAATTAAACCTCCAGAAAATTTAACCTGGGGTGTGTTTTAAATTAAGGTGAGTTTAATAGTTAGAAAAATATGATACTTTCCATAAATTATTAGCAAAATGTTTAAATGACACCTATCAAAAAACAGCCTCCTCCATATCCCCTCAAGCTGTCCTATCCATCACCAAGATAGGTGCATTTTCTGCCATTTAGGTAGAAGTAATCTTCAAACAATTTGCTTCTAATTTAGATAAAGTACTAGGAAGGTATATCATGCAAACTCTACATGTGACGTTTGCCTATTAAACAATAGTTGTAATATTTATTTGCAAAACTTCCACTTTCTCGACGCCTGACCTACACTACTTAATTGTAACATCCATGGCGGCGTGCTGGCATGGCTTCCCATCTCACACCATGCAAGACCGCCGACTTACCCACCAATGCAGGCTGCGCACTATTTGGTCCGTACCGTCCTGTATCTGGCCTGTCCTGTACTGTATCTGGGCCATCCCGTCCTGTCTTTGGCCGTCTTTTCCTGTATCTGTCCCCTTAAGTCTTGTCTCTGGCCCGTCCCGTCCTGTCTATGGCCCGTCCCATAATGTATAGCTTGTCCCGTCCTGATTCTGGCCCGTCCCGTACTGTCTATGGCTCGTCCTGTCCTGTATCTGGCCTGTCGTGTACCGTCTCTGGCCCGTCCCGTCCTGTCTATTTCCCTTCCCATAATGTATAGCTCGTCCCGTCCTGTTTCTGGCCCGTCCCATCCTATCTCTGCCTCGTCCCGTCCAATATCTGGCACGTCCCACATTGTATCTGGCCCGTCCAGCATCTGGCCTGTCCTGTCCCGTATCTGGCCTGTCCCTTCCTGTATCTGGCCAGTCCCTTCCCATCTCGTCCTGTCTCTGGCATGTCCCGTCCAGTCTCTGGCCCGTCCTGTGCTACCTCTGGCCTGTCCAATCCTGTCTCTTGCCCGTCCCGTCTCTAGCCCGTCCCGTCCAGTCTTTGGCCCGTCCCGTCCTAACTCTGGCCCATCCCTTCCTGTCTCTGGCCCAGCTCTGGCCCGTCTCGTCCCGTATTTGGCCTGACATGAATCTGGCCCATCCCGTCCAGTATCTGGCTCGTTCCATATCTGGCCTGTCCCGTATCTGGCACATCCTATCCCTGGCCCGGCCTGTCCCGTATCTGGCCCGTCCTGTATCTGGCCTGTCCCGTATGTGGCCCATCCCGCATCTGACACGTCCCGTATCTGGCCCGTCCCGTCCCGTATCTGGTCCGTACCGTCCTAAATCTGGCCCGTCCCGTCATGAATTTGGGCTGTCCCATATCTGGCCCATACCGTTCCATATCTGGCTCGTCACGTTTCTGGCCCGTCCCATCCTGTCTCTGGCCCAACCCGTCCTGTCTATGGCCTGTCCCTTAATGTCTCTAGCACATTCCGTCCTGTCTCTGGCCCATCCCGTCCTGTATCTGGTCGGTCCCGTCCTGTATGTGGCCCGTTACGTCTTAAATCTGGGTCGTCCCGTATCTGGCCCGTCCCTTCCTGTATCTGGCCCGTCCCATCCCGTCCTGTCTCTGGTCCATCCCATCTTGAATCTGGCCCTTCCCGTATCGGGCCCGTCCCTTCCTGTATCTGGCCCGTCCCATCCTGTCTCTGGCCTGACCGGTCCTGTCCTGCCTCTGGCCAGTCCCGTCCTGCTCTGGTCCGTCCCGTCCCTGGCCCGTCCTGTATCTGGACCTTACCGTCCTGTATCTGGTCGCCCCGTCTCTGGCCCATCCCATCCTTTCTCAGGCACGTCACGTCCGGTCCTGTCTCTGGCCTGTCCTGCATCTGGCCCATCCCGTCACGTATCTGGCCTGTCCCGTCCTGTATCTGGCCCATCTCATTAAAGGTAGTATTACCAAATCCTCCACAAATTTACACCTCCAGGAAATTTAACCTGGGGTGTGCTTTAAATAAAGGTGAGTTCAATAGTTAGAAAAATATGATACTTTCCATAAATTATTAGCAAAATGTTTAAATGACACCTATCAAAAAACAGCCTCCTCCATATCCCCTCAAGCTGTCCTATCCATCACCAAGATAGGTGCATTTTCTGCCATTTAGGTAGAAGTAATCTTCAAACAATTTGCTTCTAATTTAGATAAAGTACCAGGAAGGTATATCATGCAAACTGTACATGTGATGTTTGCCTATTAAATAGTTGTAATATTTATTTGCAAAACTTCCATTTTCTCTACACCTGACCTATACTACTTAATTGTAACATCCATGGCGGCGTGCTGGCATGGCTTCCCATCTCACACCATGCAAGACCGCCGACTTACCCACCAATGCAGGCTGCGCACTATGTTCCTATGCTGGCTGTGTACATGTGTCTTGGCTGCTTGTTGAGGGCAGCAGCGGCAGCACTTCCTGATTCTTAAAGGAACAGTGCACGCATTCCTAATGTGTCCCCAGTCCTGTATCTGACCCGTCCCGTCTCTGGACTGTTCCGTCCTGTCTCTGGCCCGTCCCTGGACCCTCCCATCCTGTCTATGGCCCGTCCTGTAATGTCTAACCCACCCCAACTCGTATCTGGTCCGTCCAGTCCCATATCTGACCCGTTTAGTCCCGCATCTGACCATCCTGTCCCGTATCTGGCTATCTCATCCCGTATCTGGCCCGCCTCATCCCTTCCCGTTTCTGGCTCGTCCTGTCCCGTATCTGACCCAACCAGTCCCTATCTGGCCCGTCCCATATGTGGCCAGGCCAATTCAGTATCTGGCCCGTCCCGTATCTGGCCATCTCGTAACTGGCCCATTCCATCCGGTCCATGGCTCATCCCATATCTAGCCTGTCCTGTCCCATATCTGGCCCGTCCCGTATCTGGCCCATGTCGTCCTGTATCTGGCCTGTCCCATATTTGGCCCGTACCGTCCTGTATCTGGCCTGTCCCATACTGTATCTGGGGCATCCCGTCCTGTCTCTGGCCCGTCTTTTCCTGTATCTGGACCGTCCCATAATGTATAGCTTGTCCCGTCCTGTTTCTGGCCCGACCCCGTCCTGTCTCTGGCTCGTCCTGTCCTGCATCTGGCACGACCCATACCGTCTCTAGCCCGTCCCATCCTGTCTATTTCCCGTCCCATAATGTATAGCTCGTCCAGTCCTGTTTCTGGCCCGTCCCGTCCTATATCTGGCTCGTCCCGTCCTGTATCTGGCCCGTCCCATATTTGGCCCGTACCGTCCTGTATCTGGCCTGTCCCGTACTGTATCTGGGGCATCCCGTCCTGTCTCTGGCCCGTCTTTTCCTGTATCTGGACCGTCCCATACCATCTCTGGGCCGTCCCATCCTGTCTATTTCCCGTCCCATAATGTATAGCTCGTCCAGTCCTGTTTCTGGCCCGTCCCGTCCTATCTCTGGCTCGTCCCGTCCTGCATCTGGCCCATCCCATCTCGTATCTGGCCCGTCCCGTATGTGGCCTGTCCTGTCCCGTATCTGGCCTGTCCCTTCCTGTTTCTGGCCAATCCATTCCCATCTTGTCCTGTCTCTGGCCCGTCCCGTCCTGTTTCTGGCCTGTCCCGTCCTGTCTCTGGCCCGTCTGGTGCTGTCTCTGGCCTGTCCAATCCTGTCTCTTGCCAGACCTATCTCTGGTCCGTCCCTTCCTGTCTTTGCCCCGTCCCGTCCTGTCTCTGGCCCGTCCCGTCCTCTCTTTGGCCCGCCCCATCCTCTCTCTTGCCCGTCCTGTCCTGCCTCTGGCCAGTCCCGTCCCTGGACCATCCTGTATCCTGTGTTTGGTCGCCCCGTCTCTAGCCCGTCCCATCCTGCCTCTGGTACACCTCGGTCCTTCCTATCTCCGGCCAGTCTCATCCTGTCTTTGGCCCGTCCCGTCCAGTCTCTGGCCCGTCTCGTCCTGTCTCTGGCGTGTCCTGTCCGGTCCTGTCTCTGGCCCGTCCTGTATTTGGTCCATCCCGTATCTGGCCTGTCCCGTCCTGTATCTGGCCCATCCCATTAAAGGTAGTATTATCAAATCCTCCACAAAATTAAACCTCCAGAAAATTTAACCTGGGGTGTGTTTTAAATTAAGGTGAGTTTAATAGTTAGAAAAATATGATACTTTCCATAAATTATTAGCAAAATGTTTAAATGACACCTATCAAAAAACAGCCTCCTCCATATCCCCTCAAGCTGTCCTATCCATCACCAAGATAGGTGCATTTTCTGCCATTTAGGTAGAAGTAATCTTCAAACAATTTGCTTCTAATTTAGATAAAGTACTAGGAAGGTATATCATGCAAACTCTACATGTGACGTTTGCCTATTAAACAATAGTTGTAATATTTATTTGCAAAACTTCCACTTTCTCGACGCCTGACCTACACTACTTAATTGTAACATCCATGGCGGCGTGCTGGCATGGCTTCCCATCTCACACCATGCAAGACCGCCGACTTACCCACCAATGCAGGCTGCGCACTATTTGGTCCGTACCGTCCTGTATCTGGCCTGTCCTGTACTGTATCTGGGCCATCCCGTCCTGTCTTTGGCCGTCTTTTCCTGTATCTGTCCCCTTAAGTCTTGTCTCTGGCCCGTCCCGTCCTGTCTATGGCCCGTCCCATAATGTATAGCTTGTCCCGTCCTGATTCTGGCCCGTCCCGTACTGTCTATGGCTCGTCCTGTCCTGTATCTGGCCTGTCGTGTACCGTCTCTGGCCCGTCCCGTCCTGTCTATTTCCCTTCCCATAATGTATAGCTCGTCCCGTCCTGTTTCTGGCCCGTCCCATCCTATCTCTGCCTCGTCCCGTCCAATATCTGGCACGTCCCACATTGTATCTGGCCCGTCCAGCATCTGGCCTGTCCTGTCCCGTATCTGGCCTGTCCCTTCCTGTATCTGGCCAGTCCCTTCCCATCTCGTCCTGTCTCTGGCCTGTCTCGTCCTGTCTCTCCCGTCCCGTCTCTGGCCCGTCTCGTCCAGTCTTTGGCCCGTCCCGTATGGTCTCCGGCCCGTGCTTTCCTGTTTCTGGCCCAGCTCTGGCCCGTCTCATCCCGAATCTGGCCTGCCCTGTATCTGGCCCATCCCGTCCAGTATCTGGCCCGTTCCATATCTGGCCTGTCCCGTATCTGGCATGTCCTGTCCCTGGGCCGGCCTGTCCCGTATCTGGCCCGTCCTGTATCTGGACTGTCCCGTATCTGGCCCGTCCCGCATATGAATCGTCCCGTATCTGGCCCGTCACATATCTGGTCCGTACCGTCCTGTATCTGGCCAGTCTCGTCATGTATCTGGTCTGTCCCATTTCTAGCCCATACCGTCCCATATCTGCCTCATCACGTTTCTGACAAATTCAGTCATGTATCTGGCCCGTCCCGTCCTGTCTCTGGCCCGACCCGTCCTGTCTATGGCCTGTCCCGTAATGTCTCTAGCACATTCCGTCCTGTCTCTGGCCGATCCCGTCCTGTAACTGTTCGGTCCCGTCCTGTATCTGGTCCGTCCCGTCCTGAATCTGGCCCGTCCTGTATCTGGCCCATCCCTTCCTGTATGTGGCCCGTCCCATCACGTCCTATCTCTGGCCCATCCCATCCTGAATCTGGCCCGTCCCATATTTGGCCCGTACCTTCCTGTATCGGGCCCGTCTCGTCCTGTCTCTGGCCTGACCGGTCCTGTCCTGCCTCTGGCCAGTCCCGTCCTGCTCTGGTCCGTCCCTTCGCTGCCCGTCCTGTATCTGGACCGTCCCGTCCTGTATCTGGTCGCCCCGTCTCGGGCCCGTCCCGTCATTTTTCAGGCACAGTCCGTCCGGTCCTGTCTCTGCCCTGTCCTGTATCTGGCCCATCCTGTCACGTATCTGGCCTGTCCCGTCCTGTATCTGGTCCATCTCATTAAAGGTAGTATTATCAAATCCTCCACAAATTTACACCTCCAGGAAATTTAACCTGGGGTGTGTTTTAAATTAAGGTGAGTTTAATAGTTAGAAAAATATGATACTTTCCATAAATTATTAGCAAAATGTTTAAATGACACCTATCAAAAAACAGCCTCCTCCATATCCCCTCAAGCTGTCCTATCCATCACCAAGATAGGTGCATTTTCTGCCATTTAGGTAGAAGTAATCTTCAAACAATTTGCTGCTAATTTAGATAAAGTACTAGGAAGGTATATCATGCAAACTCTACATGTGATGTTTGCCTATTAAACAATAGTTGTAATATTTATTTGAAAAACTTCCATTTTCTCTACGCCTGACCTACACTACTTAATTGTAACATCCATGGCGGCGTGCTGGCATGGCTTCCCATCTCACACCATGCAATACCGCCGACATACCCACCAATGCAGGCTGCGCACTATTTGGCCCGTACCGTCCTGTATCTGGCCTGTCCCGTACTGTATCTGGGCCATCCCGTCCTGTCTTTGGCCCGTCTTTTCCTGTATCTGTCCCGTTCCGTCTTGTCTCTGGCCCGTCAAGTCCTGTCTATGGCCCGTCCCATAATGTATTGCTTGTCCCGTCCTGTTTCTGGCCCGTCCCGTACTGTCTCTGGCTCGTCCTGTCCTGTATCTGGCCCATCGCGTACCGTCTCTGGCCCGTCCCGTCCTTTCTATTTACCGTCCCATAACGCATAGCTCGTCCCATCCTGTTTCTGGCCCGTCCCATCCTATCTCTGCCTCGTCCCGTCCTATATCTGGCCCGTCCCGTCTCGTATATAGCCCGTCCCGCATCTGGCCTGTCCTGTCCCGTATCTGGCCTGTCCCTTCCTGTATCTGGCCAGTCCCTTCCCATCTCGTCCTGTCTCTGGCCTGTCCCGTCCTGTCTCTGGCACGTCTGGTGCTATCTCTGGCCTGTCCAATCCTGTCTCTTGCCCGTCCCGTCTCTGGCCCGTCCGGTCCAGTCTTTGGCCCGTCCCGTCCTGTCTCTGGCCCATCCCTTCCTGTCTCTGGCCCAGCTCTGGCCCGTCTCGTCCCATATCTGGCCCGCCCGATATCTGGCCCATCCCGTCTAGTATCTGGCACGTTCCATATCTGGCCTGTCCCGTATATGGCACGTCCTGTCCCTGGCCCGGCCTATCCCGTATCTGGCCCGTCCTGTATCTGTCCTGTCCCGTATCTGGCCCATCCCGCATCTGACCCGTCCCGTATCTGGCCCATCCCATCCCGTATCTGGCCCGTCCCATCATGTATCTGGGCTGTCCCATATCTGACCCATCCCGTCTAGTATCTGGCACGTTCCATATCTGGCCTGTCCCGTATCTGGCATGTCCTGTCCCTGGCCCGGCCTGTCCCGTATCTGGCCCGTCCTGTATTTGGCCTGTCCCGTATCTGGCCCGTCCCGCATCTGACCCGTCCCGTATCTGGCCCGTCCCGTCCCGTATTTGGTCCGTACCGTCCTGTATCTGGCCCGTCCCGTCCCATATCTGGCTCGTCACGTTTCTGGCCCATCCCGTCATGTATCTGGCCCGTCCCATCCTGTCTCTGGCTCGACCCGTCCTGTGTATGGCCTATTCCTTAATGTCTCTAGCACATTCCGTCCTCTCTCTGGCCCATCCCGTCCTGTATCTGGTCGGTCCCGTCCTGTATCTGGCCCGTCCCATCCTGAATCTGGCCCGTCCCGTATCTGGCCCGTCCCTTCCTGTATCGGGCCCGTCCCATCCTGTCCTGTCTATGGCCCATCCTGTCTTGAATCTGGCCCGTCCCGTATCTGGCCCGTCCCTTCCTGTATCAGGCCCGTCCCGACCTGTCTCTGGCCTAACTGGTCCTGTCCTGCCTCTGGCCAGTCCAGTCCTGCTCTGGTCCGTCCCGTCCCTGGCCCGTCCTGTATCTGGACCGTCCCGTCCTGTATCTGGTCGCCTCGTCTCTGGCCCATCCCGTCCTTTCTCAGGCACGTCCCGTCCGGTCCTGCCTCTGGCCTGTCCTGCATCTGGCCCATCCCGTCACGTATCTGGCCTGTCCCGTCCTGTATCTGGCCCATCCCATTAAAGGTAGTATTATCAAATCCTCCACAAATTTAAACCTCCAGGAAATTTAACCTGGGGTGTGTTTTAAATTAAGGTGAGTTCAATAGTTAGAAAAATATGATACTTTCCATAAATTATTAGCAAAATGTTTAAATGACACCTATCAAAAAACAGCCTCCTCCATATCCCCTCAAGCTGTCCTATCCATCACCAAGATAGGTGCATTTTCTACCATTTAGGTAGAAGTAATCTTCAAACAATTTGCTTCTAATTTACATAAAGCACTAGGAAGGTATATCATGCAAACTCTACATGTGATGTTTGCCTAGTAAACAATAGTTGTAATATTTATTTACAAAACTTCCATTTTCTCTACACCTGACCTACACTACTTAATTGTAACATCCATGGCGGCGTTGTGGCATGGCTTCCCATCTCACACCATGCAAGACCGCCGACTTACCCACCAATGCAGGCTGCGAACTATTTGGCCCGTACAGTCCTGTCTTTGGCCAGTCTTTTCCTGTATCTGTCCCGTTCCGTCTTGTCTCTGGCCCGTCCCGTCCTGTATATGGCCCGTCCCATAATGTATTGCTTGTCCCGTCCTGTTTCTGGCCCGTCACGTACTGTCTCTGGCTCGTCCTGTCCTGTATCTGGCCCGTCGCGTACCGTCTATGGCCCGTCCCGTCCTGTCTATTTCCCGTCCCATAATGTATAGCTCGTCCCGTCCTGTTTCTGGCCCGTCCCATCCTATCTCTGCCTCATCCCGTCCTATATATGGCCCATCCCGTCTCGTATCTGGCCCGTCCTGCAACTGGCCTGTCCTGTCCCGTATTTGGCCTGTCCCTTCCTGTATCTGGCCAGTCCCTTCCCATCTTGTCCTGTCTCTGGCCTGTCCCGTCCTGTCTCTGGCCCGTCCGGTGCTATCTCTGGCATGTCCAATCCTGTCTCTTACCCGTCCCGTCTCTGGCCCGTCCGGTCCAGTCTTTGGCCCGTCCTGTCCTGTCTCTGGCCCATCCCTTCCTGTCTCTGGCGCAGCTCTGGTCCGTCTCGTCCTGTATCTGGCCCGCCCTGTATCTAGCCCATCCCATCCAGTATCTGGCCCGTTCCATATCTGGCCTGTCCCGTATCTGGCACGTCCTGTCCCTGGCCCAGCCTGTCCCGTATCTGGCCCGTCCTGTATCTGGCCTGTCCCGTATCTGGCCTGTCCCGCATCTGACCCGTCCCGTATCTGGCCCGTCCCGTCCCGTATTTGGTCCGTACCGTCCTGTATCTGGCCCGTCCCGTAATGTATGTGGGCTGTCCCATATCTGTCCCATACCGTCCCATATTTGGCTCGTCACGTTTCTGGCCCATCCCGTCATGAATCTGGCCTGTCCCATCCTGTCTCTGGCCCGACCCATAATGTATTGCTTGTCCCGTCCTGTTTCTGGCCCGTCCCGTACTGTCTCTGGCTCGTCCTGTCCTATATCTGGCCCATCGCGTACCGTCTCTGGCCCGTCCCGTCCTTTCTATTTACCGTCCCATAACGCATAGCTCGTCCCATCCTGTTTCTGGCCCGTCCCATCCTATCTCTGCCTCGTCCCGTCCTATATCTGGCCCGTCCCGTCTCGTATATAGCCCGTCCCGCATCTGGCCTGTCCTGTCCCGTATCTGGCCTGTCCCTTCCTGTATCTGGCCAGTCCCTTCCCATCTCGTCCTGTCTCTGGCACGTCTGGTGCTATCTCTGGCCTGTCCAATCCTGTCTCTTGCCCGTCCTGTCTCTGGCCCGTCCGGTCCAGTCTTTGGCCCGTCCTGTCCTGTCTCTGGCCCATCCCTTCCTGTCTCTGGCCCAGCTCTGGCCCGTCTCGTCCCATATCTGGCCCGCCCGATATCTGGCCCATCCCGTCTAGTATCTGGCACGTTCCATATCTGGCCTGTCCCGTATCTGGCACGTCCTGTCCCTGGCCCGGCCTGTCCCGTATCTGGCCCGTCCTGTATCTGTCCTGTCCCGTATCTGGCCCATCCCGCATCTGACCCGTCCAGTATCTGGCCCATCCCATCCCGTATCTGGCCCGCCCCATCATGTATCTGGACTGTCCCATATCTGACCCATCCCGTCTAGTATCTGGCACGTTCCATATCTGGCCTGTCCCGTATCTGGCACGTCCTGTCCCTGGCCCGGCCTGTCCCGTATCTGGCCCGTCCTGTATTTGGCCTGTCCCGTATCTGGCCCGTCCCGCATCTGACCCGTCCCGTATCTGGCCCGTCCCGTCCCGTATTTGGTCCGTACCGTCCTGTATCTGGCCCGTCCCGTCCCATATCTGGCTCGTCACGTTTCTGGCCCATCCCGTCATGTATCTGGCCCGTCCCATCCTGTCTCTGGCTCGACCCGTCCTGTGTATGGCCTATTCCTTAATATCTCTAGCACATTCCGTCCTCTCTCTGGCCCATCCTGTCTTGTATCTGGTCGGTCCCGTCCTGTATCTGGCCCGTCCCATCCTGAATCTGGCCCGTCCCGTATCTGGCCCGTCCCTTCCTGTATCGGGCCCGTCCCATCCTGTCCTGTCTATGGCCCATCCTGTCTTGAATCTGGCCCGTCCCGTATCTGGCCCGTCCCTTCCTGTATCAGGCCCGTCCCGACCTGTCTCTGGCCTAACTGTTCCTGTCCTGCCTCTGGCCAGTCCCGTCCTGCTCTGGTCCGTCCCGTCCCTCGCCCATCCTGTATCTGGACCGTCCCGTCCTGTATCTGGTCGCCTCGTCTCTGGCCCGTCCCGTCCTTTCTCAGGCACGTCCCGTCCGGTCCTGTCTCTGGCCTGTCCTGCATCTGGCCCATCCCGTCACGTATCTGGCCTGTCCCGTACTGTATCTGGCCCATCCCATTAAAGGTAGTATTATCAAATCCTCCACAAATTTAAACCTCCAGGAAATTTAACCTGGGGTGTGTTTTAAATTAAGGTGAGTACAATAGTTAGAAAAATATGATACTTTCCATAAATTATTAGCAAAATGTTGAAATGACACCTATCAAAAAACAGCCTCCTCCATATCCCCTCAAGCTGTCCTATCCATCACCAAGATAGGTGCATTTTCTACCATTTAGGTAGAAGTAATCTTCAAACAATTTGCTTCTAATTTAGATAAAGCACTAGGAAGGTATATCATGCAAACTCTACATGTGATGTTTGCCTAGTAAACAATAGTTGTAATATTTATTTACAAAACTTCCATTTTCTCTATGCCTGACCTACACTACTTAATTGTAACATCCATGGCGGCGTTGTGGCATGGCTTCCCATCTCACACCATGCAAGAGAGCCGACTTACCCACCAATGCAGGCTGCGCACTATTTGGCCCGTACAGTCCTGTCTTTGGCCAGTCTTTTCCTGTATCTGTCCCGTTCCGTCTTGTCTCTGGCCCGTCCCGTCCTGTATATGGCCCGTCCCGTAATGTATTGCTTGTCCCGTCCTGTTTCTGGCCCGTCACGTACTGTCTCTGGCTCGTCCTGTCCTGTATCTGGCCCGTCGCGTACCGTCTATGGCCCGTCCCGTCCTGTCTATTTCCCGTCCCATAATGTATAGCTCGTCCCGTCCTGTTTCTGGCCCGTCCCATCCTATCTCTGCCTCATCCCGTCCTATATATGGCCCATCCCGTCTCGTATCTGGCCCGTCCCGCAACTGGCTTGTCCTGTCCCGTATCTGGCCTGTCCCTTCCTGTATCTGGCCAGTCCCTTCCCATCTTGTCCTGTCTCTGTCCTGTCCCGTCCTGTCTCTGGCCCGTCCGGTGCTATCTCTGGCATGTCCAATCCTGTCTCTTACCCGTCCCGTCTCTGGCCCGTCCGGTCCAGTCTTTGGCCCGTCCTGTCCTGTCTCTGGCCCATCCCTTCCTGTCTCTGGCGCAGCTCTGGTCCGTTTCGTCCTGTATCTGGCCCGCCCTGTATCTGGCCCATCCCATCCAGTATCTGGCCCGTTCCATATCTGGCCTGTCCCGTATCTGGCACGTCCTGTCCCTGGCCCAGCCTGTCCCGTATCTGGCCCGTCCTGTATCTGGCCTGTCCCGTATCTGGCCCGTCCCGCATCTGACCCGTCCCGTATCTGGCCCGTCCCGTCACGTATTTGGTCCGTACCGTCCTGTATCTGGCCCGTCCCGTAATGTATGTGGGCTGTCCCATATCTGTCCCATACCGTCCCATATTTGGCTCGTCACGTTTCTGGCCCATCCCGTCATGAATCTGGCCTGTCCCATCCTGTCTCTGGCCCGACCCGTCCTGTCTATGGCCTGTCCCGTAATGTCTCTAGCACATTCCGTCCTGTCTCTGGCCCATCCCGTCCTGTATCTGGTCGGTCCCGTCCTGTATCTGGCCCGTCCCGTCCTGTATCTGGCCCGTCCCGTCCTGAATGTGGCACGTCCAGTATATGGCCCGTCCCTTCCTGTATCTGGCCCGTCCCATCACGTCCTATCTCTGGCCCATCCCGTCTTGAATCTGGCCCGTCCCGTATCTGGCCCGTCCCTTCCTGTATCTGGCCCGTCCCGTCCTGTCTCTGGCCTGACCGGTCCAGTCCTGCCTCTGGCCAGTCTCGTCCTGCTCTGGTCCGTCCCGTCCCTGGCCCATCCTGTATCTGAACCGTCCCGTCCTGTATCTGGTCACCCCGTACTGTATCTGGGCCATCCCATCCTGTCTCTGGCCCGTCTTTACCTGTATCTGGACCGTCCCGTCCAGTCTCTGGACGGTCTCATAATGTATAGCATGTCCTGTCCTGTTTCTGGCCCGTCCCGTCCTGTCACTTGCTCGTCCTGTCCTGTATCTGGCACGTCCCGTACCGTCTCTGGCCCGTCCCATCCTGTCTATTTCCCGTCCCATAATGTATTGCTCGTCCAGTCCTGTTTCTGGCCCGTCCTGTCCTATCTCTGGCTCGTCCCGTCCTGTATCTGGCCCGTCCCATCTCGTATCTGGCCCGTCCCGCATCTGGCCTGTCCTGTCCCATATCTGGCCTGTCCCTTCCTGTATCTGGCCAGTCCCTTCCCATCTCGTCCTGTCTCTGGCCTGTCCCGTTCTGTCTCTGGCCTGTCCCGTCCTGTCTCTGACCCGTCCGGTGCTACCTCTGGCCTGTCCAATCCTGTCTCTTGCCTGTCCCATCTCTGGTCCGTCCCGTCCTGTCTTTGGCCCATCACGTCCTGTCTCTGGAACGTCCCGTCCTCTCTTTTGCCCGTCCCGTCCTCTCTCTTGCCCGTCCCCTCCTGTCTCTGGCCCGACCTGTCCTGTCCTACCTCAGACCAGTCCCGTACTGCTCTGTCCCGTCCCATCCCTGGACTGTCCTGTATCTGGACCGTCCTGTCCTGTATCTGTCGCCCCGTTTCTAGCCCGTCCAGTCTTGTCTCTGGCACGCCTCAGTCCGTCCTATCTCCGGCCCGTCCCGTAATGTCTCTGGCCCGTCTTGTCATGTCTCTGGATCGTCCCGTCCGGTCCTGACTCTGGCCCGTCCTGTATCTGGCCCATTCCGTATCTGGCCTGTTCCGTCCTGTATCTGGCCCATCCCATTAAAGGTAGTATTATCAAATCCTCCACAAATTTACACATAAAGGAACTTTAACCTGGGGTGTGTTTTAAATTAAGGTGAGTTCAATAGTTAGAAAAATATGATACTTTCCATAAATTATTAGCAAAATGTTTAAATGACACCTATCAAAAAAACAGCCTCCTCCATATCCCCTCAAGCTGTCCTATCCATCACCAAGATAGGTGCATTTTCTGCCATTTAGGTAGAAGTAATCTTCAAACAATTTGCTTCTAATTTAGATAAAGTACTAGGAAGGTATATCATGCAAACTCTACATGTGATGTTTGCCTATTAAACAATAGTTGTAATATTTATTTGCAAAATTTCCATTTTCTCTACACCTGACCTACACTACTTAATTGTAACATCCATGGCGGCGTGCTGGCATGGCTTCCCATCTCACACCATGCAAGACCGCCGACTTATCTACCAATGCAGGCTGCGCACTATGTTCCTATGCTGGCTGTGTGCATGTGTCTTGGCTGCTTGTTGAGGGCTGTAGCGGCAGCACTTCCTGATTCTTAAAGGAACAGTGCACGCATTCCTAATGTGTCCCCAGTCCTGTATCTCACCCGTCCCATCTCTGGCTCGTCCCGGTCTCTGGCCCGTCCCGTCCTGTCTCTTGCCCGTCCCTGGCCCCTCCCATCCTGTCTATGGCACGTCCTGTAATGTCTAACCCGCCCCTTCCCCATGTCACACCATGCAAGAGAGCCGACTTACCCACCAATGCAGGCTGCGCACTATTTGGCCCGTACAGTCCTGTCTTTGGCCAGTCTTTTCCTGTATCTGTCCCGTTCCGTCTTGTCTCTGGCCCGTCCCGTCCTGTATATGGCCCGTCCCATAATGTATTGCTTGTCCCGTCCTGTTTCTGGCCCGTCACGTACTGTCTCTGGCTCGTCCTGTCCTGTATCTGGCCCGTCGCGTACCGTCTATGGCCCGTCCCGTCCTGTCTATTTCCCGTCCCATAATGTATAGCTCGTCCCGTCCTGTTTCTGGCCCGTCCCATCCTATCTCTGCCTCATCCCGTCCTATATATGGCCCATCCCGTCTCGTATCTGGCCCGTCCCGCAACTGGCCTGTCCTGTCCCGTATCTGGCCTGTCCCTTCCTGTATCTGGCCAGTCCCTTCCCATCTTGTCCTGTCTCTGGCCTGTCCCGTCCTGTCTCTGGCCCGTCCGGTGCTATCTCTGGCATGTCCAATCCTGTCTCTTACCCGTCCCGTCTCTGGCCCATCCGGTCCAGTCTTTGGCCCGTCCTGTCCTGTCTCTGGCCCATCCCTTCCTGTCTCTGGCGCAGCTCTGGTCCGTTTCGTCCTGTATCTGGCCCGCCCTGTATCTGGCCCATCCCATCCAGTATCTGGCCCGTTCCATATCTGGCCTGTCCCGTATCTGGCACGTCCTGTCCCTGGCCCAGCCTGTCCCGTATCTGGCCCGTCCTGTATCTGGCCTGTCCCGTATCTGGCCCGTCCCGCATCTGACCCGTCCCGTATCTGGCCCGTCCCGTCACGTATTTGGTCCGTACCGTCCTGTATCTGGCCCGTCCCGTAATGTATGTGGGCTGTCCCATATCTGTCCCATACCGTCCCATATTTGGCTCGTCACGTTTCTGGCCCATCCCGTCATGAATCTGGCCTGTCCCATCCTGTCTCTGGCCCGACCCGTCCTGTCTATGGCCTGTCCCGTAATGTCTCTAGCACATTCCGTCCTGTCTCTGGCCCATCCCGTCCTGTATCTGGTCGGTCCCGTCCTGTATCTGGCCCGTCCCGTCCTGTATCTGGCCCGTCCCGTCCTGAATGTGGCACGTCCAGTATATGGCCCGTCCCTTCCTGTATCTGGCCCGTCCCATCACGTCCTATCTCTGGCCCATCCCGTCTTGAATCTGGCCCGTCCCGTATCTGGCCCGTCCCTTCCTGTATCTGGCCCGTCCCGTCCTGTCTCTGGCCTGACCGGTCCAGTCCTGCCTCTGGCCAGTCTCGTCCTGCTCTGGTCCGTCCCGTCCCTGGCCCATCCTGTATCTGAACCGTCCCGTCCTGTATCTGGTCACCCCGTACTGTATCTGGGCCATCCCATCCTGTCTCTGGCCCGTCTTTTCCTGTATCTGGACCGTCCCGTCCAGTCTCTGGACGGTCTCATAATGTATAGCATGTCCTGTCCTGTTTCTGGCCCGTCCCGTCCTGTCACTTGCTCGTCCTGTCCTGTATCTGGCACGTCCCGTACCGTCTCTGGCCCGTCCCATCCTGTCTATTTCCCGTCCCATAATGTATTGCTCGTCCAGTCCTGTTTCTGGCCCGTCCTGTCCTATCTCTGGCTCGTCCCGTCCTGTATCTGGCCCGTCCCATCTCGTATCTGGCCCGTCCCGCATCTGGCCTGTCCTGTCCCATATCTGGCCTGTCCCTTCCTGTATCTGGCCAGTCCCTTCCCATCTCGTCCTGTCTCTGGCCTGTCCCGTTCTGTCTCTGGCCTGTCCCGTCCTGTCTCTGACCCGTCCGGTGCTACCTCTGGCCTGTCCAATCCTGTCTCTTGCCTGTCCCATCTCTGGTCCGTCCCGTCCTGTCTTTGGCCCATCACGTCCTGTCTCTGGAACGTCCCGTCCTCTCTTTTGCCCGTCCCGTCCTCTCTCTTGCCCGTCCCCTCCTGTCTCTGGCCCGACCTGTCCTGTCCTACCTCAGACCAGTCCCGTACTGCTCTGTCCCGTCCCATCCCTGGACTGTCCTGTATCTGGACCGTCCTGTCCTGTATCTGTCGCCCCGTTTCTAGCCCGTCCAGTCTTGTCTCTGGCACGCCTCAGTCCGTCCTATCTCCGGCCCGTCCCGTAATGTCTCTGGCCCGTCTTGTCATGTCTCTGGATCGTCCCGTCCGGTCCTGACTCTGGCCCGTCCTGTATCTGGCCCATTCCGTATCTGGCCTGTTCCGTCCTGTATCTGGCCCATCCCATTAAAGGTGGTATTATCAAATCCTCCACAAATTTACACATAAAGAAACTTTAACCTGGGGTGTGTTTTAAATTAAGGTGAGTTCAATAGTTAGAAAAATATGATACTTTCCATAAATTATTAGCAAAATGTTTAAATGACACCTATCAAAAAAACAGCCTCCTCCATATCCCCTCAAGCTGTCCTATCCATCACCAAGATAGGTGCATTTTCTGCCATTTAGGTACAAGTAATCTTCAAACAATTTGCTTCTAATTTAGATAAAGTACCAGGAAGGTATATCATGCAAACTCTACATGTGATGTTTGCCTATTAAACAATAGTTGTAATATTTATTTGCAAAATTTCCATTTTCTCTACACCTGACCTACACTACTTAATTGTAACATCCATGGCGGCGTGCTGGCATGGCTTCCCATCTCACACCATGCAAGACCGCCGACTTATCCACCAATGCAGGCTGCGCACTATGTTCTTATGCTGGCTGTGTGCATGTGTCTTGGCTGCTTGTTGAGGGCTGTAGCGGCAGCACTTCCTGATTCTTAAAGGAACAGTGCACGCATTCCTAATGTGTCCCCAGTCCTGTATCTCACCCGTCCCATCTCTGGCCCGTCCCGGTCTCTGGCCCGTCCCGTCCTGTCTCTTGCCTGTCCCTGGCCCCTCCCATCCTGTCTATGGCACGTCCTGTAATGTCTAACCCGTCCCTTCCCGTATCTGGTCCGTCCAGTCCCATATCTGACCTGTTTAGTCCCGTATCTGGCTGTCCCTTATCTGGCCCATCTCGTCCCTTCCCGTCTCTGGCACGTCCTGTCCCGTATCTGACCATACCAGTCCCTATCTGGCCCGTCCCGTATCTGGCCATCTCGTATCAGCCCCATCCCATCCTGTCCATGGCTCATCCCATATCTAGCCTCTCCTGTCCCATATCTGGCTTGTCCCGTATCTGGCCCATGTCGTCCTGTATCTGGCCCGTCCCATATTTGGCCCGTACCGTCCTGACCTGTCTCTGGCCCGTCCCGTGCTGTCCCTGGCCCCTCCCCTCCTGTCTATGGCCCGTCCTGTAATGTCTAGCCCGTCCGTCCCATATCTGGCCTGCTTAGTCCCATATCTGACCCGACAAGTCCCGTATCTGGCCAGTCCAGTCCCATATCTGGCCAGTCCAGTCCCGTATCTGGCCCATCTCTTATCTGGCACGTCTCGTCCCTTCACTATCTAGCCCGTCCTATCCCGTATATGGCCCAACCAGTCCCGTATCTGGCCCGTCCCGTATATGGCCCAGCGTGTCACGTATCTGGCCCATCACCATAAATGGCACATCCCGTTCAGTTTCTGTCCTTTCCCATCCCTGGTTCATGTCGTATCTGGCCCGTCCTGTCCCATATCTGGCCCGTCTCATATCTGGACCGTCCCGTATCTGGCCCATCCCGTATCTGGCCCGTCCCATCGCGTATCTGGCCCGTGCCGTCCCATATCTGGGCAGTACCGTCCTGTATCTGGCCATTCTGTCTATGGCCCGGCCAGTAATGTCAAGCCCGCCCATCCTGTCTCTGGCCCGTCCCATCCTGTATTTGGCCCGTTCCGTATCTAGCCCGTCCCGTCCTGTATCTGACCCGTCCCGTACCGTCTTGTATCTGGCCCATCTCGTCCCGTCCTGAATCTGGCCCATCCTGTCCCGTATCTGACCTGTCCAGTATCTGGCCGGTCCTGTCCCGTATCTAGCCAGTCCCGTCCTGTATCTGGCCCGTCCCGTCCTGTCTCTGGCCTGTCCAGTCCTGTGTCTTGCCCGTCCCGTTCTGTCTCTCGCCTGTCCAGTCCTGTGTCTGGCCCCTCCCGTCCTGTCTTTGGCTCGTCCCATCCTGTCTCTGACCCGTCCTGTCTTTGGCTCATCCCATCCTGTCTCTAGCCAGTCCCATCCTGTCTCTGGCTAGTATCGTCCCGTATCTGGCCCGCCCCGTATCTAGCCCATCCCGTCCAGTATCTGGCCCGTATTGTCGCTGGCACGTCCCGTATCTGTACCGTCCCATATCTGCCCCATCCCATATATGACCTGTCCCGTATCTGGCTTGTCCCGTATCTGGCCCGTCCTGTTCTGTATCTGGTCTGTCTCGTCCTGTATCTGGCCCGTCCCATCATGTATCTGGCCCATACCGTCCCATATCTGGCCCGTACCATCCTGTATCTGGCCCGTCTTGTCCCGTATCTGGCCTGCCCCATCCCGTATCTGGCCTATCCCATCCTGTCTCTGGCCCGTCCAGTCCTGTCTCTGGCCCGTACCGTGCAGTTCCGTATCTGGCCCGTCCCATCCTGTACCCGGCCCATCCCCTCCTGTCTCTGGCCCGTCCCATACAGTTCTGTATCTGGCCCGTACCGTCCTGTATCTGGCCCGTACCATCTTGTATCTGGCACGTCCTGTTCCGTATCTTTCCTGTTCCGTCCCGTATCTGGCCTGTCTCATCCTATCTCTGGCCCGTCCAGTCCTGTCTCTGGCCCATCCCGTGCAGTTCTCTATCTGGCCTGTCCCATCCTGTACTCGGACCGTCCCCTCCTGCATCTGGCCCGTTCCGTACCATCCTGTATCTGGCCCATCTAGTCCCATCTTGTATCTGGCCCGTCGCGTATCTGGCTTGTACCGTCCCGTGTCTATCCTGTCGGGTCCCGTCACGTATCTGGTCTCTCCCGACCCATATCTGGCCCATCCCATCCTGTCTCTCGCCTGTCCCTTCCTGTATCTGGCCCGTCCCGTATCTGGCCCGTCCCTTCCTGTTTCTAGCTAGTCCCGTCCTTTCTCTGGCCCGTCCTGTCCTATCTCCGGCTCGTTCTGTCTCTGGCCCATCTCGTTCTGTCTCTGGCCCGTCTTGTCCTATCTCTGTCCCGTCCCGTCCTGTCTCTGGCCCGACCCGTCCTGTCCTGCCTCAGACCCGTCTGGTACTGCAGTGGCCCGTCCCTGGCCCATCCTGTATCTGGCCCATCCTGTATCTGGCCCATCCCGTCCTGTATATGTCCCGTCCTGTCTCTGGCCCGCCCCGTCCCGTCCTGTCTCTGGCCCGTCCCATCCGGTCTTTGGCCCGTCCCATCCGGTCTTTGGCCCATCCCATCCGGTCTTTGGCCCGTTCCATCTGGTTTTGGCCCGTGCCGTCTTTTGTGCTTTAAATTAAGGTGAGCTCAATAGTTAGAAAAGTATGATACTTTCTATAAATTATTAGCAAAATGTTTAAATGACACCTATTAAAAAACAGCCTCCTCCATATCCCCTCAAGCTGTCCTATCCATCACCAAGATAGGTGCATTTTCTGCCATTTAGGTAGAAGTAATCTTCAAACAATTTGCTTCTAATTTAGATAAAGTACCAGGAAGGTATATCATGCAAACTCTACATGTGATGTTTGCCTATTAAACAATAGTTGTAATATTTATTTGCAAAACTTCCATTTTCTCTATGCCTGTCCTACACTATTTAATTGTAACATCCCTGGCGGCGTGCTGGCATGGCTTCCCATCTCACACCATGCAAGACCGCCGACTTACCCACCAATCCAGGCTGCACACTGTGTTCCTCTGCTGGCTGTGTGCATGTGTCTTGGCTGCTTGTTGAGGGCGACAGCGGCAGCACTTCCTGATTTTTAAAGGAACAGTGCACGCATTCCTAATGTGTCCCCAGTCCTGTATCTGACCCATCTCGTCTCTGGCCCGTCCAGTCCTGTCTATGGTCCGTCCTATTCCTGTCTCTGGCCCGTCCTGTATCTCTGGCCCGTCCTGTATCTGTACCGTCCCGTATCTGCCCCGTCCCATATCTGCCCCATCCCGTAACTGGCCTGTCCCGTATCTGGCTCGTCCCGCATCTGGCCCGTCCTGTTCCGTATCTGTTCCATCTCGTCATGTATCTGGCCCGTCCCGTCATGTATCTGGCCCGTGCCATCCCATTTCTGGCCCGTACCATCCCGTATTTGGCCCGTCCTGTCCTATCTCTGGCTCGTCCTGTCTCTGGCCCATCTCGTCTTGCCTCTGGCCCGTCTTGTCCTGTTTCTGGCCCGTCCCGTCCTGTCTCTGGCCCGACCCGTCCTGTCCTGCCTCTGACCCGTCCGGTACTGCAGTGGCCCGTCCCTGGCCCATCCTGTATCTGCCCCATCCTGTATCTGGCCCGCCTCGTCTCTGGCCTGTCCCGTCCTGTATATGTCCCGTCCGGTCTCTGGCCCGCCCCGTCGGTCTCTGGCCCGTCCCATCCGGTCTCTGGCCCGTCCCATCCGGTCTTTGGCCCGTCCCATCTGGTCTTTGGCCCGTGCCGTCCTCTGTGCTTTAAATTAAGGTGAGCTCAATAGTTAGAAAAGTATGATATTTTCTATAAATTATTAGCAAAATGTTTAAATGACACCTATCAAAAAACAGCCTCCTCCATATCCCCTCAAGCTGTCCTATCCATCACCAAGATAGGTGCATTTTCTGCCATTTAGGTAGAAGTAATCTTCAAACAATTTGCTTCTAATTTAGATAAAGTACCAGGAAGGTATATCATGCAAACTCTACATGTGATGTTTGCCTATTAAACAATAGTTGTAATATTTATTTGCAAAACTTCCATTTTCTCTATGCCTGTCCTACACTATTTAATTGTAACATCCCTGGCGGCGTGCTGGCATGGCTTCCCATCTCACACCATGCAAGACCGCCGACTTACCCACCAATCCAGGCTGCACACTGTGTTCCTCTGCTGGCTGTGTGCATGTGTCTTGGCTGCTTGTTGAGGGCGACAGCGGCAGCACTTCCTGATTTTTAAAGGAACAGTGCACGCATTCCTAATGTGTCCCCAGTCCTGTATCTGACCCATCTCGTCTCTGGCCCGTCCAGTCCTGTCTATGGTCCGTCCTATTCCTGTCTCTGGCCCGTCCTGTATCTCTGGCCCGTCCTGTATCTGTACCGTCCCGTATCTGCCCCGTCCCATATCTGCCCCATCCCGTAACTGGCCTGTCCCGTATCTGGCTCGTCCCGTATCTGGCCCGTCCTGTTCCGTATCTGTTCCATCTCGTCATGTATCTGGCCCGTCCCGTCATGTATCTGGCCCGTGCCGTCCCATTTCTGGCCCGTACCATCCCGTATTTGGCCCGTCCTGTCCTATCTCTGGCTCGTCCTGTCTCTGGCCCATCTCGTCTTGCCTCTGGCCCGTCTTGTCCTGTTTCTGGCCCGTCCCGTCCTGTCTCTGGCCCGACCCGTCCTGTCCTGCCTCTGACCCGTCCGGTACTGCAGTGGCCCGTCCCTGGCCCATCCTGTATCTGCCCCATCCTGTATCTGGCCCGCCTCGTCTCTGGCCTGTCCCGTCCTGTATATGTCCCGTCCGGTCTCTGGCCCGCCCCGTCGGTCTCTGGCCCGTCCCATCCGGTCTCTGGCCCGTCCCATCCGGTCTTTGGCCCGTCCCATCTGGTCTTTGGCCCGTGCCGTCCTCTGTGCTTTAAATTAAGGTGAGCTCAATAGTTAGAAAAATATGATACTTTCCATAAATTATTAGCAAAATGTTTAAATGACATCTATCAAAAAACAGCCTCCTCCATATCCCCTCAAGCTGTCCTATCCATCACCAAGATAGGTGCATTTTCTGCCATTTAGGTAGAAGTAATCTTCAAACAATTTGCTTCTAATTTAGATAAAGTACTAGGAAGGTATATCATGCAAACTCTACATGTGATGTTTGCCTATTAAACAATAATTGTAATATTTATTTGCAAAACTTCCATTTTCTCTACACCTGACCTACACTACTTAATTGTAACATCCCTGGCGGCGTGCTGGCATGGCTTCCCATCTCACACCATGCAAGACCGCCGACTTACCCACCAATGCAGGCTGCGCACTATGTTCCTATGCTGGCTGTGTGCATTCCTAATGTGTCCCCAGTCCTGTATCTGACCCGTCCCGTCTCTGGCCCATCCCAGCCTGTCCCTGGCCCATCCCATCCTGTCTATGGCCCGTCCTCTAATGTCTAACCCGCCCCTTCCTGTATCTGGTCCGTCCAGTCCATATCTGACCCGTTTAGTCCCGTTTCTGACCATCCTGTCCCGTATCGGGCTTTCCCTTATCTAGCCCATCTCATCCCGTATCTGGCCCATCCCGTCCAGTATCTGGCCCGTTCCATATCTGGCCAGTCCCGTATCTAGCACGTCCTATCCCTGGCCCAGCCTGTCCCGTATCTGGCCCGTCCTGTATCTGGTCGCTCCGTCTCTGGCCCGTCCCGTCCTTTTTCAAGCACGGCCCGTCCGGTCCTATTTCTGGCCTGTCCTGTATCTGGCTCATTCCGTCACGTATCTGGCCTGTCTCGTCCTGTATCTGGCCCATCCCACTAAAGGTAGTATTATCAAATCCTCCACAAATTTACACCTCCAGCAAATTTAACCTGGGGTGTGTTTAAAATTAAGGTGAGTTCAATAGTTAGAATAATATGATACTTTCCATAAATTATTAGCAAAATGTTTAAATGACACCTATCAAAAATCAGCCTCCTCCATATCCCCTCAAGCTGTCCTATCCATCACCAAGATAGGTGCATTTTCTGCCATTTAGGCAGAAGTAATCTTCAATTTGCTTCTAATTTAGATAAAGTACTAGGAAGGTATATCATGCAAACTTTACATGTGATGTTTGCCTATTAAATAATAGTTGTAATATTTATTTGCAAAACTTCCATTTTCTCAGCACCTGACCTACACTACTTAATGGTAACATCCCTGGCGGCAAGCTGGCATGGCTTCCCATCTCACACCATGCAAGACCGTCGACTTACCCACCAATGCAGGCTGCGCACTATGTTCCTATGCTGGCTGTGTACATGTGTCTTGGCTGCTTGTTGAGGGCGGAAGCGGCAGCACTTCCTGATTCTTAAAGGAACAGTGCACGCATTCCTAATGTGTCCCCAGTCCTGTATCTGATCCATCGCGTCTCTGGCCCGTCCCGTCTCTGGCCGTCCCGTTCTGTCTCTGGCCCGTCCCAGCCTGTCCCTGGCCCCTCCCATCCTGTCTATGGCCCGTCCTGTAATATCTAACCCGCCCCGTCCCGTATCTGGTCCGTCCAGTCCCATATCTGACCCGTTTGGTCCCGTATCTGACCATCCCGTCCCGTATCTGGCTATCCCTTATCTGGCCCATCTCATCACGTATCTGGCCCGCCTCATCCTTTCCCGTCTCTGGCACTTCCTGTCCCGTATCTGACCCAACCAGTCCCTATCTGGCCCGTCCCGTATATGGCCAGGCCCATTCAGTATCTGGCCCGTCCCGTATCTGGCCATCTCGTATCTGGCCCATCCCATCCTGTCCATGGCTCATCCCATATCTAGCATGTCCTGTCCCATATCTGGCCCGTCCCGTATCTGGCCCATGTCGTCCTGTATCTGGCCCGTCCCATATTTTGCCCGTACCGTCCTGTATCTGGCCTGTCCCGTACTGTATCTGGGCCATCCCGTCCAGTCTCTGGCCTGTCTTTTCCTGTATCTGGACCGTCCCGTCCGGTCTCTGGCCTGTCCGATAAAGTATAGCTTGTCCCGTCCTGTTTCTGGCCCGTCCCGTCCTGTCTCTGACTCATCCTGTCCTGTTTCTGGCCCGTCCCGTCCTGTATCTGGCCCGTCCCATCTCGTATCTGGCCCGTCCCGCATCTGTCCTGTCCTGTCCTGTATCTGGCCTGTCCCTTCCTGTATCTGGCCAGTCCCTTCCCATCTCGTCCTGTCTCTGGCCTGCCCCGTCCTGTCTATGGTATGGCCCGTCCGATGCTATCTCTGGCCTGTCCAATCCTGTCTCTTGCCCGTCCCATCTCTGGTCCGTCCCGTCCTGTATTTGGCCTGTCTCGTCCTGTCTCTGGCCCGACCTGTCCTGTCCTGCCTTTGGCCAGTCCCGTTCTGCTCTGGCCCGTCCCGTCCCTGGACCGTCCTGTATCTGGACCGGCCCATCCTGTATCTGGTCGCCCCGTCTCTAGCCCGTCCCGTCCTGTCTCTGGCACGCCTCGGTCCGTGCTATCTCCGGCCAGTCTCATCCTGTATTTGGTCCGTCCCGTCCTGTCTATAACCCGTCTCGTCCTGTCTCTGGCGTGTCCCGTCCGGTCCTGTCTCTGGCCCGTCCTGTATCTGGCCCGTCCTGTGTCTGGCTCATCCCGTATCTTTCCTGTCCCATCCTGTATCTGGCCCATCCCATTAAAGGTAGTATTATCAAATCCTCCACAAATTTACACCTCCAGGAAATTTAACCTGGGGTGTGTTTTAAATTAAGGTGAGTTCAATAGTTAGAAAAATATGATTCTTTCCATAAATTATTAGCAAAATGTTTAAATTACACCTATCAAAAACAGCCTCCTCCATATCCCCTCAAGCAGTCCTATCCATCACCAAGATAGGTGCATTTTCTGCCATTTAGGTAGAAGTAATCTTCAAACAATTTGCTTCTAATTTAGATAAAGTACCAGGAAAGTATATCATGCAAACACTACATGTGATGTTTGCCTATTAAATAATAGTTGTAATATTTATTTGCAAAACTTCCATTTTCTCTACGCCTGACCTACACTACTTAATTGTAACATCCATGGCGGCATGCTGGCATGGCTTCCCATCTCACACCATGCAAGACCGCCGACTTACCCACCAATGGAGGCTGCGCACTATGTTCCTATGCTGTCTGTGTGCATGTGTCTTGGTTGCTTGTTGAGGGCGGTAGCAGCAGCACTTCCTGATTCTTAAAGGATCAGTGCACGCATTCCTAATGTGTCCCCAGTCCTGTATCTGACCCGTCCCATCTCTAACCCGTCCCGTCTCTGGCCCGTCACATCCTGTCTCTGGCCAGTCTCAGCCTGTCCCTGACCCCTCCCATTCTGTCTATGTCCTGTCCTGTAATGTCTAACCCGCCCCGTCCCGTATCTGGTCCGTCCAGTCCCATATCTGACCCGTTTAGTCCCGTATCTGACCATCCCGTCCCGTATCTGGCTGTCCCTTATCTGGCCCATCTCATCCCGTATCTGGCCCGCCTCGTCCCTTCCCGTCTCTGGCACGTCCTGTCCTGTATGTGACCCAACCAGTCCCTATCTGGCCCGTCCCGTATGTGTCCATGATCATTCAGTATGTGGCCCGTCCCGTATCTGGCCATCTCGTATCTGGCCCATTCCATCCTGTCCATGGTTCATCCCATATCTAGCCTGTCCTGTCCCATATCTGGCCCGTCCCGTATCTGGCCCATGTCGTCCTGTATCTGGCCCGTCTCATTTTTGGCCCGGACCGTCCTGTATGTGGCCTGTCCCGTACTGTATCTGGGCCATCCTGTCCTGTCTCTGGCCCGTCTTATCCTGTATCTGGACCGTCCCGTCCGGTCTCTGGACGGTCCCATAATGTATAGCTTGTCCCGTCCTGTTTCTGGCCCGTCCCGTCCTGTCACTGGCTAGTCCTGTCCTGTATCTGGCACATCCTGTACCGTCTCTGGCCCGTCCCATCCTGTCTATTTCCCTTCCCATAATGTATAGCTCGTGAAGTCCTGTTTCTGGCCCGTCCCGTCCTATCTCTGGCTCGTCCCGTCCTGTATCTGGCCCGTCCCATCTCGTATCTGGCCCGTCCCGCATCTGGCCTGTCCTGTCCCATATCTGGCCTGTCCCTTCCCATCTCGTCCTGTCTCTGGCCCGTCCCGTCCTGTCTCTGGCCTGTCCCGTCATGTCTCTGGCCCGTTCGGTGCTATCTCTGGCCTGTCCAATCCTGTCTCTTGCCCATCCCATCTCTTGTCCATCCCGTCCTCTCTTTGGCCCGTCCCGTCCTCTCTCTTGCCCGTCCCGTCCTCTCTCTTGCCCGTCCCGTCCTGTCTCTGGCCTGATCGGTCCTGTCCTGCCTCTGACCAGTCCCGTCCTGCTCTGGCCCGTCCTGTCCCTGGACTGTCCTGTATCTGGACCGACCCGTCCACTATCTGTCGCCCCGTCTCTAGCCCGTCCCGTCCTGTCTCTGGTACGCCTCGGTCCGTCCTATCTCCAGCCAGTCTCATCCTGTCTTTGGCCTGTCCAGTCCTGTCTCTGGCCCGTCTCGTCATGTCTCTGGCGTGATCCGTCCGGTCCTGTCTCTGGCCCGTCCTGTATCTGGCCCATTCCGTATCTGGCCCGTCCCGTCCTGTATCTGGCCCATCCCATTAAAGGTAGTATTATCAAATCCTCCACAAATTTACACATAAAGGAACTTTAATCTGGGGTGTGTTATAAATTAAGGTGAGTTCAATAGTTAGAAAAATATGATACTTTCCATAAATTATTAGCAAAATGTTTAAATGACACCTATCAAAAAAACAACCTCCTCCATATCCCCTCAAGCTGTCCTATCCATCACCAAGATAGGTGCATTTTCTGCCATTTAGGCAGAAGTAATCTTCAATTTGCCTCTAATTTAGATAAAGTACTAGGAAGGTATATCATGCAAACTTTACATGTGATGTTTGCCTATTAAATAATAGTTGTAATATTTATTTGCAAAACTTCCATTTTCTCTACACCAGACCTACACTACTTAATTGTAACATCACTGGCGGCAAGCTGGCATGGCTTCCAATCTCACACCATGCAAGACCGTCGACTTACCCACCAATGCAGGCTGAACACTATGTTCCTATGCTGGCTGTGTACATGTGTCTTGGCTGCTTGTTGAGGGCGGCAGCACTTCCTGATTCTTAAAGGAACAGTGCACGCATTCCTAATGTGTCCCCAGTCCTGTATCTGACCCATCCCGTCTCTGGCCCGTCCCGTCTCTGGCCCGTCCCGTCCTGTCTCTGGCCTGTCCCAGCCTATCTCTGGCCCGTCCCATCCTCTCTTTGGCCCGTCCCGTCCTCTCTCTTGACCGTCCCGTCCTGTCTCTGGCCCGACTGGTCCTGTCCTGCCTCAGGCCAGTCCCATCCTGCTCTGGCCAGTCCCGACCGGTGCTATCTCTGGCCTGTCCAATCCTGTCTCTTGCCCGTCCCATCTCTGGTCTGTCCCGTCCTGTCTTTGGCCCTTCCCGTCCTATCTCTGGCCCGTCCCGTCCTCTCTTTGGCCCGTCCCGTCCTCTCTCTTGCCCGTCCCGTCCTGTCTCTGGCCCGACCGGTCCTGTCCTGCCTCAGGCCAGTCCCATCCTGCTCTGGCCAGTCCCGTCCCTGGACCGTCCTGTATCTGGACCGCCCCGTCCTGTATCTGGTCGCCCCGTCTCTAGCAGGTCCCGTCCTGTCTCTGGCACGCCTCGGTCCGTCCTATCTTCGGCCAGTCTCATCCTGTCTTTGGCCCGTCCCGTCCCGTCTGTCTCTGGCAAGTCCGGTCCTGTCTCTGGCCCGTCCCGTATCTGGCCCATCCAGTATCTGGCCTGTCCCGTCCTGTATCTGGCCCGTCCCGTCATGTATCTGGGCTGTCCCATAGCTGGCCCATACCATCACATATCTGGCTCGTCACGTTTCTGGCCCATCCCGTTATGTATCTGGCCCGTCCCATCCTGTCTATGGCCCGATTTGTCCTGTCTATGGCCTGTCCCGTAATGTCTCTAGCACATTTCGTCCTGTCTCTGGCCCATCCCGTCCTGTATCTGGTCGGTCTCGTCCTGTATCTGGCCCGTCCCATCCTGAATCTGGCCCGTCCTGTCTATGGCCCGTCCGATAATGTATAGCTTGTCCCGTCCTGTTTCTGGCCAGTCCCGTACTATCTCTGGCTCGTCTTGTCCTGTATCTGGCCCGTCCCGTCCATTTCCCGTCCCATAATGTATAGCTCGTCCCGTCCTGTTTCTGGCCCATCCCATCCTATCTCTGCCTTGTCCCGTCCTATATCTGGCGCGTCCCGCATCTGGCCTGTCCTGTCCCGTATCTGGCCTGTCCCTTCCTGTATCTGGCCAGTCCCTTCCCATCTCGTCCTGTCGCTGGCCTGTTCCGTCCTGTCTCTGGCCCGTCCGGTGCTATCTCTGGCCTGTCCAATCCTGTCTCTTGCCGGTCCCGTCTCTGGCCCATCCCTTCCTGTCTCTGGCCCAGGTCTGGCCCGTCTCATCCCGTATCTGGCCCATCCCGTCCAGTATCTGACCCGTTCCATATCTGGCCAGTCTCGTATCTGGCACGTCCTGTCCCTGGCCCGGCCTGTCCCGTATCTGGCCCGTCCTGTATCTGGCCTGTCCAGTATCTGGCCCGTCCCGCATCTGACCCGTCCCGTATCTGGCCCGTCCCATCCCGTATCTGGTCTGTACCGTCCTGTATCTGGCCCATCCCGTCATGTATCTGGGCTGTCGCATATCTGGCCAATACCGTCCCATATCTGGCTCGTCACGTTTCTGGCCCATCCCGTCATGTATCTGGCCCATCCCATCCTGTCTCTGGCCCGACCCGTCCTGTCTATGGCCCATCCCGTAATGTCTCTAGCACAATCCGTCTTGTCTCTGGCCCATCCCGTCCTGCATCGGTTCGGTCCAGTCCTGTATCTGGCCCGTCCCGTCCTGAATCTAGCCCATCCCGTATCTGGCTCGTCCCTTCCTGTATCTGGCCCGTCCTATCCTGTCCTGTCTCTGGCCCATTCCGTTTTGAATCTGGCCCGTGCCGTATCTGGCCCGTCCCTTCCTGTATCTGGCCCGTCCCGTCCTTTCTCTGGCCTGACCGGTCCTGTCCTGACTCTGGCCAGTCCAGTGCTGCTCTGGTCCGTCCCTTCCCTGGCCCGTCCTGTATCTGGACCGTCCCATTCTGTATCTAGTCGCCCCGTCCCGTATCTGGTCTGTCCAGTCCCATATCTGACCCGTTTAGTGCCGTATCTGACCATCCCGTCCCGTATCTGGCTTTCCCTTATCTGGCCCATCTCATCCCGTATCTGGCCTGCCTTGCCCCTTCCCAACTCTGGCACGTCCTGTCCCGAGTCTGACCCAACCAGTCCCTATCTGGCCCGTCCCGTATGTGGCCAGGCCCATTCAGTATCTGGCCTGTCCCGTATCTGGCCATCTCGTATCTGGCCCATCCCATCCTGTCCATGGCTCATCCCATATCCAGCCTGTCCTGTCCCATATCTGGCCCGTCCTGTATCTTGCCCATGTTGTCCTGTATCTGGCCCGTCCTATATTTGGCCCGTACCGTCCTGTATCGGGCCTGTCCCGTACTGTATCTGGACAGTCCCGTCCGGTCTCTGGCCCATCCCATAATGTATAGCTTGTCCCATCCTGTTTCTGGCCCGTCCCTTCCTGTATCTGGCCCGTCCCGTCCTCTCTTTGACCCATCCCGTCCTCTATCTTGCCCGTCCCCTCCTGTCTCTGGCCCGACTGGTCCTGTCCTGTCTCTGACCAGTCTCGTCCTGCTCTGGCCCGTCCCGACCCTGGATTGTACTGTATATGGACCGTCCCGTCCTGTATCTGTCGCCCCGTCTCTAGCCCGTCCCGTCCTGTCTCTGGTACGCCTCAGTCCATAATATCTCCGGCCAGTCTCATCCTGTCTTTCGCCTGTCCCGTCCTGTCTCTGGCCCTTCTCGTCATGTCTCTGGCGTGTGCCGTCCGGTCCTGTCTCTGGCCTGTCCTGTATCTGGCCCATTCCGTATCTTGTCTGTCCCGTCCTGTATCTGGCCCACCCCATTAAAGGTAGTATTATCAAATCCTCCACAAATTTACACATAAAGGAACTTTAGCCTGGGTTGTGTTTTAAATTAAGGTGAGTTCAATAGTTAGAAAAATATGATACTTTCCATAAATTATTAGCAAAATGTTTAAATGACACCTATCAAAAAACAGCCTCCTCCATATCCCCTCAAGCTGTCCTATCCATCACCAAGATAGGTGCATTTTCTGCCATTTAGGTAGAAGTAATCTTCAAACAATTTGCTTCTAATTTAGATAAAGTACTAGGAAGGTATATCATGCAAACTCTACATGTGATGTTTGCCTATTAAACAATAGTTGTAATATTTATTTGCAAAACTTCCATTTTCTGTACACCTGACCTACACTACTTAATTGTAACATCCCTGGTGGCGTGCTGGCATGGCTTCCCATCTCACACCATGCAAGACCGCAGACTTACCCACCAATGCAGGCTGCGCACTATGTTCCTATGTGGGCTGTGTGCATGTGTCTTGGCTGCTTTTTGAGGGCGGCAGCGGCAGCACTTCCTGATTCTTAAAGGAACAGTGCACGCATTCCTTTTGTATCCCCAGTCCTGTATCTGACCCGACCCGTGTCTGGCCTGTGAGGTCCTGTCTCTGGCCCGTCCCAGCCTGTCCCTGGCCCCATCCATCCTGTCTATGACCCGTTATGTAATGTCTAACCCGCCCCGTCCTGTATCTGGTCCGTCCAGTCGCATATCTGACCCGTTTAGTCCCGTATCTGACCATCCCGTCCCGTATCTGGCTTTCCCATATCTAGCCCATCTCATCCCGTATCTGGCTCGCATCGTCCCTTCCCATCTGTGGCACGTCCTGTCCCGTATCTGACCATACCAGTCCCTCTCTGGCCCGTCCCGTATGTGGCCAGGCCCTTTCAGTATCTGGCCCGTCCCGTATCTGGCCATCTCGTATCAGCCCCATCCCATCCTGTCCATGGCTCATCCCATATCTAGCCTCTCCTGTCCCATATCTGGCTCGTCCCGTATCTGGCCCATGTCGTCCTGTATCTGGCCCGTCCCATATTTGGCCCGTACCGTCCTGTATCTGGCCTGTCCCGTAGTGTATCTGGGCCATCCTGTCCTGTCTCTGGCCCGTCTTTTCCTGTATCTGGACCGTCTGGTCTCTGTCCCGTCCCATAATGTATAGCTTGTCCCGTCCTGTTTCTGGCCCGTCCCGTCCGGTCTCTGGCTCGTCCTGTCCTGTATCTGGCACGTCCCGTACCGTCTCTGGCCCGTCCCATCCTGTCTATTTCCCGTCCCATAATGTATAGCTCGTCCAGTCCTGTTTCTGGCCCGTCCCGTCCTATCTCCGGCTCGTCCCGTCTTGTATCTGGCCCGTCCCATCTCGTATCTGGCCCGTCCCGCATCTGGCCTGTCTTGTCCCTTATCTGGCCAGTCCCTTCCTGTATCTGGCCAGTACCTTCCCATCTCATCCTGTCTCTGGTCCGTCCGATCCTGTCTCAGGCCTGGTCAGTCCTGTCTCTGGCCCGACCGATGCTATCTCTGGCCTGTCCAATCGTGTCTCTTGCCCGTCCCATCTCTGGTCCGTCCCGTCCTGTCTTTGGCCCTTCCCGTCCTGTCTCTGGCCCGTCCCGTCCTCTCTCTTGCCCGTCCCGTCCTGTCTCTGGCTCGACCGATCCTGTCCTGCCTCAGGCCAGTCCCATCCTGCTCTGGCCAGTCCAGGCCCTGGACGGTCCTGTATCTGGACCGCCCCGTCCTGTATCTGGTCGCCCCGTCTCTAGCACGTCCCGTCTTGTCTCTGGCATGCCTCGCTCCGTCCTATCTTCGGCCAGTCTCATCCTGTATCTGGTCGCCCCGTCTCTGGCCCGTCCCGTCCTTTTTCAGGCACGGCCCGTCCGGTCCTATCTTTGGCCTGTCCTGTATCTGGCCCATTCCGTCACGTATCTGGCCTGTCACGTCCTGTATCTGGCCCATCCCACTAAAGGTAGTATTATCAAATCCTCCACAAATTTACAACTCCAGGAAATTTAACCTGGGGTGTGTTTTAAATTAAGGTGAGTTCAATACTTAGAATAATATGATACTTTCCATAAATTATTAGCAAAATGTTTAAATGACACCTATCAAAAAACAGCCTCCTCCATATCCCCTCAAGCTGTCCTATCCATCACCAAGATAGGTGCATTTTCTGCCATTTAGGCAGAAGTAATCTTCAATTTGCCTCTAATTTAGATAAAGTACTAGGAAGGTATATCATGCAAACTCTACATGTGACGTTTGCCTATTAAATAATAGTTGTAATATTTATTTGCAAAACTTCCATTTTCTCTACACCTGACCTACACTACTTAATTGTAACATCACTGGCGGCAAGCTGGCATGGCTTCCAATCTGACACCATGCAAGACCGTCGACTTACCCACCAATGCAGGCTGAACACTATGTTCCTATGCTGGCTGTGTACATGTGTCTTGGCTGCTTGTTGAGGGCGGCAGCGGCAGCACTTCCTGATTCTTAAAGGAACAGTGCACGCATTCCTAATGTGTCCCCAGTCCTGTATCTGACCCATCCCGTCTCTGGCCCGTCCCGTCTCTGGCCCGTCCCGTCCTGTCTCTGGCCTGTCCCAGCCTGTCTCTGGCCCGACCGGTGCTATCTCTGGCCTGTCCAATCCTGTCTCTTGCCCGTCCCATCTCTGGTCCGTCCCGTTCTGTCTTTGGCCCTTCCCGTCCTATCTCTGGCCCGTCCCGTCCTCTCTTTGGCCCGTCCCGTCCTCTCTCTTGCCTGTCCCGTCCTGTCTCTGGCCAGACCGGTCCTGTCCTGCCTCAGGCCAGTCCCATCCTGCTCTGGCCAGTCCCGTCCCTGGACCGTCCTGTATCTGGACCGCCCCGTCCTGTATCTGGTCGCCCCGTCTCTAGCAGGTCCCGTCCTGTCTCTGGCACGCCTCGGTCTGTCCTATCTTCGGCCAGTCTCATTCTGTCTTTGGCCCATCCCGTCCCGTCTGTCTCTGGCCCGTCCCGTATCTGGCCCATCCAGTATCTGGCCTGTCCCGTCCTGTATCTGGCCCGTCCCGTCATGTATCTGGGCTGTCCCATAGCTGGCCCATACCATCCCATATCTGGCTCGTCACGTTTCTGGCCCATCCCGTCATGTATCTGGCCCGTCCCATCCTGTCTATGGCCCGATTTGTCCTGTCTATGGCCTGTCCCGTAATGTCTCTAGCACATTCCGTCCTGTCTCTGGCCCATCCCGTCCTGTATCTGGTCGGTCCCGCCCTGTATCTGGCCCGTCCCATCCTGAATTTGGCCCGTCCTGTCTATGGCCCGTCCGATAATGTATAGCTTGTCCCGTCCTGTTTCTGGCCAGTCCCGTACTATCTCTGGCTCGTCTTGTCCTGTATCTGGCCCGTCCCGTCCATTTCCCGTCCCATAATGTATAGCTCGTCCCGTCCTGTTTCTGGCCCGTCCCATCCTATCTCTGCCTTGTCCCGTCCTATATCTGGCGCGTCCCGTCTCGTATCTGGCCCGTCCCGCATCTGGCCTGTCCTGTCCCGTATCTGGCCTGTCCCTTCCTGTATCTGGCCAGTCCCTTCCCATCTCGTCCTGTCGCTGGCCTGTTCCGTCCTGTCTCTGGCCCGTCCGGTGCTATCTCTGGCCTGTCCAATCCTGTCTCTTGCCGGTCCCGTCTCTGGCCCATCCCTTCCTGTCTCTGGCCCAGGTCTGGCCCGTCTCATCCCGTATCTGGCCCATCCCGTCCAGTATCTGACCCGTTCCATATCTGGCCAGTCTCGTATCTGGCACGTCCTGTCCCTGGCCCGGCCTGTCCCGTATCTGGCCCGTCCTGTATCTGGCCTGTCCAGTATCTGGCCCGTCCCGCATCTGACCCGTCCCGTATCTGGCCCGTCCCATCCCGTATCTGGTCCGTACCGTCCTGTATCTGGCCCATCCTGTCATGTATCTGGGCTGTCGCATATCTGGCCAATACCGTCCCATATCTGGCTCGTCATGTTTCTGGCCCATCCCGTCATGTATCTGGCCCATCCCATCCTGTCTCTGGCCCGACCCGTCCTGTCTATGGCCCATCCCGTAATGTCTCTAGCACATTCCGTCTTGTCTCTGGCCCATCCCGTCCTGCATCGGTTCGGTCCAGTCCTGAATCTAGCCCATCCCGTATCTGGCTCGTCCCTTCCTGCATCTGGCATGTCCTATCCTGTCCTGTCTCTGGCCCATTCCGTCTTGAATCTGGCCCGTGCCGTATCTGTCCCGTCCCTTCCTGTATCTGGCCCGTCCCTTCCTTTCTCTGGCCTGACCGGTCCTGTCCTGACTCTGGCCAGTCCAGTGCTGCTCTGGTCCGTCCCTTCCCTGGCCCGTCCTGTATCTGGACCGTCCCATTCTGTATCTAGTCGCCCCGTCCCGTATCTGGTCTGTCCAGTCCCATATCTGACCTGTTTAGTGCCGTATCTGACCATCCCGTCCCGTATCTGGCTTTCCCTTATCTGGCCCATCTCATCCCGTATCTGGCCTGCCTTGCCCCTTCCCAACTCTGGCACGTCCTGTCCCGTGTCTGACCCAACCAGTCCCTATCTGGCCCGTCCCGTATGTGGCCAGGCCCATTCAGTATCTGGCCTGTCCCGTATCTGGCCATCTCGTATCTGGCCCATCCCATCCTGTCCATGGCTCATCCCATATCCAGCCTGTCCTGTCCCATATCTGGCCCGTCCTGTATCTTGCCCATGTTGTCCTGTATCTGGCCCGTCCTATATTTGGCCTGTGCCGTCCTGTATCGGGACTGTCCCGTACTGTATCTGGACCGTCCCGTCCGGTCTCTGGCCCATCCCATAATGTATAGCTTGTCTCGTCCTG
Source organism: Phyllobates terribilis (assembly GCF_046119375.1). Taxonomy (NCBI): domain Eukaryota; kingdom Metazoa; phylum Chordata; class Amphibia; order Anura; family Dendrobatidae; genus Phyllobates; species Phyllobates terribilis. The sequence goes on from NW_027363645.1 coordinate 206,509, forward strand.
TTTCTGGCCCGTCCCTTCCTGTATCTGGCCCGTCCTCTCTTTGACCCGTCCCGTCCTCTATCTTGCCCGCCCCCTCCTGTCTCTGGCCCGACCGGTCCTGTCCTGTCTCTGACCAGTCTCGTCCTGCTCTGGCCCGTCCCGTCCCTGGACTGTCCTGTATCTGGACCGTCCCGTCCTGTATCTGTCGCCCCGTCTCTAGCCCGTCCCGTCCTGTCTCTGGTACGCCTCAGTCCATAATATCTCCGGCCAGTCTCATCCTGTCTTTCGCCTGTCCCGTCCTGTCTCTGGCCCGTCTCGTCATGTCTCTGGCGTGTGCCGTCCGGTCCTGTCTCTGGCCCGTCCTGTATCTGGCCCATTCCGTATCCTGTCTGTCCCGTCCTGTATCTGGCCCACCCCATTAAAAGTAGTATTATCAAATCCTCCACAAATTTACACACAAAGGAACTTTAGCCTGGGGTGTGTTTTAAATTAAGGTGAGTTCAATAGTTAGAAAAATATGATACTTTCCATAAATTATTAGCAAAATGTTTAAATGACACCTATCAAAAAACAGCCTCCTCCATATCCCCTCAAGCTGTCCTATCCATCACCAAGATAGGTGCATTTTCTGCCATTTAGGTAGAAGTAATCTTCAAACAATTTGCTTCTAATTTAGATAAAGTACTAAGAAGGTATATCATGCAAACTCTACATGTGACGTTTGCCTATTAAACAATAGTTGTAATATTTATTTGCAAAACTTCCATTTTCTGTACACCTGACCTACACTACTTAATTGTAACATCCCTGGTGGCGTGCTGGCATGGCTTCCCATCTCACACCATGCAAGACCGCCGACTTACCCACCAATGCAGGCTGCGCACTATGTTCCTATGTGGGCTGTGTGCATGTGTCTTGGCTGCTTTTTGAGGGCGGCAGCGGCAGCACTTCCTGATTCTTAAAGGAACAGTGCACGCATTCCTTTTGTATCCCCAGTCCTGTATCTGACCCGTCCCGTGTCTGGCCTGTCCGGTCCTGTCTCTGGCCCGTCCCAGCCTGTCCCTGGCCCCATCCATCCTGTCTATGACCCGTTCTGTAATGTCTAACCCGCCCCGTCCCGTATCTGGTCCGTCCAGTCGCATATCTGACCCGTTTAGTCCCGTATCTGACCATCCCGTCCCGTATCTGGCTTTCCCTTATCTAGCCCATCTCATCCCGTATCTGGCCCGCATCGTCCCTTCCCATCTGTGGCACGTCCTGTCCCGTATCTGACCATACCAGTCCCTATCTGGCCCGTCCCGTATGTGGCCAGGCCCATTCAGTATCTGGCCAGTCCCGTATCTGGCCATCTCGTATCAGCCCCATCCCATCCTGTCCATGGCTCATCCCATATCTAGCCTCTCCTGTCCCATATCTGGCTCGTCCCGTATCTGGCCCATGTCGTCCTGTATCTGGCCCGTCCCATATTTGGCCCGTACCGTCCTGTATCTGGCCTGTCCCGTAGTGTATCTGGGCCATCCTGTCCTGTCTCTGGCCCGTCTTTTCCTGTATCTGGACCGTCTGGTCTCTGTCCCGTCCCATAATGTATAGCTTGTCCCGTCCTGTTTCTGGCCCGTCCCGTCCGGTCTCTGGCTCGTCCTGTCCTGTATCTGGCACGTCCCGTACCGTCTCTGGCCCGTCCCATCCTGTCTATTTCCCGTCCCATAATGTATAGCTCGTCCAGTCCTGTTTCTGGCCCGTCCCGTCCTATCTCCGGCTCGTCCCGTCTTGTATCTGGCCCGTCCCATCTCGTATCTGGCCCGTCCCGCATCTGGCCTGTCTTGTCCCTTATCTGGCCAGTCCCTTCCTGTATCTGGCCAGTACCTTCCCATCTCATCCTGTCTCTGGCCCGTCCGATCCTGTCTATGGCCTGTCCAATCCTGTCTCTTGCCCGTCCCATCTCTGGTCCGTCCCGTCCTGTCTTTGGCCCTTCCCGTCCTGTCTCTGGCCCGTCCCGTCCTCTCTCTTGCCCGTCCCGTCCTGTCTCTGGCTCGACCGGTCCTGTCCTGCCTCAGGCCAGTCCCATCCTGCTCTGGCCAGTCCCGTCCCTGGACCGTCCTGTATCTGGACCGCCCCGTCCTGTATCTGGTCGCCCCGTCTCTAGCAGGTCCCGTCCTATCTCTAGCACGCCTCGGTCCGTCCTATCTTCGGCCAGTCTCATCCTGTCTTTGGCCCGTCCCGTCCCGTCTGTCTCTGGCAAGTCCGGTCCTGTCTCTTGCCGGTCCCGTCTCTGGCCCATCCCTTCCTGTCTCTGGCCCAGGTCTGGGCCGTCTCATCCCGTATCTGGCCCATCCCGTCCAGTATCTGACCTGTTCCATATCTGGCCAGTCTCGTATCTGGCACGTCCTGTCCCTGGCCCGGCCTGTCCCGTATCTGGCCCGTCCTGTATCTGGCCTGTCCAGTATCTGGCCCGTCCCGCATCTGACCAGTCCCGTATCTGGCCCGTCCCATCCCGTATCGGGTCCGTACCGTCCTGTATCTGGCCCATCCCGTCATGTATCTGGGCTGTCGCATATCTGGCCAATACCGTCCCATATCTGGCTCGTCACGTTTCTGGCCCATCCCATCATGTATCTGGCCCATCCCATCCTGTCTCTGGCCCGACCCGTCCTGTCTATGGCCCATCCCGTAATGTCTCTAGCACATTCAGTCTTGTTTCTGGCCCATCCCGTCCTGCATCGGTTCGGTCCAGTCCTGTATCTGGCCCGTCCCGTCCTGAATCTAGCCCATCCTGTATCTGGCCCGTCCTATCCTGTCCTGTCTCTGGCCCATTAAGTCTTGAATCTGGCCCGTGCCGTATCTGGACCGTCCCTTCCTGTATCTGGCCCGTCCCGTCCTTTCTCTGGCCTGACCGGTCCTGTCCTGACTCTGGCCAGTCCAGTGCTGCTCTGGTCCGTCCCTTCCCTGGCCCGTCCTGTATCTGGACCGTCCCATTCTGTATCTAGTCGCCCCGTCCCGTATCTGGTCTGTCCAGTTCCATATCTGACCCGTTTAGTGCCGTATCTGACCATCCCGTCCCGTATCTGGCTTTCCCTTATCTGGCACATCTCATCCCGTATCTGGCCTGCCTTGCCCCTTCCCAACTCTGGCACGTCCTGTCCCGTGTCTGACCCAACCAGTCCCTATCTGGCCCGTCCCGTATGTGGCCAGGCCCATTCAGTATCTGGCCTGTCCCGTATCTGGCCATCTCGTATCTGGCCCATCCCATCCTGTCCATGGCTCATCCCATATCCAGCCTGTCCTGTCCCATATCTGGCCCGTCCTGTATCTTGCCCATGTTGTCCTGTATCTGGCCCGTCCTATATTTGGCCTGTGACGTCCTGTATCGGGACTGTCCCGTACTGTATCTGGACTGTCCCGTCCGGTCTCTGGCCCATCCCATAATGTATAGCTTGTCACGTCCTGTTTCTGGCCAGTCCCGTACTATCTCTGGCTCGTCCTGTCCTGTATCTGGCCCGTCGCGTACCGTCTCTGGCCCATCCCGTCCTGTCTACTTCCCGTCCCATAATGTTTAGCTCGTCCCGTCCAGTTTCTGGCCCGTCCCATCCTATCTCTGCCTTGTCCCGTCCTATATCTGGCGCGTCCCGTCTCGTATCTGGCCCATCCCGCATCTGGCCTGTCCTGTCCCGTATCTGGCCTGTCCCTTCCTGTATCTGGCCAGTCCCTTCCCATCTCGTCCTGTCGCTGGCCTGTCCCGTCCTGTCTCTGGCCCGTTCGGTGCTATCTCTGGCCTGTTCAATCCTGTCTCTTGCCCCTCCCGTCTCTGGCCCGTCCTGTCCTGTCTCTGGCCCATCCCTTCCTGTCTCTGGCCCAGGTCTGGCCCGTCTCATCCCGTATCTGGCCCATCCCGTCCAGTATCTGGCCCGTTCCATATCTGGCCTGTCCCATATCTGGCACGTCCTGTCCCTGGCCCGGCCTGTCCCGTATCTGGCCCGTCCTGTATCTGGCCTGTCCCGTATCTGGCCCGTCCCGCATCTGACCCGTCCCGTATCTGGCCCGTCACGTAACGTATCTGGTTAGTCCCTTCCTGTATCTGGCCCGTCCTATCCTGTCCTGTCTCTGGCCCATCCCGTCTTGAATCTGGCCCGTGCCGTATCTGGCCCGTCCCTTCCTGTATCTGGCCTGTCCCGTCCTTTCTCTGGCCTGACCGGTCCTGTCCTGCCTCTGGCCAGTCCCGTCCTGCTCTGGTCCGTCCCTTCCCTGGCCCGTCCTGTATCTGGACCGTCCCGTCCTGTATCTGGTCGCCCCGTCTCTGGCCCGTCCCGTCCTTTTTCAGGCACGGCCCGTCCGGTCCTATCTTTGGCCTGTCCTGTATCTGGCCCATTCCGTCACGTATCTGGCCTGTCTCGTCCTGTATCTGGCCCATCCCACTAAAGGTAGTATTATCAAATCCTCCACAAATTTACACCTCCAGGAAATTTAACCTGGGGTGTGTTTTAAATTAAGGTGAGTTCAATAGTTAGAATAATATGATACTTTCCATAAATTATTAGCAAAATGTTTAAATGACACCTATCAAAAACAGCCTCCTCCATATCCCCTCAAGCTGTCCTATCCATCACCAAGATAGGTGCATTTTCTGCCATTTAGGCAGAAGTAATCTTCAATTTTCTTCTAATTTAGATAAAGTACTAGGAAGGTATATCATGCAAACTTTACATGTGAAGTTTGCCTATTAAATAATAGTTGTAATATTTATTTGCAAAACTTCCATTTTCTCTACACCTGACCTACACTACTTAATTGTAACATCCCTGGCGGCAAGCTGGCATGGCTTCCCATCTCACACCATGCAAGACAGCCGACTTACCCACCAATGCAGGCTGCGCACTATGTTCCTATGTTGGCTGTGTACATGTGTCTTGGCTGCTTGCTGAGGGCGGCAGCGGCAGCACTTCCTGATTCTTAAAGGAACAGTGCACGCATTCCTAATGTGTCCCCAGTCCTGTATCAGACCCATCCGGTCTCTGGCCTGTCCCGCCTCTGGCCCATCCCTGGCCCCTCCCATCCTGTCTATGGCCCGTGCTGTAATGTCTAACCCGCACAGTCCCGTATCTGGTCTGTCCAGTCCCATATCTGACCTGTTTAGTCCCATATCTGACCATCCCGTCCCGTATCTGGCTGTCCCTTATCTGGCCCATCTCATCCCGTATCTGGCCCACCTCGTCCCTTCCCTTCTCTGGCACATCCTGTCCCGTATCTGACCATACCAGTCACTATCTGGCCCGTCCCGTATGTGGCCAGGCCCATTCAGTATCTGGTCCGTCCCGTATCTGGCCATCTCGTATCTGGCCCATACCATCCTGTCCATGGCTCATCCCATATCTAGCCTGTCCTGTCCCATATCTGGCCCGTCCTGTATCTGGCCCATGTCGTCCTGTATCTGGCCCGTCCCATATTTGGCCCGCACCGTACTGTATCTGGCCTGTCCCGTACTGTATCTGGGCCATCCCGTCCTGTCTCTGGCCCGTCTTTTCCTGTATCTGGACCGTCCCGTCCGGTCTCTGGCCCGTCCCATAATATATAGCTTGTCCCGTAGTGTTTCTGGCCCATCCCGTCCTGTATCTGGCCCGTCCCGTCATGTATGTGGGCTGTCCCATATCTGTCCCATACCGTCCCACATCTGGCTCGTCACATTTCTGGCCCATCCCGTCATGTATCTGGCCCGTCCCATCCTGTCTCTGGCCCGACCCGTCCTGTTTATGGCCTATCCCATAATGTCTCTAGCACATTCCGTCCTGTCTCTGGCCCATCCCGTCCTGTATCTGGTCGGTCCCGTCCTGAATCTGGCCCGTCCCATCCTGAATCTGGCCCGTCCCGTATCTGGCCCTTCCCTTCCTGTATCTGGCCCGTCCCATCCTGTCCTGTCTCTGGCCCATCCTGTCTTGAATCTGGCCCGTCCCGACCTGTCTCTGGCCTGACTGGTCCTGTCCTGCCTCTGGCCAGTCGCGTCCAGCTCTGGTCCGTCCCGTCCCTGGCCCGTCCTGTATCTGGACCGTCCCGTCCTGTATCTGGTCGCCCCGACTATGGCCCGTCCCGTTCTTTCTCAGGCACGTCCCGTCCGGTCCGGTCTCTGGCCTGTCCTGCATATGGCCCATCCCGTCACGTATCTGGCCTGTCCCGTCCTGTATCTGGCCCATCCCATTAAAGGTAGTATTATCAAATCCTCCACAAATTTACACCTCCAGGAAATTTAACCTGGGGTGTGTTTTAAATTAAGGTGAGTTCAATAGTTAGAAAAATATGATACTTTCCATAAATTATTAGCAAAATGTTTAAATGACACCTATCAAAAAACAGCCTCCTCCATATCCCCTCAAGCTGTCCTATCCATCACCAAGATAGGTGCATTTTCTGCCATTTAGGTAGAACTAATCTTCAAACAATTTGCTTCTAATTTAGATAAAGTACTAGGAAGGTATATCATGCAAACTCTACATGTGATGTTTGCCTATTAAACAATAGTTGTAATATTTATTTGCAAAACTTCCATTTTCTCTATGCTTGACCTACACTACTTCATTTTTTAGTACGTAGTGGAACATAATGACATGGCCTTCACCTATAGCATCCGTATAGCTCCTGAACTGGGCGCAATCAATCGGGCCTCAAGTACTTAAATTAATCTCAATATGTCTTCTAGAAAGACAGTCAGGCTTATAAAGTTTACTAGAAGAATATTAACATAATAGGCAAGAGTGTGACAACTTATCAATGCTAAAGGCACATCAAAAGAACCCAGCATGGTATACAGTGGTTGTGTGTATGTCTGTTTTTATGTGCGTTTGTGTATATACATATATATATATATATATATATATATATATATATATATGTGTGTGTGTGTGAGTGTACATAGTGGAGCTGTATGTGTATATATGAGACATGTGTGTATATAGGAAAGCTATGTATGTGAATGTAGGAGAATTGTGTGTTTGTATGTAGCTGAGCTGTGTGCATGCTGCAGAGGTGTGTGTACGTATATAGCAGAGATGTGTGTATATAAGACAGCTGTGTGTAACTGAGCTGTGTGTATATATGCAGCAGAGCTGTGTGCATGCATAGCAGAGCTCAATGTGCATGTACTGTGCATTCAGCAGTGATGTGATTATGTGTTTGCTGCATAGAATACATATAAATTGCCTGCTGCAAAAGTATAAGAGTATAATACACATGCCGCAGAGAAACACTAACATTAGATCTCTATCCACTCTATTCTACCTTACAGCATTAAAGGTAGTATTATCAAATCCTCCACAAATTTACACATAAAGGAACTTTAACCTGGGGTGTGTTTTAAATTAAGGTGAGTTCAATAGTTAGAAAACTATGATACTTTCCATAAATTATTAGCAAAATGTTTAAATTACACCAATCAAAAAACAGCCTCCTCCATATCCCCTCAAGCTATCCTATCCATCACCAAGATAGGTGCATTTTCTGCCATTTAGGTAGAAGTAATCTTCAAACAATTTGCTTCTGATTTAGATACAGGAGACAGGAAGAGACGGGCCAGAGACAGAACGGGACGGGCCAAAGACAGGATGAGACTGGCCGGAGATAGGACGGACCGAGGCGTGCCAGAGACAGGAAGGGATGGGCTAGAGACGGGGCGACCAGATACAGGATGCGACGGTCCAGATACAGGACGGGCCAGAGACGGGACGGGCCAGAGCAGGACGGAACTGGCCAGAGGCAGGACAGGACCGGTATGTCCAGAGACAGGACGGGACGGGCAAGAGACAGGACGGGACGGGTCAAAGAGAGGACGGGACAGGTCAGAGACAGGATGGGACAGCCAAAGACAGGACGGGACGGACTAGAGATGGGACAGGCAAGAGACAGGATTGGACAGGCCAGAGATAGCACCAGAAGGGCCAGAGACAGGACGGGACACGCCAGAGACAGGACGAGATGGGAAGAGACTGGCCAGATACGGGACAGGACAGGCCAGATGAGGGACGGGCCAGATATAGGACGGGACGAGGCAGAGATAGGATGAGCCTGTCCCGTCCTGTATCTGGCCCATCCCTTCCTGTCTCTGGCCCAGCTCGGGCCCGTCTCGTCCCGTATCTGACCCGCCCTGTATCTGGCCCATCCCGTCCAGTATCTGGCCCGTTCCATATCTGGCCTTTCCCGTATCTGGCATGTCCTGTCCCTGGCCCAGCCTGTCCCGTATCTGGCCCATCCCGCATCTGACCCGTCCCATATCTGGCCCGTCCCGTCCCCTATCTGGTCCGTACCGTCCTGTATATGGCCTGTCCCTTCATGTATCTGGGCTGTCCCATATCTGGCTCGTCACGTTTCTGGCCCATCCCGTCAGGTATCTGGCCCATCCTATCCTGTCTGTGGCCCAACCCGTCCTGTCTATGGCCCGTCCCGTAATGTCTCTAGCACATTCCGTCCTGTCTCTGGCCCATCCCGTCCTGTATCTGGCCAGTCCCGTCCTGAATCTAGCCCGTCCCGTATCTGGCCCGTCCCTTCCTGTATATGGCCCGTCCTATCCTGTCCTGTCTCTGACCCATCCCGTCTTGAATCTGGCCCGTCCCGTATCTGGCCCGTGCCTTCCTGTATCTGGCCCGTCCCGTCCTTTCTCTGGCCTGACCGGTCCTGTCCTGCCTCTAGCCAGTCCCGTCCTGCTCTGGTGCGTCACGTCCCTGGCCCATCCTGTATCTGGACCGTCCCGTCCTGTATCTGGTCACCCCGTCTCTGGCCCGTCCCGTCCTTTCTCAGGCACATCCTGTCTGGTTCTGTCTCTGGCCCGTCCTGTATCTGGCCCGTCCTGTATCTGGCCCATCCCATCACGTATCTGGCCTGTCCCGTCCTGTATCTGGCCCATCCCATTAAAGGTAGTATTATCAAATCCTCCACAAACTTACACCTCCAGGAAATTTAACCTGGGGTGTGTTTTAAATTATGGTGAGTTCAATAGTTAGAAAAATATGATACTTTCCATAAATTATTAGCAAAATGTTTAAATGACACCTATCAAAAAACAGCCTCCTCCATATCCCCTCAAGCTGTCCTATCCATCACCAAGATAGGTGCATTTTCTGCCATTTAGGTAGAAGTAATCTTCAATTTGCTTCTAATTTAGATAAAGTACTAGGAAGGTATATCATGCAAACTCTACATGTGACGTTTGCCTAATAAATAATAGTTGTAATATTTATTTGCAAAACTTCCATTTTCTCTACACCTGACCTATACTACTTAATTGTAACATCCCTGGCGGTGTGCTGGCATGGCTTCCCATCTCACACCATGCAAGACCGCCGACTTACCCACCAATGCAGGCTACGCACTATGTTCCTATGCTGGCTGAGTGCATGTGTCTTGGCTGCTTGTTGAGGGCGGTAGCGGCAGCACTTCCTGATTCTTAAAGGAAAAGTGCACGCATTCCAAATGTGTCCCCAGTCCTGTATCTGACCCGTCCCGTCTCTGGCCCGTCCCTGGCCCCTCGCATCCTGTCTATGGCCCGTCCTGTAATGTCTAACCCGCCCCGTCCCGTATCTGGTCCGTCCAGTCCCATATCTGACCCGTTTAGTCCCGTATCTGACCATCCTATCCCGTATCTGGCTATCTCATCCCGTATCTGGCCCGCCTCATCCCTTCTCGTCTCTGGAACGTCCTGTCCCGTATCTGACCCAACCAGTCCCTATCTGGCCCGACCTAAATGTGGCCAGGCCCATTCAGTATCTGGCCCGTCCCGTATCTGGCCATCTCGTATCTGGCCCATCCCATCCTGTCCATGGCACATCCCATATCTAGCCTGTCCTGTCCCATATCTGGCCCGTCCCGTATCAGGCCCATGTCGTCTTGTATCTGGCCCGTCCCATATTTGGCCTGTACCGTCCTGTATCTGGCCTGTCCCGTACTGTATCTGGGGCATCCCCTCCTGTCTCTGGCCCCTCTTTTCCTGTATCTGGACCGTCCCATAATGTATAGCTCGTCCTGTCCAGTATCTGGCCCGTCCCATCTGGTATCTGGCCCGTCCCGCATGTGGCCTGTCCTGTCCCGTATCTGGCCTGTCCCTTCTTGTATCTGGCCAATCCCTTCCCATCTCATCCTGTCTCTGGCCCATCCCGTCACGTCTCTGGTCCATCCCGTTCTGTCCTGTCCAATCCTGTCTCTTGCCCGACCCGTCCTCTCTTGCCGGTCCTGTCCTGCCTCTGGCCAGTCCCGTCCTGCTCTGGCCCGTCCCGTTCCTGGACCGTCCTGTATCCTGTATCTGGTCGCCCTGTCTCTAGCCCGTCCCGTCCTGTCTCTGGCACGCCTCGGTCCGTCCTATCTCCGGCCAGTCTCATCCTGTCTTTGGCCCGTCCCGTACTGTCTCTGGCCCATCTCGTCCTGTCTCTGGCGTGTCCCGTCCGGTCCTGTCTCTGGCCCGTCCTTTATCTGGCCCATTTTGTATCTGGCCTGGCCTGTCCTGTATCTGGCCCATCCCATTAAAGGTAGTATTATTAGTATTATCAAATCCTCCACAAATTTACACATAAAGGAACTTTAACCTAGGGTGTGTTTTAAATTAAGGTGAGTTCAATAATTAGAAAAATATGATACTTTCCATAAATTATTAGCAAAATATTTAAATGACACCTATCCAAAAAACAGCCTCCTCCATATCCCCTCAAGCTGTCCTATCCATCACCAAGATAGGTGCATTTTCTGCCATTTAGGTAGAAGTAATCTTCAAACAATTTGCTTCTAATTTAGATAAAGTACTAGGAAGGTATATCATGCAAACTCTACATGTGATGTTTGCCTATTAAACAATAGTTGTAATATTTATTTGCAAAACTTCCATTTTCTCTACCCCTGACCTACACTACTTAATTGTAACATCCATGGCGGCATGCTGGCATGGCTTCCCATCTCACATCATGCAAGACCGCCGACTTACCCACCAATGCAGGCTGCGCACTATTTGGCCCGTTCCGTCTTGTATCTGGCCTGTCCCGTACTGTATCTGGCCCATCCCGTACTGTCTCTGGCTCGTCCTGTCCTGTATCTGGCCCGTCGCGTACCGTCTCTGGCCCGTCCCGTCTATTTCCCGTCCCATAATGGATAGCTCGTCCCGTCCTGTTTCTGGTCCATTCCGTCCTATCTCTGCCTCGCCCCGTCCCATCTCTGGCCCTTCCCGTCCAGTCTTTGGCCCGTCCTGTCCTGTCTCTGGCCCATCCATTCCTGTCTCTGGCGCAGCTCTGGCCCGTCTGGTCCCGTATCTGGCCTGCCCTGTATCTGGCCCATCCCGTCCAGTATCTGTCCCGTTCCATATCTGGCCTGTCCCGTATCTGGCACGTCTTGTCCCTGGCCCTGCCTGTCCTGTATCTGGCCCGTCCCGCATCTGACCCGTTTCGTAACTGGCCCGTCAAGTCCCGTATCTGGTAAGTACCGTCCTGTATCTGGCCCATCCCGTCATGTATCTGGGCGGTCCCATATCTGGCCCATACCGTCCCATATCTGGCTCATCAAGTTTCTGGCCCATCCCGTCATGTACCTGGCCCGTCCCTTCCTGTATCTGGCCCGTCCCGTCCTGTCTCTGGCCTGACCGGTCCTGTCCTGCCTCTGGCCAGTCCCGTCCTGCTCTGGTCCGTCCCGTCCCTGGCCCGTCCTGTATCTGGACCGTCCCGTCCTGTATCTGGTCGCCCTGTCTCTGGCCCATCCCGTCCTTTCTCAGGCACGTCCCTTCCGGTCCTGTCTCTGGCCTGTCCTGCATCTGGCCCATCCCGTCACGTATCTGGTCCATCTCATTAAAGGTAGTATTATCAAATCTTCCACAAATTTACACCTCCAGGAAATTTAACCTGGGGTGTGTTTTAAATTAAGGTGAGTTCAAAAGTTAGAAAAATATAATACTTTCCATAAATTATTAGCAAAATGTTTAAATTACACCTATCAAAAAAGAGCCTCCTCCATGTCCCCTTAAGCTGTCCTATCCATCACCAAGATAGGTGCATTTTCTGCCATTTAGGTAGAAGTAATCTTCAAACAATTTGCTTCTAATTTAGATAAAGTACCAGGAAGGTATATCATGCAAACTCTACATGTGATGTTTGCCTATTAAACAATAGTTGTAATATTTATTTGAAAAACCTCCATTTTCTCTACGCCTGACCTACACTACTTAATTGTAACATCCATGGCGGCGTGCTGGCACGGCTTCCCATCTCACACCATGCAAGACCGTCGACTTACCCACCAATGCTGGCTGCGCACTATTTGGCCCGTACCGTCCTGTATCTGGCCTGTCCGGTACTGTCTTTGGCCCGTCTTTTCCTGTATCTGTCCCGTTCCGTGTTGTCTCTGGCCCGTCCTGTCCTGTCTATGGCCCGTCCCATAATGTATAGCTTGTCCCGTCCTGTTTCTGGCACGTCCCGTACCGTCTCTGGTCCGACCCCTCCTGTCTATTTCCCGTCCCATAATGTATAGCTCGTCCCGTCCTGTTTCTGGCCCGTCCCATCATATCGCTGCCTCGTCCCGTCCTATATCTGGCCCGTGCCGTCTCGTATCTGGCCCGCCCCGTATCTGGCCTGTCCTGTCCCGTATCTGGCCTGTCCCTTCCTGTATCTGGCCAGTCCCTTCCCATATCGTCCTGTCTCTGGTATGTCCCGTCCAGTCTATGGCCCGTCCGGTGCTACCTCTGGCCTGTCCAATCCTGTCTCTTGCCCGTCCCGTCTCTAGCCCGTCCCGTCCAGTCTTTGGCCCGTCCTGTCCTAACTCTGGCCCATCCCTTCCTGTCTCTGGCCCAGCTCTGGCCCGTCTCGTCCCGTATTTGGCCTGCCATGAATCTGGCCCATCCCGTCCAGTATCTGGCCCGTTCAATATCTGGCCTGTCCCGTATCTGGCACATCCTATCCCTGGCCCGGCCTGTCCCGTATCTGGCCCGTCCTGTATCTGGCCTGTCCCGTATGTGGCCCATCCCGCATCTGACACGTCCCGTATCTGGCCCGTCCCGTCCCGTATCTGGTCCGTACCGTCCTAAATCTGGCCCGTCCCGTCATGAATCTGGGCTGTCCCATATCTGGCCCATACCGTCCAATATCTGGCTCGTCACGTTTCTGGCCCGTCGCATCCTGTCTCTGGCCCAACCCGTCCTGTCTATGGCCTGTCCCTTAATGTCTCTAGCACATTCCGTCCTGTCTCTGGCCCATCCCGTCCTGTATCTGGTCGGTCCCGTCCCGTATGTGGCCCGTCCCGTCTTAAATCTGGGTCGTCCCGTATCTGGCCCGTCCCTTCCTGTATCTGGCCCGTCCCATCCCGTCCTGTCTCTGGTTCATCCCATCTTGAATCTGGCCCGTCCCGTATCGGGCCCGTCCCTTCCTGTATCTGGCCCGTCCCATCCTGTCTCTGGCCTGACCGGTCCTGTCCTGCCTCTGGCCAGTCCCGTCCTGCTCTGGTCCGTCCCGTCCTGTATCTGGACCTTCCCGTCCTGTATCTGGTCGCCCCGTCTCTGGCCCATCCCATCCTTTCTCAGGCACGTCACGTCCGGTCCTGTCTCTGGCCTGTCCTGCATCTGGCCCATCCCGTCACGTATCTGCCCTGTCACGTCCTGTATCTGGCCCATCTCATTAAAGGTAGTATTATCAAATCCTCCACAAATTTACACCTCCAGGAAATTTAACCTGGGTGTGTTTTAAATTAAGGTGAGTTCAATAGTTAGAAAAATATGATACTTTCCATAAATTATTAGCAAAATGTTTAAAATGACACCTATCAAAAAAACAGCCTCCTCCATATCCCCTCAAGCTGTCCTATCCATCACCAAGATAGGTGCATTTTCTGCCATTTAGGTAGAAGTAATCTTCAAATAATTTGCTTCTAATTTAGATAAAGTACTAGGAAGGTATATCATGCAAACTCTACATGTGATGTTTGCCTATTAAACAATAGTTGTAATATTTATTTGCAAAACTTCCATTTTCTCTACACCTGACCTACACTACTTAATTGTAACATCCCTGGCGGCAAGCTGGCATGGCTTCCCATCTCACACCATGCAAGACCGCCGACTTACCCATCAATGCTACGCACTATGTTCCTATGCTGGCTGTGTGCATGTGTCTTGGCTGCTTTTTGAGGGCGGTAGCAGCAGCACTTCCTGATTCTTAAAGGAACAGTGCACGCATTCCTAATGTGTCCCCAGTACTATATCTGACCCATCCCGTCTCTGGCCCGTCCCATCCTGTCTCTGGCCCGTCCCAGCCTGTCCCTGGCCCCTCCAATCCTGTCTATGGCCCGTCCTGTAATGTCTAACCCGCCCCGTCCCGTATCTGGTCCGTCCAGTCGCATATCTGACCCGTTTGGTCCCGTATCTGACCATCCCGTCCCGTATCTGGCTATCTCTTATCTGGCCCATCTCATCCCGTATCTGTCCCGCCTCGTCCCTTCCCGTCTCTGGCACTTCCTGTCCCGTATCTGACCCAACCAGTCCCTATCTGGCCCGTCCCGTATGTGGCCAGGCCCATTCAGTATCTGGCCCGTCCCGTATCTGGCCCATCCCATCCTGTCCATGGCTCATCTCATATCTAGCCTGTCCTTTCCCATATCTGGCCCGTCCCGTATCTGGCCCATGTCGTCCTGTATCTGGCCTGTCCAATATTTGGCCCGTACCGTCCTGTATCTGGCCTGTCCCGTACTGTATCTGGGGCATCCCGTCCTGTCTCTGGCCCGTCTTTTCCTGTATCTGGAGCGTCCCATACCATCTCTGGGCCGTCCCATCCTGTCTATTTCCCGTCCCATAATGTATAGCTCGTCCAGTCCTGTTTCTGGCCCGTCCCGTCCTATCTCTGGCTCGTCCCGTCCTGCATCTGGCCCATCCCATCTCGTATCTGGCCCGTCCCGTATGTGGCCTGTCCTGTCCCGTATCTGGCCTGTCCCTTCCTGTTTCTGGCCAATCCATTCCCATCTTGTCCTGTCTCTGGCCCGTCCCGTCCTGTTTCTGGCCTGTCCCGTCCTGTCTCTGGCCCGTCTGGTGCTGTCTCTGGCCTGTCCAATCCTGTCTCTTGCCAGACCTATCTCTGGTCCGTCCCTTCCTGTCTTTGGCCCGTGCCGTCCTGTCTCTGGCCCGTCCCGTCCTCTCTTTGGCCCGTCCCATCCTCTCTCTTGCCCGTCCTGTCCTGCCTCTGGCCAGTCCCGTCCTGCTCTGGTCCATACCGTCCCTGGACCATCCTGTATCCTGTGTTTGGTCGCCCCGTCTCTAGCCCGTCCCATCCTGCCTCTGGTACACCTCGGTCCTTCCTATCTCCGGCCAGTCTCATCCTGTCTTTGGCCCGTCCCGTCCAGTCTCTGGCCCGTCTCGTCCTGTCTCTGGCGTGTCCCGTCCGGTCCTGTGTCTGGCCCGTCCTGTATTTGGTCCATCCCGTATCTGGCCTGTCCCGTCCTGTATCTGGCCCATCCCATTAAAGGTAGTATTATCAAATCCTCCACAAAATTAAACCTCCAGAAAATTTAACCTGGGGTGTGTTTTAAATTAAGGTGAGTTTAATAGTTAGAAAAATATGATACTTTCCATAAATTATTAGCAAAATGTTTAAATGACACCTATCAAAAAACAGCCTCCTCCATATCCCCTCAAGCTGTCCTATCCATCACCAAGATAGGTGCATTTTCTGCCATTTAGGTAGAAGTAATCTTCAAACAATTTGCTTCTAATTTAGATAAAGTACTGGGAAGGTATATCATGCAAACTCTACATGTGACGTTTGCCTATTAAACAATAGTTGTAATATTTATTTGCAAAACTTCCACTTTCTCGATGCCTGACCTACACTACTTAATTGTAACATCCATGGCGGCGTGCTGGCATGGCTTCCCATCTCACACCATGCAAGACCGCCGACTTACCCACCAATGCAGGCTGTGCACCATTTGGTCCGTACCGTCCTGTATCTGGCCTGTCCTGTACTGTATCTGGGCCATCCCGTCCTGTCTTTGGCCGTCTTTTCCTGTATCTGTCCCCTTCCGTCTTGTCTCTGGCCCGTCCCGTCCTGTCTATGGCCCGTCCCATAATGTATAGCTTGTCCCGTCCTGATTCTGGCCCGTCCCGTACTGTCTATGGCTCGTCCTGTCCTGTATCTGGCCTGTCGTGTACCGTCTCTGGCCCGTCCCGTCCTGTCTATTTCCCGTCCCATAATGTATAGCTCGTCCCGTCTTGTTTCTGGCCCGTCCCATCCTATCTCTGACTCGTCCCGTCCAATATCTGGCACGTCCCACATTGTATCTGGCCCGTCCCGCATCTGGCCTGTCCTGTCCCGTATCTGGCCTGTCCCTTCCTGTATCTGGCCAGTCCCTTCCCATCTCGTCCTGTCTCTGGCCTGTCTCGTCCTGTCTCTCCCGTTCCGTCTCTGGCCCGTCCCGTCCCATCTTTGGCCCGTCCCGTATGGTCTCCGGCCCGTGCTTTCCTGTTTCTGGCCCAGCTCTGGCCCGTCTCATCCCGAATCTGGCCCGCCCTGTATGTGGCCCATCCCGTCCAGTATCTGGCCCGTTCCATATCTGGCCTGTCCCGTATCTGGCATGTCCTGTCCCTGGGCCGGCCTGTCCCGTATCTGGCCCGTCCTGTATCTGGACTGTCCCATATCTGGCCCGTCCCGCATATGAATCGTCCCGTATCTGGCCCGTCACATATCTGGTCCGTACCGTCCTGTAACTGGCCAGTCCCGTCATGTATCTGGTCTGTCCCATTTCTAGCCCATACCGTCCCATATCTGCCTCGTCACGTTTCTGACAAATTCAGTCATGTATCTGGCCCGTCCCGTCCTGTCTCTGGCCCGACCCGTCCTGTCTATGGCCTGTCCCGTAATGTCTCTAGCACATTCCGTCCTGTCTCTGGCCGATCCCGTCCTGTAACTGTTCGGTCCCGTCCTGTATCTGGTCCGTCCCGTCCTGAATCTGATCCGTCCTGTATCTGGCCCATCCCTTCCTGTATGTGGCCCGTCCCATCACGTCCTATCTCTGGCCCATCCCATCCTGAATCTGGCCCGTCCCGTATTTGGACCGTACCTTCCTGTATCGGGCCCGTCTCGTCCTGTCTCTGGCCTGACCGGTCCTGTCCTGCCTCTGGCCAGTCCCGTCCTGCTCTGGTCCGTCCCTTCGCTGCCTGTCCTGTATCTGGACCGTCTCGTCCTGTATCTGGTCGCCCCGTCTCGGGCCCGTCCCGTCATTTTTCAGACACGGTCCGTCCGGTCCTGTCTCTGGCCTGTCCTGTATCTGGCCCATCCTGTCACGTATCTGGCCTGTCCCGTCCTGTATCTGGCCCATCTCATTAAAGGTAGTATTATCAAATCCTCCACAAATTTACACCTCCAGGAAATTTAACCTGGGGTGTGTTTTAAATTAAGGTGAGTTTAATAGTTAGAAAAATATGATACTTTCCATAAATTATTAGCAAAATGTTTAAATGACACCTATCAAAAAACAGCCTCCTCCATATCCCCTCAAGCTGTCCTATCCATCACCAAGATAGGTGCATTTTCTGCCATTTAGGTAGAAGTAATCTTCAAACAATTTGCTTCTAGTTTAGATAAAGTACTAGGAAGGTATATCATGCAAACTCTACATGTGATGTTTGCCTATTAAACAATAGTTGTAATATTTATTTGAAAAACTTCCATTTTCTCTACGCCTGACCTACACTACTTAATTGTAACATCCATGGCGGCGTGCTGGCATGGCTTCCCATCTCACACCATGCAATACCGCCGACATACCCACCAATGCAGGCTGCGCACTATTTGGCCCGTACCGTCCTGTATCTGGCCTGTCCCGTACTGTATCTGGGCCATCCCGTCCTGTCTTTGGCCCATCTTTTCCTGTATCTGTCCCGTTCCGTCTTGTCTCTGGCACGTCCCGTCCTGTCTATGGCCCGTCCCATAATGTATTGCTTGTCCCGTCCTGTTTCTGGCCCGTCCCGTACTGTCTCTGGCTCGTCCTGTCCTGTATCTGGCCCATCGCGTACCGTCTCTGGCCCGTCCCGTCCTTTCTATTTACCGTCCCATAACGCATAGCTCGTCCCATCCTGTTTCTGGCCCATCCTATCTCTGCCTCGTCCCGTCCTAAATCTGGCCCGTCCCGTCTCGTATATAGCCCGTCCCGCATCTGGCCTGTCCTGTCCCGTATCTGGCCTGTCCCTTCCTGTATCTGGCCAGTCCCTTCCCATCTCGTCCTGTCTCTGGCCTGTCCCGTCCTGTCTCTGGCACGTCTGGTGCTATCTCTGGCCTGTCCAATCCTGTCTCTTGCCCGTCCCGTCTCTGGCCCGTCCGGTCCAGTCTTTGGCCCGTCCCGTCCTGTCTCTGGCCCATCCCTTCCTGTCTCTGGCCCAGCTCTGGCCCGTCTCGTCCCATATCTGGCCCGCCCGATATCTGGCCCATCCCGTCTAGTATCTGGCACGTTCCATATCTGGCCTGTCCCGTATCTGGCACGTCCTGTCCCTGGCCCGGCCTGTCCCGTATCTGTCCCGTCCTGTATCTGTCCTGTACCGTATCTGGCCCATCCCGCATCTGACCCGTCCCGTATCTGGCCCATCCCATCCCATATCTGGCCCGTCCCATCATGTATCTGGGCTGTCCCATATCTGACCCATCCCGTCTAGTATCTGGCACGTTCCATATCTGGCCTGTCCCGTATCTGGCACGTCCTGTCCCTGGCCCGGCCTGTCCCGTATCTGGCCCGTCCTGTATTTGGCCTGTCCCGTATCTGGCCCGTCCCGCATCTGACCCGTCCCGTATCTGGCCCGTCCCGTCCCGTATTTGGTCCGTACCGTCCTGTATCTGGCCCGTCCCATATCTGGCTCGTCACGTTTCTGGCCCATCCCGTCATGTATCTGGCCCGTCCCATCCTGTCTCTGGCTCGACCCGTCCTGTGTATGGCCTATTCCTTAATGTCTCTAGCACATTCCGTCCTCTCTCTGGCCCATCCCGTCCTGTATCTGGTCGGTCCCGTCCTGTATCTGGCCCGTCCTATCCTGAATCTGGCCCGTCCCGTATCTGGCCTGTCCCTTTCTGTATCGGGCCCGTCCCATCCTGTCCTGTCTATGGCCCATCCTGTCTTGAATCTGGCCCGTCCCGTATCTGGCCCGTCCCTTCCTGTATCAGGCCCGTCCCGACCTGTCATGGCCTAACTGGTCCTGTCCTGCCTCTGGCCAGTCCCGTCCTGCTCTGATCCGTCCCATCCCTGGCCCGTCCTGTATCTGGACCGTCCCATCCTGTATCTGGTCGCCTCGTCTCTGGCCCGTCCCGTCCTTTCTCAGGCACGTCCCGTCCGGTCCTGTCTCTGGCCTGTCCTGCATCTGGCCCATCCCATTAAAGGTAGTATTATCAAATCCTCCACAAATTTAAACCTCCAGGAAATTTAACCTGGGGTGTGTTTTAAATTAAGCTGAGTTTAATAGTTAGAAAAATATGATACTTTCCATAAATTATTAGCAAAATGTTTAAATGACACCTATCAAAAAACAGCCTCCTCCATATCCCCTCAAGCTGTCCTATCCATCACCAAGATAGGTGCATTTTCTACCATTTAGGTAGAAGTAATCTTCAAACAATTTGCTTCTAATTTAGATAAAGCACTAGGAAGGTATATCATGCAAACTGTACATGTGATGTTTGCCTAGTAAACAATAGTTGTAATATTTATTTACAAAACTTCCATTTTCTCTACGCCTGACCTAAACTACTTAATTGTAACATCCATGGCGGCGTTGTGGCATGGCTTCCCATCTCACACCATGCAAGAGAGCCGACTTACCCACCAATGCAGGCTGCGCACTATTTGGCCCGTACAGTCCTGTCTTCGGCCAGTCTTTTCCTGTATCTGTCCCGTTCCGTCTTGTCTCTGGCCCGTCCCGTCCTGTATATGGCCCGTCCCATAATGTATTGCTTGTCCCGTCCTGTTTCTGGCCCGTCACGTACTGTCTCTGGCTCGTCCTGTCCTGTATCTGGCCCGTCGCGTACCGTCTATGGCCCGTCCCGTCCTGTCTATTTCCCGTCCCATAATGTATAGCTCGTCCCGTCCTGTTTCTGGCCCGTCCCATCCTATCTCTGCCTCATCCCGTCCTATATATGGCCCATCCCGTCTCGTATCTGGCCCGTCCCGCAACTGGCCTGTCCTGTCCCGTATCTGGCCAGTCCCTTCCCATCTTGTCCTGTCTCTGGCCTGTCCCGTCCTGTCTCTGGCCCGTCCGGTGCTATCTCTGGCATGTCCAATCCTGTCTCTTACCCGTCCCGTCTCTGGCCCGTCCGGTCCAGTCTTTGGCCCGTCCTGTCCTGTGTCTGGCCCATCCCTTCCTGTCTCTGGCGCAGCTCTGGTCCGTCTCGTCCTGTATCTGGCCCGCCCTGTATCTGGCCCATCCCATCCAGTATCTGGCCCGTTCCATATCTGGCCTGTCCCGTATCTGGCACGTCCTGTCCCTGGCCCGTCCTGTATCTGGCCTGTCCCGTATCTGGCCCGTCCCGCATCTGACCCGTCCCGTATCTGGCCCGTCCCGTCCCGTATTTGGTCCGTACCGTCCTGTATCTGGCCCGTCCCGTAATGTATGTGGGCTGTCCCATATCTGTCCCATACCATCCCATATTTGGCTCGTCACGTTTCTGGCCCATCCCGTCATGAATCTGGCCTGTCCCATCCTGTCTCTGGCCCGACCCGTCCTGTCTATGGCCTGTCCCGTAATGTCTCTAGCACATTCCGTCCTGTCTCTGGCCCATCCCGTCCTGTATCTGGTCGGTCCCGTCCTGTATCTGGCCCGTCCCGTCCTGTATCTGGCCCGTCCCGTCCTGAATGTGGCACGTCCAGTATATGGCCCGTCCCTTCCTGTATCTGGCCCGTCCCATCACGTCCTATCTCTGGCCCATCCCGTCTTGAATCTGGACCGTCCCGTATCTGGCCCATCCCTTCCTGTATCTGGCCCATCCCGTCCTGTCTCTGGCCTGACCAGTCCAGTCCTGCCTCTGGCCAGTCCCGTCCTACTCTGGTCCGTCCCGTCCCTGGCCCATCCTGTATCTGAACCGTCCCGTCCTGTATCTGGTCGCCCCGTACTGTATCTGGGCCATCCCATCCTGTCTCTGGCCCGTCTTTTCCTGTATCTGGACCGTCCCGTCCAGTCTCTGGACGGTCTCATAATGTATAGCATGTCCTGTCCTGTTTCTGGCCCGTCCCATCCTGTCACTTGCTCGTCCTGTCCTGTATCTGGCCCGTCCCGTACCGTCTCTGGCCCGTCCCATCCTGTCTATTTCCCGTCCCATAATGTATTACTCGTCCAGTCCTGTTTCTGGCCCGTCCTGTCCTATCTCTGGCTCGTCCCGTCCTGTATCTGGCCCGTCCCATCTCGTATGTGGCCCGTCCCGCATCTGGCCTGTCCTGTCCCATATCTGGCCTGTCCCTTCCTGTATCTGGCCAGTCCCTTCCCATCTCGTCCTGTCTCTGGCCTGTCCCGTCCTGTCTCTGGCACGTCTGGTGCTATCTCTGGCCTGTCCAATCCTGTCTCTTGCCCGTCCCGTCTCTGGCCCGTCCGGTCCAGTCTTTGGCCCGTCCCGTCCTGTCTCTGGCCCATCCCTTCCTGTCTCTGGCCCAGCTCTGGCCCGTCTCGTCCCATATCTGGCCCGCCCGATATCTGGCCCATCCCGTCTAGTATCTGGCACGTTCCATATCTGGCCTGTCCCGTATATGGCACGTCCTGTCCCTGGCCCGGCCTATCCCGTATCTGGCCCGTCCTGTATCTGTCCTGTCCCGTATCTGGCCCATCCCGCATCTGACCCGTCCCGTATCTGGCCCATCCCATCCCGTATCTGGCCCGTCCCATCATGTATCTGGGCTGTCCCATATCTGACCCATCCCGTCTAGTATCTGGCACGTTCCATATCTGGCCTGTCCCGTATCTGGCACGTCCTGTCCCTGGCCCGGCCTGTCCCGTATCTGGCCCGTCCTGTATTTGGCCTGTCCCGTATCTGGCCCGTCCCGCATCTGACCCGTCCCGTATCTGGCCCGTCCCGTCCCGTATTTGGTCCGTACCGTCCTGTATCTGGCCCGTCCCGTCCCATATCTGGCTCGTCACGTTTCTGGCCCATCCCGTCATGTATCTGGCCCGTCCCATCCTGTCTCTGGCTCGACCCGTCCTGTGTATGGCCTATTCCTTAATGTCTCTAGCACATTCTGTCCTCTCTCTGGCCCATCCCGTCCTGTATCTGGTCGGTCCCGTCCTGTATCTGGCCCGTCCCATCCTGAATCTGGCCCGTCCCGTATCTGGCCCGTCCCTTCCTGTATCGGGCCCGTCCCATCCTGTCCTGTCTATGGCCCATCCTGTCTTGAATCTGGCCCGTCCCATATCTGGCCCGTCCCTTCCTGTATCAGGCCCGTCCCGACCTGTCTCTGGCCTAACTGGTCCTGTCCTGCCTCTGGCCAGTCCAGTCCTGCTCTGGTCCGTCCCGTCCCTGGCCCGTCCTGTATCTGGACCGTCCCGTCCTGTATCTGGTCGCCTCGTCTCTGGCCCGTCCCGTCCTTTCTCAGGCACGTCCCGTCCGGTCCTGCCTCTGGCCTGTCCTGCATCTGGCCCATCCCGTCACGTATCTGGCCTGTCCCGTCCTGTATCTGGCCCATCCCATTAAAGGTAGTATTATCAAATCCTCCACAAATTTAAACCTCCAGGAAATTTAACCTGGGGTGTGTTTTAAATTAAGGTGAGTTCAATAGTTAGAAAAATATGATACTTTCCATAAATTATTAGCAAAATGTTTAAATGACACCTATCAAAAAACAGCCTCCTCCATATCCCCTCAAGCTGTCCTATCCATCACCAAGATAGGTGCATTTTCTGCCATTTAGGTAGAAGTAATCTTCAAACAATTTGCTTCTAATTTACATAAAGCACTAGGAAGGTATATCATGCAAACTGTACATGTGATGTTTGCCTAGTAAACAATAGTTGTAATATTTATTTACAAAACTTCCATTTTCTCTATGCCTGACCTACACTACTTAATTGTAACATCCATGGTGGCGTTGTGGCATGGCTTCCCATCTCACACCATGCAAGACCGCCGACTTACCCACCAATGCAGGCTGCGAACTATTTGGCCCGTACAGTCCTGTCTTTGGCCAGTCTTTTCCTGTATCTGTCCCGTTCCGTCTTGTCTCTGGCCCGTCCCGTCCTGTATATGGCCCGTCCCATAATGTATTGCTTGTCCCGTCCTGTTTCTGGCCCGTCACGTACTGTCTCTGGCTCGTCCTGTCCTGTATCTGGCCCGTCGCGTACCGTCTATGGCCCGTCCCGTCCTGTCTATTTCCCGTCCCATAATGTATAGCTCGTCCCGTCCTGTTTCTGGCCCGTCCCATCCTATCTCTGCCTCATCCCGTCCTATATATGGCCCATCCCGTCTCGTATCTGGCCCGTCCTGCAACTGGCCTGTCCTGTCCCGTATCTGGCCTGTCCCTTCCTGTATCTGGCCAGTCCCTTCCCATCTTGTCCTGTCTCTGGCCTGTCCCGTCCTGTCTCTGGCCCGTCCGGTGCTATCTCTGGCATGTCCAATCCTGTCTCTTACCCGTCCCGTCTCTGGCCCGTCCGGTCCAGTCTTTGGCCCGTCCTGTCCTGTCTCTGGCCCATCCCTTCCTGTCTCTGGCGCAGCTCTGGTCCGTCTCGTCCTGTATCTGGCCCGCCCTGTATCTAGCCCATCCCATCCAGTATCTGGCCCGTTCCATATCTGGCCTGTCCCGTATCTGGCACGTCCTGTCCCTGGCCCAGCCTGTCCCGTATCTGGCCCGTCCTGTATCTGGCCTGTCCCGTATCAGGCCTGTCCCGCATCTGACCCGTCCCGTATCTGGCCCGTCCCGTCCCGTATTTGGTCCGTACCGTCCTGTATCTGGCCCGTCCCGTAATGTATGTGGGCTGTCCCATATCTGTCCCATACCGTCCCATATTTGGCTCGTCACGTTTCTGGCCCATCCCGTCATGAATCTGGCCTGTCCCATCCTGTCTCTGGCCCGACCCATAATGTATTGCTTGTCCCGTCCTGTTTCTGGCCCGTCCCGTACTGTCTCTGGCTCGTCCTGTCCTATATCTGGCCCATCGCGTACCGTCTCTGGCCCGTCCCGTCCTTTCTATTTACCGTCCCATAACGCATAGCTCGTCCCATCCTGTTTCTGGCCCGTCCCATCCTATCTCTGCCTCGTCCCGTCCTATATCTGGCCCGTCCCGTCTCGTATATAGCCCGTCCCGCATCTGGCCTGTCCCTTCCTGTATCTGGCCAGTCCCTTCCCATCTCGTCCTGTCTCTGGCCTGTCCCGTCCTGTCTCTGGCACGTCTGGTGCTATCTCTGGCCTGTCAAATCCTGTCTCTTGCCCGTCCCGTCTCTGGCCCATCCGGTCCAGTCTTTGGCCCGTCCCGTCCTGTCTCTGGCCCATCCCTTCCTGTCTCTGGCCCAGCTCTGGCACGTCTCGTCCCATATCTGGCCCGCCCGATATCTGGCCCATCCCGTCTAGTATCTGGCACGTTCCATATCTGGCCTGTCCCGTATCTGGCACGTCCTGTCCCTGGCCCGGCCTGTCCCGTATCTGGCCCGTCCTGTATCTGTCCTGTCCCGTATCTGGCCCATCCCGCATCTGACCCGTCCAGTATCTGGCCCATCCCATCCCGTATCTGGCCCGCCCCATCATGTATCTGGGCTGTCCCATATCTGACCCATCCCGTCTAGTATCTGGCACGTTCCATATCTGGCCTGTCCCGTATCTGGCACGTCCTGTCCCTGGCCCGGCCTGTCCCGTATCTGGCCCGTCCTGTATTTGGCCTGTCCCGTATCTGGCCCGTCCCGCATCTGACCCGTCCCGTATCTGGCCCGTCCCGTCCCGTATTTGGTCCGTACCGTCCTGTATCTGGCCCGTCCCGTCCCATATCTGGCTCGTCACGTTTCTGGCCCATCCCGTCATGTATCTGGCCCGTCCCATCCTGTCTCTGGCTCGACCCGTCCTGTGTATGGCCTATTCCTTAATGTCTCTAGCACATTCCGTCCTCTCTCTGGCCCATCCTGTCTTGTATCTGGTCGGTCCCGTCCTGTATCTGGCCCGTCCCATCCTGAATCTGGCCCGTCCCGTATCTGGCCCGTCCCTTCCTGTATCGGGCCCGTCCCATCCTGTCCTGTCTATGGCCCATCCTGTCTTGAATCTGGCCCGTCCCGTATCTGGCCCGTCCCTTCCTGTATCAGGCCCGTCCCGACCTGTCTCTGGCCTAACTGTTCCTGTCCTGCCTCTGGCCAGTCCCGTCCTGCTCTGGTCCGTCCCGTCCCTCGCCCATCCTGTATCTGGACCGTCCCGTCCTGTATCTGGTCGCCTCGTCTCTGGCCCGTCCCGTCCTTTCTCAGGCACGTCCCGTCCGGTCCTGTCTCTGGCCTGTCCTGCATCTGGCCCATCCCGTCACGTATCTGGCCTGTCCCGTCCTGTATCTGGCCCATCCCATTAAAGGTAGCATTATCAATTCCTCCACAAATTTACACCTCCAGGATTTTTAACCTGGGGTGTGTTTTAAATTAAGGCGAGTTCAATAGTTAGAAAAATATGATACTTTCCATAAATTATTAGCAAAATGTTGAAATGACACCTATCAAAAAACAGCCTCCTCCATATCCCCTCAAGCTGTCCTATCCATCACCAAGATAGGTGCATTTTCTACCATTTAGGTAGAAGTAATCTTCAAACAATTTGCTTCTAATTTAGATAAAGCACTAGGAAGGTATATCATGCAAACTCTACATGTGATGTTTGCCTAGTAAACAATAGTTGTAATATTTATTTACAAAACTTCCATTTTCTCTATGCCTGACCTACACTACTTAATTGTAACATCCATGGCGGCGTTGTGGCATGGCTTCCCATCTCACACCATGCAAGAGAGCCGACTTACCCACCAATGCAGGCTGCGCACTATTTGGCCCGTACAGTCCTGTCTTTGGCCAGTCTTTTCCTGTATCTGTCCCGTTCCGTCTTGTCTCTGGCCCGTCCCGTCCTGTATATGGCCCGTCCCATAATGTATTGCTTGTCCCGTCCTGTTTCTGGCCCGTCACGTACTGTCTCTGGCTCGTCCTGTCCTGTATCTGGCCCGTCGCGTACCGTCTATGGCCCGTCCCGTCCTGTCTATTTCCCGTCCCATAATGTATAGCTCGTCCCGTCCTGTTTCTGGCCCGTCCCATCCTATCTCTGCCTCATCCCGTCCTATATATGGCCCATCCCGTCTCGTATCTGGCCCGTCCCGCAACTGGCCTGTCCTGTCCCGTATCTGGCCTGTCCCTTCCTGTATCTGGCCAGTCCCTTCCCATCTTGTCCTGTCTCTGGCCTGTCCCGTCCTGTCTCTGGCCCGTCCGGTGCTATCTCTGGCATGTCCAATCCTGTCTCTTACCCGTCCCGTCTCTGGCCCGTCCGGTCCAGTCTTTGGCCCGTCCTGTCCTGTCTCTGGCCCATCCCTTCCTGTCTCTGGCACAGCTCTGGTCCGTTTCGTCCTGTATCTGGCCCGCCCTGTATCTGGCCCATCCCATCCAGTATCTGGCCCGTTCCATATCTGGCCTGTCCCGTATCTGGCACGTCCTGTCCCTGGCCCAGCCTGTCCCGTATCTGGCCCGTCCTGTATCTGGCCTGTCCCGTATCTGGCCCGTCCCGCATCTGACCCGTCCCGTATCTGGCCCGTCCCGTCACGTATTTGGTCCGTACCGTCCTGTATCTGGCCCGTCCCGTAATGTATGTGGGCTGTCCCATATCTGTCCCATACCGTCCCATATTTGGCTCGTCACGTTTCTGGCCCATCCCGTCATGAATCTGGCCTGTCCCATCCTGTCTCTGGCCCGACCCGTCCTGTCTATGGCCTGTCCCGTAATGTCTCTAGCACATTCCGTCCTGTCTCTGGCCCATCCCGTCCTGTATCTGGTCGGTCCCGTCCTGTATCTGGCCCGTCCCGTCCTGTATCTGGCCCGTCCCGTCCTGAATGTGGCACGTCCAGTATATGGCCCGTCCCTTCCTGTATCTGGCCCGTCCCATCACGTCCTATCTCTGGCCCATCCCGTCTTGAATCTGGCCCGTCCCGTATCTGGCCCGTCCCTTCCTGTATCTGGCCCGTCCCGTCCTGTCTCTGGCCTGACCGGTCCAGTCCTGCCTCTGGCCAGTCTCGTCCTGCTCTGGTCCGTCCCGTCCCTGGCCCATCCTGTATCTGAACCGTCCCGTCCTGTATCTGGTCACCCCGTACTGTATCTGGGCCATCCCATCCTGTCTCTGGCCCGTCTTTTCCTGTATCTGGACCGTCCCGTCCAGTCTCTGGACGGTCTCATAATGTATAGCATGTCCTGTCCTGTTTCTGGCCCGTCCCGTCCTGTCACTTGCTCGTCCTGTCCTGTATCTGGCACGTCCCGTACCGTCTCTGGCCCGTCCCATCCTGTCTATTTCCCGTCCCATAATGTATTGCTCGTCCAGTCCTGTTTCTGGCCCGTCCTGTCCTATCTCTGGCTCGTCCCGTCCTGTATCTGGCCCGTCCCATCTCGTATCTGGCCCGTCCCGCATCTGGCCTGTCCTGTCCCATATCTGGCCTGTCCCTTCCTGTATCTGGCCAGTCCCTTCCCATCTCGTCCTGTCTCTGGCCTGTCCCGTTCTGTCTCTGGCCTGTCCCGTCCTGTCTCTGACCCGTCCGGTGCTACCTCTGGCCTGTCCAATCCTGTCTCTTGCCTGTCCCATCTCTGGTCCGTCCCGTCCTGTCTTTGGCCCATCACGTCCTGTCTCTGGAACGTCCCGTCCTCTCTTTTGCCCGTCCCGTCCTCTCTCTTGCCCGTCCCCTCCTGTCTCTGGCCCGACCTGTCCTGTCCTACCTCAGACCAGTCCCGTACTGCTCTGTCCCGTCCCATCCCTGGACTGTCCTGTATCTGGACCGTCCTGTCCTGTATCTGTCGCCCCGTTTCTAGCCCGTCCAGTCTTGTCTCTGGCACGCCTCAGTCCGTCCTATCTCCGGCCCGTCCCGTAATGTCTCTGGCCCGTCTTGTCATGTCTCTGGATCGTCCCGTCCGGTCCTGACTCTGGCCCGTCCTGTATCTGGCCCATTCCGTATCTGGCCTGTTCCGTCCTGTATCTGGCCCATCCCATTAAAGGTAGTATTATCAAATCCTCCACAAATTTACACATAAAGGAACTTTAACCTGGGGTGTGTTTTAAATTAAGGTGAGTTCAATAGTTAGAAAAATATGATACTTTCCATAAATTATTAGCAAAATGTTTAAATGACACCTATCAAAAAAACAGCCTCCTCCATATCCCCTCAAGCTGTCCTATCCATCACCAAGATAGGTGCATTTTCTGCCATTTAGGTAGAAGTAATCTTCAAACAATTTGCTTCTAATTTAGATAAAGTACCAGGAAGGTATATCATGCAAACTCTACATGTGATGTTTGCCTATTAAACAATAGTTGTAATATTTATTTGCAAAATTTCCATTTTCTCTACACCTGACCTACACTACTTAATTGTAACATCCATGGCGGCGTGCTGGCATGGCTTCCCATCTCACACCATGCAAGACCGCCGACTTATCCACCAATGCAGGCTGCGCACTATGTTCCTATGCTGGCTGTGTGCATGTGTCTTGGCTGCTTGTTGAGGGCTGTAGCGGCAGCACTTCCTGATTCTTAAAGGAACAGTGCACGCATTCCTAATGTGTCCCCAGTCCTGTATCTCACCCGTCCCATCTCTGGCCCGTCCCGGTCTCTGGCCCGTCCCGTCCTGTCTCTTGCCCGTCCCTGGCCCCTCCCATCCTGTCTATGGCACGTCCTGTAATGTCTAACCCGCCCCTTCCCCATCTCACACCATGCAAGAGAGCCGACTTACCCACCAATGCAGGCTGCGCACTATTTGGCCCGTACAGTCCTGTCTTTGGCCAGTCTTTTCCTGTATCTGTCCCGTTCCGTCTTGTCTCTGGCCCGTCCCGTCCTGTATATGGCCCGTCCCAAAATGTATTGCTTGTCCCGT
The DNA here is from genome assembly GCF_046119375.1 of Phyllobates terribilis. Classification (NCBI taxonomy): domain Eukaryota; kingdom Metazoa; phylum Chordata; class Amphibia; order Anura; family Dendrobatidae; genus Phyllobates; species Phyllobates terribilis. Next base: position 235,499 of record NW_027363645.1, read on the forward strand.
CCTGTTTCTGGCCCGTCACGTACTGTCTCTGGCTCGTCCTGTCCTGTATCTGGCCCGTCGCGTACCGTCTATGGCCCGTCCCGTCCTGTCTATTTCCCGTCCCATAATGTATAGCTCGTCCCGTCCTGTTTCTGGCCCGTCCCATCCTATCTCTGCCTCATCCCGTCCTATATATGGCCCATCCCGTCTCGTATCTAGCCCGTCCCGCAACTGGCCTGTCCTGTCCCGTATCTGGCCTGTCCCTTCCTGTATCTGGCCAGTCCCTTCCCATCTTGTCCTGTCTCTGGCCTGTCCCGTCCTGTCTCTGGCCCGTCCGGTGCTATCTCTGGCATGTCCAATCCTGTCTCTTACCCGTCCCGTCTCTGGCCCGTCCGCTCCAGTCTTTGGCCCGTCCTGTCCTGTCTCTGGCCCATCCCTTCCTGTCTCTGGCGCAGCTCTGGTCCGTTTCGTCCTGTATCTGGCCCGCCCTGTATCTGGCCCATCCCATCCAGTATCTGGCCCGTTCCATATCTGGCCTGTCCCGTATCTGGCACGTCCTGTCCCTGGCCCGGCCTGTCCCGTATCTGGCCCGTCCTGTATCTGGCCTGTCCAGTATCTGGCCCGTCCCGCATCTGACCAGTCCCGTATCTGGCCCGTCCCATCCCGTATCGGGTCCGTACCGTCCTGTATCTGGCCCATCCCGTCATGTATCTGGGCTGTCGCATATCTGGCCAATACCGTCCCATATCTGGCTCGTCACGTTTCTGGCCCATCCCGTCATGTATCTGGCCCATCCCATCCTGTCTCTGGCCCGACCCGTCCTGTCTATGGCCCATCCCGTAATGTCTCTAGCACATTCAGTCTTGTTTCTGGCCCATCCCGTCCTGTATCTGGTCGGTCCCGTCCTGTATCTGGCCCGTCCCGTCCTGAATCTAGCCCATCCCGTATCTGGCTCGTCCCTTCCTGTATCTGGCCCGTCCTATCCTGTCCTGTCTCTGGCCCATTAAGTCTTGAATCTGGCACGTGCCGTATCTGGACCGTCCCTTCCTGTATCTGGCCCGTCCCGTCCTTTCTCTGGCCTGACCGGTCCTGTCCTGACTCTGGCCAGTCCAGTGCTGCTCTGGTCCGTCCCTTCCCTGGCCCGTCCTGTATCTGGACCGTCCCATTCTGTATCTAGTCGCCCCGTCCCGTATCTGGTCTGTCCAGTTCCATATCTGACCCGTTTAGTGCCGTATCTGACCATCCCGTCCCGTATCTGGCTTTCCCTTATCTGGCCCATCTCATCCCGTATCTGGCCTGCCTTGCCCCTTCCCAACTCTGGCACGTCCTGTCCCGTGTCTGACCCAACCAGTCCCTATCTGGCCCGTCCCGTATGTGGCCAGGCCCATTCAGTATCTGGCCTGTCCCGTATCTGGCCATCTCGTATCTGGCCCATCCCATCCTGTCCATGGCTCATCCCATATCCAGCCTGTCCTGTCCCATATCTGGCCCGTCCTGTATCTTGCCCATGTTGTCCTGTATCTGGCCCGTCCTATATTTGGCCCGTACCGTCCTGTATCGGGCCTGTCCCGTACTGTATCTGGACCGTCCCGTCCGGTCTCTGGCCCATCCCATAATGTATAGCTTGTCCCGTCCTGTTTCTGGCCCGTCCCTTCCTGTATCTGGCCCGTCCCGTCCTCTCTTTGACCCGTCCCATCCTCTATCTTGCCCGTCCCCTCCTGTCTCTGGCCCGACCAGTCCTGTCCTGCCTCTGACCAGTCTCGTCCTGCTCTGGCCCGTCCCGTCCCTGGACTGTCCTGTATCTGGACCGTCCCGTCCTGTATCTGTCGCCCTGTCTCTAGCCCGTCCCGTCCTGTCTCTGGTACGCCTCAGTCCATAATATCTCCGGCCAGTCTCATCCTGTCTTTCGCCTGTCCCGTCCTGTCTCTGGCCCGTCTCGTCATGTCTCTGGCGTGTGCCGTCCGGTCCTGTCTCTGGCCCGTCCTGTATCTGGCCAATTCCGTATCTTGTCTGTCCCGTCCTGTATCTGGCCCACCCCATTAAAGGTAGTATTATCAAATCCTCCACAAATTTACACATAAAGGAACTTTAGCCTGGGGTGTGTTTTAAATTAAGGTGAGTTCAATAGTTAGAAAAATATGATACTTTCCATAAATTATTAGCAAAATGTTTAAATGACACCTATCAAAAAACAGCCTCCTCCATATCCCCTCAAGCTGTCCTATCCATCACCAAGATAGGTGCATTTTCTGCCATTTAGGTAGAAGTAATCTTCAAACAATTTGCTTCTAATTTAGATAAAGTACTAGGAAGGTATATCATGCAAACTCTACATGTGATGTTTGCCTATTAAACAATAGTTGTAATATTTATTTGCAAAACTTCCATTTTCTGTACACCTGACCTACACTACTTAATTGTAACATCCCTGGTGGCGTGCTGGCATGGCTTCCCATCTCACACCATGCAAGACCGCCGACTTACCCACCAATGCAGGCTGCGCACTATGTTCCTATGTGGGCTGTGTGCATGTGTCTTGGCTGCTTTTTGAGGGCGGCAGCGGCAGCACTTCCTGATTCTTAAAGGAACAGTGCACGCATTCCTTTTGTATCCCCAGTCCTGTATCTGACCCGTCCCGTGTCTGGCCTGTCCGGTCCTGTCTCTGGCCCGTCCCAGCCTGTCCCTGGCCCCATCCATCCTGTCTATGACCCGTTCTGTAATGTCTAACCCGCCCCGTCCCGTATCTGGTCCGTCCAGTCGCATATCTGACCCGTTTAGTCCCGTATCTGACCATCCCGTCCCGTATCTGGCTTTCCCTTATCTAGCCCATCTCATCCCGTATCTGGCCCGCATCGTCCCTTCCCATCTGTGGCACGTCCTGTCCCGTATCTGACCATACCAGTCCCTATCTGGACCGTCCCGTATGTGGCCAGGCCCATTCAGTATCTGGCCCGTCCCGTATCTGGCCATCTCGTATGAGCCCCATCCCATCCTGTCCATGGCTCATCCCATATCTAGCCTCTCCTGTCCCATATCTGGCTCATCCCGTATCTGGCCCATGTCGTCCTGTATCTGGCCCGTCCCATATTTGGCCCGTACCGTCCTGTATCTGGCCTGTCCCGTAGTGTATCTGGGCCATCCTGTCCTGTCTCTGGCACTTCTTTTCCAGTATCTGGACCGTCTGGTCTCTGTCTCGTCCTGTTTCTGGCCAGTCCCGTCCGGTCTCTGGCTCGTCCTGTCCTGTATCTGGCACGTCCCGTACCGTCTCTGGCCCGTCCCATCCTGTCTATTTCCCGTCCCATAATGTATAGCTCGTCCAGTCCTGTTTCTGGCCCGTCCCGTCCTATCTCCGGCTCGTCCCGTCTTGTATCTGGCCCGTCCCATCTCGTATCTTGCCCGTCCCGCATCTGGCCTGTCTTGTCCCTTATCTGGCCAGTCCCTTCCTGTATCTGGCCAGTACCTTCCCATCTCATCCTGTCTCTGGCCCGTCCGATCCTGTCTCAGGCCTGGTCAGTCCTGTCTCTGGCCCGACCGATGCTATCTCTGGCCTGTCCAATCCTGTCTCTTGCCCGTCCCATCTCTGGTCCATCCCGTCCTGTCTCTGGCCCGTCCCGTCCTCTCTCTTGCCCGTCCCGTCCTGTCTCTGGCTCGACCGATCCTGTCCTGCCTCAGGCCAGTCCCATCCTGCTCTGGTCAGTCCCGTCCCTGGACGGTCCTGTATTTGGACCGCCCCGTCCTGTATCTGGTCGCCCCGTCTCTAGCACGTCCCGTCCTGTCTCTGGCATGCCTCGCTCCGTCCAATCTTCGGCCAGTCTCATCCTGTATCTGGTCGCCCCGTCTCTGGCCCGTCACGTCCTTTTTCAGGCACGGCCCGTCCGGTCCTATCTTTGGCCTGTCCTGTATCTGGCCCATTCCGTCACGTATCTGGCCTGTCTCGTCCTGTATCTGGCCCATCCCACTAAAGGTAGTATTATCAAATCCTCCACAAATTTACAACTCCAGGAAATTTAACCTGGGGTGTGTTTTAAATTAAGGTGAGTTCAATAGTTAGAATAATATGATACTTTCCATAAATTATTAGCAAAATGTTTAAATGACACCTATCAAAAAACAGCCTCCTCCATATCCCCTCAAGCTGTCCTATCCATCACCAAGATAGGTGCATTTTCTGCCATTTAGGCAGAAGTAATCTTCAATTTGCTTCTAATTTAGATAAAGTACCAGGAAGGTATATCATGTAAACTCTACATGTGACGTTTGCCTATTAAATAATAGTTGTAATATTTATTTGCAAAACTTCCATTTTCTCTACACCTGACCTACACTACTTAATTGTAACATCCATGGCGGCGTGCTGGCATGGCTTCCAATCTCACACCACGCAAGACCGTCGACTTACCCACCAATGCAGGCTGAACACTATGTTCCTATGCTGGCTGTGTACATGTGCCTTGGCTGCTTGTTGAGGGCGGCAGCGGCAGCACTTCCTGATTCTTAAAGGAACAGTGCACGCATTCCTAATGTGTCCCCAGTCCTGTATCTGACCCATCCCGTCTCTGGCCCGTCCCGTCTCTGGCCCGTCCTGTCCTGTCTCTGGCCTGTCCCAGCCTGTCTCTGGCCCGACCGGTGCTATCTCTGGCCTGTCCAATCCTGTCTCTTGCCCGTCCCATCTCTGGTCCGTCCCGTCCTGTCTTTGGCCCTTCCCGTCCTGTCTCTGGCCCGTCCCGTCCTCTCTTTGGCCCGTCCCGTCCTCTCTCTTGCCTGTCCCGTCCTGTCTCTAGCCCGACCGGTCCTGTCCTGCCTCAGGCCAGTCCCATCCTGCTCTGGCCAGTCCCGTCCCTAGACCGTCCTGTATCTGGACCGCCCCATCCTGTATCTGGTCGCCCCGTCTCTAGCAGGTCCCGTCCTGTCTCTGGCACGCCTCGGTCCGTCCTATCTTCGGCCAGTCTCATCCTGTCTTTGGCCCGTCCCGTCCCGTCTGTCTCTGGCAAGTCCGGTCCTGTCTCTGGCCCGTCCCGTATCTGGCCCATCCAGTATCTGGCCTGTCCCGTCCTGTATCTGGCCCGTCCCGTCATGTATCTGGGCTGTCCCATAGCTGGCCCATACCATCCCATATCTGGCTCGTCACGTTTCTGGCCCATCCCGTCATGTATCTGGCCCATCCCATCCTGTCTTTGGCCCGATCCGTCCTGTCTATGGCCTGTCCCGTAATGTCTCTAGTACATTCCGTCCTGTATCTGGCCCGTCCCATCCTGAATCTGGCCCGTCCTGTCTATGGCCCGTCCGATAATGTATAGCTTGTCCCGTCCTGTTTTTGAGCAGTCCCGTACTATCTCTGGCTCGTCTTGTCCTGTATCTGGCCCGTCCCGTCCATTTCCCGTCCCATAATGTATAGCTCTTCCCGTCCTGTTTCTGGCCCGTCCCATCCTATCTCTGCCTCGTCCCGTCCTATATCTGGCGCGTCCCGTCTCGTATCTGGCCCGTCCCGCATCTGGCCTGTCCTGTCCCGTATCTGGCCTGTCCCTTCCTGTATCTGGCAAGTCCCTTCCCATCTCGTCCTGTCGCTGGCCTGTCCCGTCCTGTCTCTGGCCCGTCCGGTGCTATCTCTGGCCTGTCCAATCCTGTCTCTTGCCCGTCCCGTCTCTGGCCCGTCCCGTCCAGTCTTTGGCCCATCCCGTCCTGTCTCTGGCCCATCCCTTCCTGTCTCTGGCCAGTCTCATCCCGTATCTGGCTCGCCCGGTATCTGGCCCATCCCGTCTAGTATCTGGCACGTTCCATATCTGTCCTGTCCCGTATCTGGCCCATCCCGCATCTGACCCGTCCAGTATCTGGCCCATCCCATCCCATATCTGGCCCGTCCCGTCATGTATCTGGGCTGTCCCATATCTGGCCCATACCGTCCCATATCTGACTCGTCACGTTTCTGGCCCATCCCGTCATGTATCTTGCCCGTCCCATCCTGTCTCTGGCCCGACCCGTCCTGTTTATGGCCTGTCCCGTAATGTCTCGAGCACATTACGTCCTGTCTTTGGCCCATCCCGTCCTGTATCTGGTCGGTCCCGTCCTGTATCTGGACCGTCCCGTCGTGAATCTGTCCCGTCCCGTATCTGGCCCATCCCTTCCTGTATCTGGCCCGTCCCATCACGTCTTATCTCTGGCCCATCCCGTGTTGAATCTGGCCCATCCCGTCTCTGGCGCGTCCCATCCTATCTCTGGCCTGACCGGTCCTGTCCTGCCTCTGGCCAGTCCCGTCCTGCTCTGGTCCGTCCCGTCCCTGGCCCGTCCTGTATCTGAACCGTCCCGTCCTGTATCTGGTCGCCCCTTCTCTGGCCCGTCCCGTCCTTTCTCAGACACGTCCCGTTCGGTCCTGTCTCTGACCTATCCTGTATCTGGCCCATCCCGTCACATATCTGGCCTGTCCAGTCCTGTATCTGGCCCATCCCATTAAAGGTAGTATTATCAAAACCTCCACAAATTTACACCTCCAGGAAATTTAACCTGGGGTGTGTCTTAAATTAAGGTGAGTTTAATAGTTAGAAAAATATGATACTTTCCATAAATTATTAGCAAAATGTTTAAATGACACCTATCAAAAAACAGCCTCCTCCATATCCCCTCAAGCTGTCCTATCCATCACCAAGATAGGTGCATTTTCTGCCATTTAGGTAGAAGTAATCTTCAAATAATTTGCTCCTAATTTAGATAAAGTACCAGGAAGGTATATCATGCAAACTCTACATGTGATGTTTGCCTATTAAATAATAGTTGTAATATTTTTTTGCAAGACTTCCATTTTCTCTACACCTGACCTATACTACTTAATTGTAACATCCTTGGCGGCGTGCTGGCATGGCTTCCCATCTCACACCATACAAGACCACCGACTTACCCACCAATGCAGGCTACGCACTATGTTCCTATGCTGGCTGTGTGCATGTGTCTTGGCTGCTTGTTGAGGGCGGCAGCGACAGTACTTCCTGATTCTTAAAGGAAAAGTGCATGCATTCCAAATGTGTCCCTAGTCCTGTATATGACCCGTCCCGTCTCTGGCCCGTCCTGTCCAGTCTCTGGCCCATCCCTGGCCCCTCCCATCCTGTCTATGGCCTGTCCTGTAATGTCTAACCCGCCCTGTCCCGTATCTGGTCCGTCCAGTCCCATATCTGACCCGTTTAGTCCCGTGTCTGATCATCCCGTCCCGTATCTGGCTATCTCATGCCGTATCTAGCCCGCCTCATCCCTTCCCGTCTCTGGAAAGTCCTGTCCCGTATCTGACCCAACCAGTCCCTATCTGGCCGGTCCCAAATGTGGCAAGGCCCATTCAGTATCTGGCCCATCCCGTATCTGTCCATCTCGTATCTGGCCCACCCCATCCTGTCCATGGCTCATCGCATATCTAGCCTGTCCAGTCCCATATCTGGCCCGTCCCGTATCTGGCCCATGTCGTCCTGTATCTGGCCCGTCCCATATTTGGCCCGTACCGTCCTGTATCTGGCCTGTCCCGTACTGTATCTGGGGCATCCCGTCCTGTCTCTGGCCCCTCTTTTCCTGTATCTGGACCGTCCCATAATGTATAGCTTGTCCCGTCCTGTTTCTGGCCCGACCCCGTCCTGTCTCTGGCTCGTCCTGTCCTGTATCTGGCACGACCCATACCGTCTCTGGCCCGTTCCATCCTGTCTATTTCTCGTCCCATAATGTATAGCTCGTCCAGTCCTGTTTCTGGCCCGTCCCGTCCTATCTCTGGCTCGTCCCGTCCTGTATCTGGCCCGTCCCATCTCGTATCTGGCCCGTCCCGCATGTGGCCTGTCCTGTCCCGTATCTGGCCTGTCCCTTCCTGTATCAGGCCAATCCCTTCCCATCTCGTCCTGTCTCTGGCCCATCCCGTCATGTCTCTGGCCAGGCCCGTTTGGTGCTGTCTCTGGACTGTCCAATCCTGTCTCTTGCCCGACCCATCTCTGGTCAGTCTCGTCCTGTCTTTGACCCGTCCTGTCCTGTCTCTGGCCCGTCCCGTCCTCTCTTTGGCCCTTCCTCTCTCTTGCCCGTCCTGTCCTGCCTCTGGCCAGTCCCGTCCTGCTCTGGCCCGTCCCATCCCTGGACCGTCCTGAATCCTGTATCTGGTCACCCCGTCTCTAGCACATCCCGTCCTGTCTCTGGCACGCCTCGGTCCGTCCTAACTCCGGCCAGTCTCATCCTGTCTTTGGCCCGTCCCGTCCTGTCTCTGGCCCGTCTCGTCCTGTCTCTGGCGTGTCCCGTCCAGTCCTGTCTCTGGCCTGTCTTGTATTTGGTCCGTCCCGTATCTGGCCTGTCCCGTCCGGTATCTGGCCCATCCCATTAAAGGTAGTATTATCAAATCCTCCACAAATTTACACCTCCAGGAAATTTAACCTGGGGTGTGTTTTAAATTAAGGTGAGTTCAATAGTTAGAAAACTATGATACTTTCCATAAATTATTAGCAAAATGTTTAAATGACACCTATCAAAAAACAGCCTCCTCCATATCCCCTCAAGCTGTCCTATCCATCACCAAGATAGGTGCATTTTCTGCCATTTAGGTAGAAGTAATCTTCAAACAATTTGCTTCTAATTTAGATAAAGTACTAGGAAGGTATAGCATGCAAACTCTACATGTGATGTTTGCCTATTAAACAATAGTTGTAATATTTATTTGCAAAACTTCCACTTTCTCTACGCCTGACCTACACTACTTAATTGTAACATCCCTAGCGGCGTGCTGGCATGGCTTCCCATCTCACACCATGCAGACTGCGCACTATTTGGCCCATACCGTCCTGTATCTGGCCTGTCCCGTACTGTTTCTGGGCCATGCAGTCCTGTCTTTGGCCCGTCTTTTCCTGTATCTGTCCCCTTCAGTATTGTCTCTGGCCCGTCCCGTCCTTAATCTGGCCCGTCCTGTCTATGGCCGTCCCATAATGTATAGCTTGTCCCGTCCTGTTTCTGGCCGGTCCCGTACTGTCTCTGGCTCGTCTTGTCCTGTATCTGGCCCGTCGCGTACCCTCTCTGGCCCATCCCGTCCTGTCTATTTCCCGTCCCATAATGTATAGCTCGTCCCGTCCTGTTTCTGGCCCGTCCCATCCTATCTCTGCCTCGTCCCGTCCTATATCTGGCCCGTCCCGTCTCGTATCTGGCCCGTCCTGTATCTGGCCAGTCCCGTATCTGGCCCGTCCCGCATCTGACCCGTCCCGTATCTGGCCCGTCCCGTCCCGTATCTAGTCCGTACCGTCCTGTATCTGGCCCGTCCCGTCATGTATGTGGGCTGTCCCATATCTGGCCCATACCGTCCCATATCTGGCTCGTCATGTTTCTGGCCCATCCCGTCATATATCTGGCCCGTCCCATCCTGTCTCTGGCCTGACCCGTCCTGTGTATGGCCTATCCCATGTCTCTAGCACATTCCGTCCTGTCTCTGGCCCATCCCGTCCTGTATCTGGTCGGTCCCGTCCTGAATCTGGCCCGTCCCATCCTGAATCTGGCCCGTCCCGTATCTGGCCTGTCCCTTCCTGTATGTGGCCCGTCCCATCCTGTCCTGTCTTTGGCACATCCTATCTTGAATCTGGCCCGTCCCGTATCTGGCCCGTCCATTCCTGTATCTGGCCCGTCCCGACCTGTATCTGGTCGGTCCCATCCTGTCTCTGGCCTCGTCCGTCCTGTCTCTGGCCCGACCGGTGCTATCTCTGGCCTGTCCAATCCTGTCTCTTGCCCGTCCTGTCCTGTCTCTGGCCCGATCGGTCCTGTCCTGCCTCTGGCCAGTCCCATCCTGCTCTGGCCCGTCCCGTCCCTGGACCGTCCTGTATCTGGACCGCCCCGTCCTGTATCTGGTCGCCCCGTCTCTAGCCCGTCCCGTCCTGTCTCTGGCACGCCTCGGTCCGTCCTATCTTCGACCAGATCATCTTGTCTTTGGCCCGTCCGGTCCCGTCTGTCTCTAGCCCGTCCGGTCCTGTCTCTGGCCCGTCCTGTATCTGGCCCATCCCGTGTCTGGCCTGTCCCGTCCTGTATCTGGCCCGTCCCGTCATTTATATGGGCTGTCCAATAGCTGGCCCATACCATCCCATATCTGGCTCGTCACGTTTCTGGCCCATCCCGTCATGTATCTGGCCCGTCCCATCCTGTCTATGGCCCGACCCGTCCTGTCTATGGCCTGTCCTGTAATGTCTCTAGCACATTCCGTCCTGTCTATGGCCCATTCCGTCCTGTATCTGGTCGGTCCCATCGTGTATCTGGCCCGTCCCGTCCTGAATCTGGCCCGTCCTGTCTATGGCCCGTCCCATAATGTATAGCTTGTCCCATCCTGTTTCTGGCCAGTCCCGTACTATCTCTGGCTCGTCCTGTCCTGTATCTGGCCCGTCGCGTACCGTCTCTGGCCCATCCCGTCCTGTCTACTTCCCGTCCCATAATGTTTAGCTCGTCCCGTCCAGTTTCTGGCCCGTCCCATCCTATCTCTGCCTTGTCCCGTCCTATATCTGGCGCGTCCCGTCTCGTATCTGGCCCATCCCGCATCTGGCCTGTCCTGTCCCGTATCTGGCCTGTCCCTTCCTGTATCTGGCCAGTCCCTTCCCATCTCGTCCTGTCGCTGGCCTGTCCCGTCCTGTCTCTGGCCCGTTCGGTGCTATCTCTGGCCTGTTCAATCCTGTCTCTTGCCCCTCCCGTCTCTGGCCCGTCCTGTCCTGTCTCTGGCCCATCCCTTCCTGTCTCTGGCCCAGGTCTGGCCCGTTTCATTCCGTATCTGGCCCATCCCGTCCAGTATCTGGCCCGTTCCATATCTGGCCTGTCCCATATCTGGCACGTCCTGTCCCTGGCCCGGCCTGTCCCGTATCTGGCCCGTCCTGTATCTGGCCTGTCCCGTATCTGGCCCGTCCCGCATCTGACCCGTCCCGTATCTGGCCCGTCACGTCCCGTATCTGATTAGTCCCTTCCTGTATCTGGCCCGTCCTATCCTGTCCTGTCTCTGGCCCATCCCGTCTTGAATCTGGCCCGTGCCGTATCTGACCCGTCCCTTCCTGTATCTGGCCTGTCCCGTCTTTTCTCTGGCCTGACCGGTCCTGTCCTGCCTCTGGCCAGTCCCGTCCTGCTCTGGTCCGTCCCTTCCCTGGCCCGTCCTGTATCTGGACCGTCCCGTCCTGTATCTGGTCGCCCCGTCTCTGGCCCGTCCCGTCCTTTTTCAGGCACGGCCCGTCCGGTCCTATCTTTGGCCTGTCCTGTATCTGGCCCATTCCGTCACGTATCTGGCCTGTCTCGTCCTGTATCTGGCCCATCCCACTAAAGGTAGTATTATCAAATCCTCCACAAATTTACACCTCCAGGAAATTTAACCTGGGGTGTGTTTTAAATTAAGGTGAGTTCAATAGTTAGAATAATATGATACTTTCCATAAATTATTAGCAAAATGTTTAAATGACACCTATCAAAAACAGCCTCCTCCATATCCCCTCAAGCTGTCCTATCCATCACCAAGATAGGTGCATTTTCTGCCATTTAGGCAGAAGTAATCTTCAATTTTCTTCTAATTTAGATAAAGTACTAGGAAGGTATATCATGCAAACTTTACATGTGAAGTTTGCCTATTAAATAATAGTTGTAATATTTATTTGCAAAACTTCCATTTTCTCTACACCTGACCTACACTACTTAATTGTAACATCCCTGGCGGCAAGCTGGCATGGCTTCCCATCTCACACCATGCAAGACAGCCGACTTACCCACCAATGCAGGCTGCGCACTATGTTCCTATGCTGGCTGTGTACATGTGTCTTGGCTGCTTGCTGAGGGCGGCAGCGGCAGCACTTCCTGATTCTTAAAGGAACAGTGCACGCATTCCTAATGTGTCCCCAGTCCTGTATCAGACCCATCCGGTCTCTGGCCCGTCCCGCCTCTGGCCCATCCCTGGCCCCTCCCATCCTGTCTATGGCCCGTCCTGTAATGTCTAACCCGCACAGTCCCGTATCTGGTCTGTCCAGTCCCATATCTGACCTGTTTAGTCCCATATCTGACCATCCCGTCCCGTATCTGGCTGTCCCTTATCTGGCCCATCTCATCCCGTATCTGGCCCACCTCGTCCCTTCCCTTCTCTGGCACATCCTGTCCCGTATCTGACCATACCAGTCACTATCTGGCCCGTCCCGTATGTGGCCAGGCCCATTCAGTATCTGGTCCGTCCCGTATCTGGCCATCTCGTATCTGGCCCATACCATCCTGTCCATGGCTCATCCCATATCTAGCCTGTCCTGTCCCATATCTGGCCCGTCCTGTATCTGGCCCATGTCGTCCTGTATCTGGCCCGTCCCATATTTGGCCCGCACCGTACTGTATCTGGCCTGTCCCGTACTGTATCTGGGCCATCCCGTCCTGTCTCTGGCCCGTCTTTTCCTGTATCTGGACCGTCCCGTCCGGTCTCTGGCCCGTCCCATAATATATAGCTTGTCCCGTAGTGTTTCTGGCCCATCCCGTCCTGTATCTGGCCCGTCCCGTCATGTATGTGGGCTGTCCCATATCTGTCCCATACCGTCCCACATCTGGCTCGTCACATTTCTGGCCCATCCCGTCATGTATCTGGCCCGTCCCATCCTGTCTCTGGCCCGGCCCGTCCTGTTTATGGCCTATCCCATAATGTCTCTAGCACATTCCGTCCTGTCTCTGGCCCATCCCGTCCTGTATCTGGTCGGTCCCGTCCTGAATCTGGCCCGTCCCATCCTGAATCTGGCCCGTCCCGTATCTGGCCCTTCCCTTCCTGTATCTGGCCCGTCCCATCCTGTCCTGTCTCTGGCCCATCCTGTCTTGAATCTGGCCCGTCCCGTATCTGGCCCGTCCCGACCTGTCTCTGGCCTGACTGGTCCTGTCCTGCCTCTGGCCAGTCGCGTCCAGCTCTGGTCCGTCCCGTCCCTGGCCCGTCCTGTATCTGGACCGTCCCGTCCTGTATCTGGTCGCCCCGACTATGGCCCGTCCCGTTCTTTCTCAGGCACGTCCCGTCCGGTCCGGTCTCTGGCCTGTCCTGCATATGGCCCATCCCGTCACGTATCTGGCCTGTCCCGTCCTGTATCTGGCCCATCCCATTAAAGGTAGTATTATCAAATCCTCCACAAATTTACACCTCCAGGAAATTTAACCTGGGGTGTGTTTTAAATTAAGGTGAGTTCAATAGTTAGAAAAATATGATACTTTCCATAAATTATTAGCAAAATGTTTAAATGACACCTATCAAAAAACAGCCTCCTCCATATCCCCTCAAGCTGTCCTATCCATCACCAAGATAGGTGCATTTTCTGCCATTTAGGTAGAACTAATCTTCAAACAATTTGCTTCTAATTTAGATAAAGTACTAGGAAGGTATATCATGCAAACTCTACACGTGATGTTTGCCTATTAAACAATAGTTGTAATATTTATTTGCAAAACTTCCATTTTCTCTATGCTTGACCTACACTACTTCATTTTTTAGTACGTAGTGGAACATAATGACATGGCCTTCACCTATAGCATCCGTATAGCTCCTGAACTGGGCGCAATCAATCGGGCCTCAAGTACTTAAATTAATCTCAATATGTCTTCTAGAAAGACAGTCAGGCTTATAAAGTTTACTAGAAGAATATTAACATAATAGGCAAGAGTGTGACAACTTATCAATGCTAAAGGCACATCAAAAGAACCCAGCATGGTATACAGTGGTTGTGTGTATGTCTGTTTTTATGTGCGTTTGTGTATATACATATATATATATATATATATATATATATATATATATATATATATATGTGTGTGTGTGTGAGTGTACATAGTGGAGCTGTATGTGTATATATGAGACATGTGTGTATATAGGAAAGCTATGTATGTGAATGTAGGAGAATTGTGTGTTTGTATGTAGCTGAGCTGTGTGCATGCTGCAGAGGTGTGTGTACGTATATAGCAGAGATGTGTGTATATAAGACAGCTGTGTGTAACTGAGCTGTGTGTATATATGCAGCAGAGCTATGTGCATGCATAGCAGAGCTCAATGTGCATGTACTGTGCATTCAGCAGTGATGTGATTATGTGTTTGCTGCATAGAATACATATAAATTGCCTGCTGGAAAAGTATAAGAGTATAATACACATGCCGCAGAGAAACACTAACATTAGATCTCTATCCACTCTATTCTACCTTACAGCATTAAAGGTAGTATTATCAAATCCTCCACAAATTTACACATAAAGGAACTTTAACCTGGGGTGTGTTTTAAATTAAGGTGAGTTCAATAGTTAGAAAACTATGATACTTTCCATAAATTATTAGCAAAATGTTTAAATTACACCAATCAAAAAACAGCCTCCTCCATATCCCCTCAAGCTGTCCTATCCATCACCAAGATAGGTGCATTTTCTGCCATTTAGGTAGAAGTAATCTTCAAACAATTTGCTTCTGATTTAGATACAGGAGACAGGAAGAGACGGGCCAGAGACAGAACGGGACGGGCCAAAGACAGGATGAGACTGGCCGGAGATAGGACGGACCGAGGCGTGCCAGAGACAGGAAGGGATGGGCTAGAGACGGGGCGACCAGATACAGGATGCGACGGTCCAGATACAGGACGGGCCAGAGACGGGACGGGCCAGAGCAGGACGGAACTGGCCAGAGGCAGGACAGGACCGGTATGTCCAGAGACAGGACGGGACGGTCAAGAGACAGGACGGGACGGGTCAAAGAGAGGACGGGACAGGTCAGAGACAGGATGGGACAGCCAAAGACAGGACGGGACGGACTAGAGATGGGACAGGCAAGAGACAGGATTGTACAGGCCAGAGATAGCACCAGAAGGGCCAGAGACAGGACGGGACACGCCAGAGACAGGACGAGATGGGAAGAGACAGGCCAGATACGGGACAGGACAGGCCAGATGCGGGACGGGCCAGATATAGGACGGGACGAGGCAGAGATAGGATGAGCCTGTCCCGTCCTGTATCTGGCCCATCCCTTCCTGTCTCTGGCCCAGCTCGGGCCCGTCTCGTCCCGTATCTGACCCGCCCTGTATCTGGCCCATCCCGTCCAGTATCTGGCCCGTTCCATATCTGGCCTTTCCCGTATCTGGCATGTCCTGTCCCTGGCCCAGCCTGTCCCGTATCTGGCCCGTCCTGTATCTGGCCCATCCCGTCACGTATCTGTCCCGTTCCATATCTGGCCTGTCCCATATCTGGCACGTCCTGGCCCTGCCTTTCCCGTATCTGGCATGTCCTGTCCCTGGCCCAGCTTGTCCCGTATCTGGCCCGTCCTGTATCTGGCCCATCCCGTCACGTATCTGGCCTGTCCCGTCCTGGATCTGGCCCATCCCATTAAAGGTAGCATTATCAATTCCTCCACAAATTTACACCTCCAGGATTTTTAACCTGGGGTGTGTTTTAAATTAAGGCGAGTTCAATAGTTAGAAAACTATGATACTTTCCATAAATTATTAGCAAAATGTTTAAATTACACCAATCAAAAAACAGCCTCCTCCATATCCCCTCAAGCTGTCCTATCCATCACCAAGATAGGTGCATTTTCTGCCATTTAGGTAGAAGTAATCTTCAAACAATTTGCTTCTGATTTAGATAAAGTACCAGGAAAGTATATCATGCAAACTCAACATGTGATGTTTGCCTATTAAATAATAGTTGTAATATTTATTGGCAAAACTTACATTTTCTCTACGCCTGACCTACACTACTTAATTGTAACATCCCTGGCCAGTCAAATCCTGTCTATTTCCCGTCCCATCTCTGGTCCTTCCCGTCCTGTCTTTGGCCCTTCCCGTCCTGTCTCTGGCCCGTCAAGTCCTCTCTTTGGCCCGTCCCGTCCTCTCTCTTGCCCGTCCCGTCCTGTCTCTGGCCCGACCGATCCTGTCCTGGCCAGTCCCATCCGGCTCTGGCCCGTCCCGTCCCTGGACCGTCCTGTATCTGGACCGCCACGTCCTGTATCTGGTCTCCCCGTCTTTAGCCCATCCCGTCCTGTCTCTGGCATGCCTCGGTCCGTCCTATCTTCGGCCAGCCTCATCCTGTCTTTGGCCCGTCCCGTCCAGTCTCTGGCCCGTCCGGTTCTGTCTCTGGCCCGTCCTGTATCTGGCCTTTCCCGTCCTGTATCTGTCCTGTCCCGTCATGTATCTGGGCTGTCCCATAGCTGGCCCATACCATCCCATATCTGGCTCGTCACGTTTCTGGCCCATCCCGTCATGTATCTGGCCCGTCCCATCCTTTATATGGCCCGACCCGTCCTGTCTATGGCCTGTCCCATAATGTCTCTAGCACATTCCGTCCTGTCTCTGGCCCATCCCGTCCTGTATCTGGTCGGTCCCGTCCTGTATCTGGCCCGTCCCGTCCTGAATCTGGCCCGTCCTGTCTATGGCCCGTCCCATAATGTATAGCTTTTCCTGTCCTGTTTCTGGCCAGTCCCGTACTATCTCTGGCTCGTCCTGTCCTGTATCTGGCCCGTCGCGTACCGTCTCTGGCCCGTCCCGTCCTGTCTATTTCCCGTCCCATAATGTATAGCTCGTCCCGTCCTGTTTCTGGCCCGTGCCATCCTATCTCTGCCTTGTCCCGTCCTATTTCTCGCGCGTCCCCTCTCGTATCTGGCCCGTCCCGCATCTGGCCTGTCCTGTCCCGTATCTGGCCTGTCCCTTCCTGTATCTGGCCAGTCCCTTCCCATCTCGTCCTGTCCATGGCCTGTCCCGTCCTGTCTCTGGCCCGTCCGGTGCTATCTCTGGTCTGTCCAATCCTGTCTCTTGCCCGTCCCATCTCTGGCCCGTCCTTTCCTGTCTCTGGCCCATCCTTTTCTGTCTCTGGCCCAGCTCTGGCCTGTCTCATCCCGTATCTGGCCCATCCCGTCCAGTATCTGGCCCGTTCCATATCTGGCCTGTCCCGTATCTGGCACGTCCTGTCCCTGGCCCGGCCTGTCCCGTATCTGGCCAGTCCTGTATCTGGCCTGTCCCGTATCTGGCCCATCCCGCATCTGACCCGTCCCATATCTGGCCCGTCCCGTCCCCTATCTGGTCCGTACCGTCCTGTATATGGCCCGTCCCGTCATGTATCTGGGCTGTCCCATATCTGGCTCATCACGTTTCTGGCCCATCCCGTCAGGTATCTGGCCCATCCTATCCTGTCTGTGGCCCAACCCGTCCTGTCTATGGCCCGTCCCGTAATGTCTCTAGCACATTCCGTCCTGTCTCTGGCCCATCCCGTCCTGCATCTGGTCGGTCCCGTCCTGTATCTGGCCCGTCCCGTCCTAAATCTAGCCCGTCTCGTATCTGGCCTGTCCCTTCCTGTATATGGCCCGTCCTATCCTGTCCTGTCTCTGACCCATCCCGTCTTGAATCTGGCCCGTCCCGTATCTGGCCTGTGCCTTCCTGTATCTGGCCCGTCCCGTCCTTTTTCTGGCCTGACCGGTCCTGTCCTGCCCCTGGCCAGTCCCGTTCTGCTCTGGTGCGTCCCGTCCCTGGCCCATCCTGTATCTGGACCGTCCCGTCCTGTATCTGGTCGCCCCGTCTCTGGCCCGTCCCGTCCTTTCTCAGGCACATCCTGTCTGGTTCTGTCTCTGGCCTGTCCTGTATCTGGCCCATCCCATCACGTATCTGGCCTGTCCCGTCCTGTATCTGGCCCATCCCATTAAAGGTAGTATTATCAAATCCTCCACAAACTTACACCTCCAGGAAATTTAACCTGGGGTGTGTTTTAAATTAAGGTGAGTTCAATAGTTAGAAAAATATGATACTTTCCATAAATTATTAGCAAAATGTTGAAATGACACCTATCAAAAACCAGCCTCCTCCATATCCCCTCAAGCTGTCCTATCCATCACCAAGATAGGTGCATTTTCTGCCATTTAGGTAGAAGTAATCTTCAATTTGCTTCTAATTTAGATAAAGTACTAGGAAGGTATATCATGCAAACTCTACATGTGATGTTTGCCTATTAAATAATAGTTGTAATATTTATTTGCAAAACTTCCATTTTCTCTACACCTGACCTATACTACTTAATTGTAACATCCCTGGCGGTGTGCTGGCATGGCTTCCCATCTCACACCATGCAAGACCGCCGACTTACCCACCAATGCTGGCTGCGCACTATTTGGCCCGTACCGTCCTGTATCTGGCCTGTCCGGTACTGTCTTTGGCCCGTCTTTTCCTGTATCTGTCCCGTTCCGTGTTGTCTCTGGCCCGTTCTGTCCTGTCTATGGCCCGTCCCATAATGTATAGCTTGTCCCGTCCTGTTTCTGGCACGTCCCGTACCGTCTCTGGCCCGACCCCTCCTGTCTATTTCCCGTCCCATAATGTATAGCTCGTCCCGTCCCGTTTCTGGCCCGTCCCATCCTATCTCTGCCTCGTCCCGTCCTATATCTGGCCCGTGCCGTCTCATATCTGGCCCGCCCCGTATCTGGCCTGTCCTGTCCCGTATCTGGCCTGTCCCTTCCTGTATCTGGCCAGTCCCTTCCCATCTCGTCCTGTCTCTGGCATGTCCCGTCTAGTCTCTGGCCCGTCCTGTGCTACCTCTGGCCTGTCCAATCCTGTCTCTTGCCCATCCCGTCTCTAGCCCGTCCCGTCCAGTCTTTGGCCCGTCCCGTCCTAACTCTGGCCCATCCCTTCCTGTCTCTGGCCCAGCTCTGGCCCGTCTCGTCCCGTATTTGGCCTGACATGAATCTGGCCCATCCCGTCCAGTATCTGGCTCGTTCCATATCTGGCCTGTCCCGTATCTGGCACATCCTATCCCTGGCCCGGCCTGTCCCGTATCTGGCCCGTCCTGTATCTGGCCTGTCCCGTATGTGGCCCATCCCGCATCTGACACGTCCCGTATCTGGCCCGTCCCGTCCCGTATCTGGTCTGTACCGTCCTAAATCTGGCCCGTCCCGTCATGAATTTGGGCTGTCCCATATCTGGCCCATACCGTTCCATATCTGGCTCGTCACGTTTCTGGCCCGTCCCATCCTGTCTCTGGCCCAACCAGTCCTGTCTATGGCCTGTCCCTTAATGTCTCTAGCACATTCCGTCCTGTCTCTGGCCCATCCCGTCCTGTATCTGGTCGGTCCCGTCCTGTATGTGGCCCGTCCCGTCTTAAATCTGGGTCGTCCCGTATCTGGCCCGTCCCTTCCTGTATCTGGCCCGTCCCATCCCGTCCTGTCTCTGGTCCATCCCATCTTGAATCTGGCCCTTCCCGTATCGGGCCCGTCCCTTCCTGTATCTGGCCCGTCCCATCCTGTCTCTGGCCTGACCGGTCCTGTCCTGCCTCTGGCCAGTCCCGTCCTGCTCTGGTCCGTCCCGTCCCTGGCCCGTCCTGTATCTGGACCTTACCGTCCTGTATCTGGTCGCCCCGTCTCTGGCCCATCCCATCCTTTCTCAGGCACGTCACGTCCGGTCCTGTCTCTGGCCTGTCCTGCATCTGGCCCATCCCGTCACGTATCTGGCCTGTCCCGTCCTGTATCTGGCCCATCTCATTAAAGGTAGTATTACCAAATCCTCCACAAATTTACACCTCCAGGAAATTTAACCTGGGTGTGCTTTAAATAAAGGTGAGTTCAATAGTTAGAAAAATATGATACTTTCCATAAATTATTAGCAAAATGTTTAAATGACACCTATCAAAAAACAGCCTCCTCCATATCCCCTCAAGCTGTCCTATCCATCACCAAGATAGGTGCATTTTATGCCATTTAGGTAGAAGTAATCTTCAAACAATTTGCTTCTAATTTAGATAAAGTACCAGGAAGGTATATCATGCAAACTGTACATGTGATGTTTGCCTATTAAATAGTTGTAATATTTATTTGCAAAACTTCCATTTTCTCTACACCTGACCTATACTACTTAATTGTAACATCCATGGCGGCGTGCTGGCATGGCTTCCCATCTCACACCATGCAAGACCGCCGACTTACCCACCAATGCAGGCTGCGCACTATGTTCCTATGCTGGCTGTGTGCATGTGTCTTGGCTGCTTGTTGAGGGCAGCAGCGGCAGCACTTCCTGATTCTTAAAGGAACAGTGCACGCATTCCTAATGTGTACCCAGTCCTGTATCTGACCCGTCCCGTCTCTGGCCTGTTCCGTCCTGTCTCTGGCCCGTCCCTGGACCCTCCCATCCTGTCTATGGCCCGTCCTGTAATGTCTAACCCACCCCAACTCGTATCTGGTCCGTCCAGTCCCATATCTGACCCGTTTAGTCCCGCATCTGACCATCCTGTCCCGTATCTGGCTATCTCATCCCGTATCTGGCCCGCCTCATCCCTTCCCGTTTCTGGCTCGTCCTGTCCCGTATCTGACCCAACCAGTCCCTATCTGGCCCGTCCCATATGTGGCCAGGCCCATTCAGTATCTGGCCCGTCCCGTATCTGGCCATCTCGTAACTGGCCCATTCCATCCGGTCCATGGCTCATCCCATATCTAGCCTGTCCTGTCCCATATCTGGCCCGTCCCGTATCTGGCCCATGTCGTCCTGTATCTGGCCCGTCCCATATTTGGCCCGTACCGTCCTGTATCTGGCCTGTCCCATACTGTATCTGGGGCATCCCGTCCTGTCTCTGGCCCGTCTTTTCCTGTATCTGGACCGTCCCATAATGTATAGCTTGTCCCGTCCTGTTTCTGGCCCGACCCCGTCCTGTCTCTGGCTCGTCCTGTCCTGCATCTGGCACGACCCATACCGTCTCTAGCCCGTCCCATCCTGTCTATTTCCCGTCCCATAATGTATAGCTTGTCCCGTCCTGTTTCTGGCCCGACCCCGTCCTGTCTCTGGCTCGTCCCATCTCGTATCTGGCCCGTCCCGCATGTGGCCTGCACTGTCCTGTATCTGGCCCATCCCATTAAAGGTAGTATTATCAAATCCTCCACAAATTTACACCTCCAGGAAATTTAACCTGGGGTGTGTTTTAAATTAAGGTGAGTCCAATAGTTAGAAAAATATGATACTTTCCATAAATTATTAGCAAAATGTTTAAAATGACACCTATCAAAAAAACAGCCTCCTCCATATCCCCTCAAGCTGTCCTATCCATCACCAAGATAGGTGCATTTTCTGCCATTTAGGTAGAAGTAATCTTCAAATAATTTGCTTCTAATTTAGATAAAGTACCAGGAAGGTATATCATGCAAACTCTACATGTGATGTTTGCCTATTAAACAATAGTTGTAATATTTATTTGCAAAACTTCCATTTTCTCTACACCTGACCTACACTACTTAATTGTAACATCACTGGCGGCGTGCTGGCATGGCTTCCCATCTCACACCATGCAAGACCGCCGACTTATCCACCAATGCAGGCTGCGCACTATGTTCCTATGCTGGCTGTGTGCATGTGTCTTGGCTGCTTGTTGAGGGCGGTAGCGGCAGCACTTCCTGATTCTTAAAGGAACAGTGCACCCATTCCTAATGTGTCCCCAGTACTATATCTGACCCATCCCGTCTCTGGCCCGTCCCGTCTCTGGCCCGTCCCATCCTGTCTCTGGCCCGTCCCAGCCTGTCCCTGGCCCCTCCCATCCTGTCTATGGCCCGTCCTGTAATGTCTAACCCGCCCCGTCCCGTATCTGGTCCGTCCAGTCGCATATCTGACCCGTTTGGTCCCGTATCCGACCATCCCGTCCCGTATCTGGCTATCTCTTATCTGGCCCATCTCATCCCGTATCTGTCCCGCCTCGTCCCTTCCCGTCTCTGGCACTTCCTGTCCCGTATCTGACCCAACCAGTCCCTATCTGGCCCGTCCTGTATGTGGCCAGGCCCATTCAGTATCTGGCCCGTCCCGTATCTGGCCCATCCCATCCTGTCCATGGCTCATCCCATATCTAGCCTGTCCTTTCCCATATCTGGCCCGTCCCGTATCTGGCCCATGTCGTCCTGTATCTGGCCTGTCCAATGTTTGGCCCGTACCGTCCTGTATCTGGCCTGTCCCGTACTGTATCTGGGGCATCCCGTCCTGTCTCTGGCCTGTCTTTTCCTGTATCTGGACCGTCCCATACCATCTCTGGGCCGTCCCATCCTGTCTATTTCCCGTCCCATAATGTATAGCTCGTCCAGTCCTGTTTCTGGCCCGTCCCGTCCTATCTCTGGCTCGTCCCGTCCTGCATCTGGCCCATCCCATCTCGTATCTGGCCCGTCCCGTATGTGGCCTGTCCTGTCCCGTATCTGGCCTGTCCCTTCCTGTTTCTGGCCAATCCATTCCCATCTTGTCCTGTCTCTGGCCCGTCCCGTCCTGTTTCTGGCCTGTCCCGTCCTGTCTCTGGCCCGTCTGGTGCTGTCTCTGGCCTGTCCAATCCTGTCTCTTGCCAGACCTATCTCTGGTCCGTCCCTTCCTGTCTTTGCCCCGTCCCGTCCTGTCTCTGGCCCGTCCCGTCCTCTCTTTGGCCCGCCCCATCCTCTCTCTTGCCCGTCCTGTCCTGCCTCTGGCCAGTCCCGTCCTGCTCTGGTCCATACCGTCCCTGGACCATCCTGTATCCTGTGTTTGGTCGCCCCGTCTCTAGCCCGTCCCATCCTGCCTCTGGTACACCTCGGTCCTTCCTATCTCCGGCCAGTCTCATCCTGTCTTTGGCCCGTCCCGTCCAGTCTCTGGCCCGTCTCGTCCTGTCTCTGGCGTGTCCCGTCCGGCCCTGTCTCTGGCCCGTCCTGTATTTGGTCCATCCCGTATCTGGCCTGTCCCGTCCTGTATCTGGCCCATCCCATTAAAGGTAGTATTATCAAATCCTCCACAAAATTAAACCTCCAGAAAATTTAACCTGGGGTGTGTTTTAAATTAAGGTGAGTTTAATAGTTAGAAAAATATGATACTTTCCATAAATTATTAGCAAAATGTTTAAATGACACCTATCAAAAAACAGCCTCCTCCATATCCCCTCAAGCTGTCCTATCCATCACCAAGATAGGTGCATTTTCTGCCATTTAGGTAGAAGTAATCTTCAAACAATTTGCTTCTAATTTAGATAAAGTACTAGGAAGGTATATCATGCAAACTCTACATGTGATGTTTGCCTATTAAACAATAGTTGTAATATTTATTTGCAAAACTTCCACTTTCTCGACGCCTGACCTACACTACTTAATTGTAACATCCATGGCGGCGTGCTGGCATGGCTTCCCATCTCACACCATGCAAGACCGCCGACTTACCCACCAATGCAGGCTGCGCACTATTTGGTCCGTACCGTCCTGTATCTGGCCTGTCCTGCACTGTATCTGGGCCATCCCGTCCTGTCTTTGGCTGTCTTTTCCTGTATCTGTCCCCTTAAGTCTTGTCTCTGGCCCGTCCCGTCCTGTCTATGGCCCGTCCCATAATGTATAGCTTGTCCCGTCCTGATTCTGGCCCGTCCCGTACTGTCTATGGCTCGTCCTGTCCTGTATCTGGCCTGTCGTGTACCGTCTCTGGCCCGTCCCGTCCTGTCTATTTCCCTTCCCATAATGTATAGCTCGTCCCGTCCTGTTTCTGGCCCGTCCCATCCTATCTCTGCCTCGTCCCGTCCAATATCTGGCACGTCCCACATTGTATCTGGCCCGTCCCGCATCTGGCCTGTCCTGTCCCGTATCTGGCCTGTCCTTTCCTGTATCTGGCCAGTCCCTTCCCATCTCGTCCTGTCTCTGGCCTGTCTCGTCCTGTCTCTCCCGTCCCGTCTCTGGCCCGTCCCGTCCAGTCTTTGGCCCGTCCCGTATGGTCTCCGGCCCGTGCTTTCCTGTTTCTGGCCCAGCTCTGGCCCGTCTCATCCCGAATCTGGCCCGCCCTGTATCTGGCCCATCCCGTCCAGTATCTGGCCCGCTCCATATCTGGCCTGTCCCGTATCTGGCATGTCCTGTCCCTGGGCCGGCCTGTCCCGTATCTGGCCCGTCCTGTATCTGGACTGTCCCGTATATGGCCCGTCCCGCATATGAATCGTCCCGTATCTGGCCCGTCACATATCTGGTCCGTACCGTCCTGTATCTGGCCAGTCCCGTCATGTATCTGGTCTGTCCCATTTCTAGCCCATACCGTCAGATATCTGCCTCGTCACGTTTCTGACAAATTCAGTCATGTATCTGGCCCGTCCCGTCCTGTCTCTGGCCCGACCCGTCCTGTCTATGGCCTGTCCCGTAATGTCTCTAGCACATTCCGTCCTGTCTCTGGCCGATCCCGTCCTGTAACTGTTCGGTCCCGTCCTGTATCTGGTCCGTCCCGTCCTGAATCTGGCCCGTCCTGTATCTGGCCCATCCCTTCCTGTATGTGGCCCGTCCCATCACGTCCTATCTCTGGCCCATCCCATCCTGAATCTGGCCCGTCCCATATTTGGCCCGTACCTTCCTGTATCGGGCCCGTCTCGTCCTGTCTCTGGCCTGACCGGTCCTGTCCTGCCTCTGGCCAGTCCCGTCCTGCTCTGGTCCGTCCCTTCGCTGCCCGTCCTGTATCTGGACCGTCCCGTCCTGTATCTGGTCGCCCCGTCTCGGGCCCGTCCCGTCATTTTTCAGGCACAGTCCGTCCGGTCCTGTCTCTGCCCTGTCCTGTATCTGGCCCATCCTGTCACGTATCTGGCCTGTCCCGTCCTGTATCTGGCCCATCTCATTAAAGGTAGTATTATCAAATCCTCCACAAATTTACACCTCCAGGAAATTTAACCTGGGGTGTGTTATAAATTAAGGTGAGTTTAATAGTTAGAAAAATATGATACTTTCCATAAATTATTAGCAAAATGTTTAAATGACACCTATCAAAAAACAGCCTCCTCCATATCCCCTCAAGCTGTCCTATCCATCACCAAGATAGGTGCATTTTCTGCCATTTAGGTAGAAGTAATCTTCAAACAATTTGCTGCTAATTTAGATAAAGTACTAGGAAGGTATATCATGCAAACTCTACATGTGATGTTTGCCTATTAAACAATAGTTGTAATATTTATTTGAAAAACTTCCATTTTCTCTACGCCTGACCTACACTACTTAATTGTAACATCCATGGCGGCGTGCTGGCATGGCTTCCCATCTCACACCATGCAATACCGCCGACATACCCACCAATGCAGGCTGCGCACTATTTGGCCCGTACCGTACTGTATCTGGCCTGTCCCGTACTGTATCTGGGCCATCCCGTCCTGTCTTTGGCCCGTCTTTTCCTGTATCTGTCCCGTTCCGTCTTGTCTCTGGCCCGTCAAGTCCTGTCTATGGCCCGTCCCATAATGTATTGCTTGTCCCGTCCTGTTTCTGACCCGTCCCGTACTGTCTCTGGCTCGTCCTGTCCTGTATCTGGCCCATCGCGTACCGTCTCTGGCCCGTCCCGTCCTTTCTATTTACCGTCCCATAACGCATAGCTCGTCCCATCCTGTTTCTAGCCCGTCCCATCCTATCTCTGCCTCGTCCCGTCCTATATCTGGCCCGTCCCGTCTCGTATATAGCCCGTCCCGCATCTGGCCTGTCCTGTCCCGTATCTGGCCTGTCCCTTCCTGTATCTGGCCAGTCCCTTCCCATCTCGTCCTGTCTCTGGCCTGTCCCGTCCTGTCTCTGGCACGTCTGGTGCTATCTCTGGCCTGTCCAATCCTGTCTCTTGCCCGTCCCGTCTCTGGCCCGTCCGGTCCAGTCTTTGGCCCGTCCCGTCCTGTCTCTGGCCCATCCCTTCCTGTCTCTGGCCCAGCTCTGGCCCGTCTCGTCCCATATCTGGCCCGCCCGATATCTGGCCCATCCCGTCTAGTATCTGGCACGTTCCATATCTGGCCTGTCCCGTATCTGGCACGTCCTGTCCCTGGCCCGGCCTATCCCGTATCTGGCCCGTCCTGTATCTGTCCTGTCCCGTATCTGGCCCATCCCGCATCTGACCCGTCCCGTATCTGGCCCATCCCATCCCGTATCTGGCCCGTCCCATCATGTATCTGGGCTGTCCCATATCTGACCCATCCCGTCTAGTATCTGGCACGTTCCATATCTGGCCTGTCCCGTATCTGGCACGTCCTGTCCCTGGCCCGGCCTGTCCCGTATCTGGCCCGTCCTGTATTTGGCCTGTCCCGTATCTGGCCCGTCCCGCATCTGGCCCGTCCCGTCCGTATTTGGTCCGTACCGTCCTGTATCTGGCCCGTCCCGTCCCATATCTGGCTCGTCACGTTTCTGGCCCATCCCGTCATGTATCTGGCCCGTCCCATACTGTCTCTGGCTCGACCCGTCCTGTGTATGGCCTATTCCTTAATGTCTCTAGCACATTCCGTCCTCTCTCTGGCCCATCCCGTCCTGTATCTGGTCGGTCCCGTCCTGTATCTGGCCCGTCCCATCCTGAATCTGGCCCGTCCCGTATCTGGCCCGTCCCTTCCTGTATCGGGCCCGTCCCATCCTGTCCTGTCTATGGCCCATCCTGTCTTGAATCTGGCCCATCCCGTATCTGGCCCGTCCCTTCCTGTATCAGGCCCGTCCCGACCTGTCTCTGGCCTAACTGGTCCTGTCCTGCCTCTGGCCAGTCCAGTCCTGCTCTGGTCCGTCCCGTCCCTGGCCCGTCCTGTATCTGGACCGTCCCGTCCTGTATCTGGTCGCCTCGTCTCTGGCCCGTCCCGTCCTTTCTCAGGCACGTCCCGTCCGGTCCTGCCTCTGGCCTGTCCTGCATCTGGCCCATCCCGTCACGTATCTGGCCTGTCCCGTCCTGTATCTGGCCCATCCCATTAAAGGTAGTATTATCAAATCCTCCACAAATTTAAACCTCCAGGAAATTTAACCTGGGGTGTGTTTTAAATTAAGGTGAGTTCAATAGTTAGAAAAATATGATACTTTCCATAAATTATTAGCAAAATGTTTAAATGACACCTATCAAAAAACAGCCTCCTCCATATCCCCTCAAGCTGTCCTATCCATCACCAAGATAGGTGCATTTTCTACCATTTAGGTAGAAGTAATCTTCAAACAATTTGCTTCTAATTTACATAAAGCACTAGGAAGGTATATCATGCAAACTCTACATGTGATGTTTGCCTAGTAAACAATAGTTGTAATATTTATTTACAAAACTTCCATTTTCTCTATGCCTGACCTACACTACTTAATTGTAACATCCATGGCGGCGTTGTGGCATGGCTTCCCATCTCACACCATGCAAGACCGCCGACTTACCCACCAATGCAGGCTGCGCACTATTTGGCCCGTACAGTCCTGTGTTTGGCCAGTCTTTTCCTGTATCTGTCCCGTTCCGTCTTGTCTCTGGCCCGTCCCGTCCTGTATATGGCCCGTCCCATAATGTATTGCTTGTCCCGTCCTGTTTCTGGCCCGTCACGTACTGTCTCTGGCTCGTCCTGTCCTGTATCTGGCCCGTCGCGTACCGTCTATGGCCCGTCCCGTCCTGTCTATTTCCCGTCCCATAATGTATAGCTCGTCCCGTCCTGTTTCTGGCCCGTCCCATCCTATCTCTGCCTCATCCCGTCCTATATATGGCCCATCCCGTCTCGTATCTGGCCCGTCCTGCAACTGGCCTGTCCTGTCCCGTATCTGGCCTGTCCCTTCCTGTATCTGGCCAGTCCCTTCCCATCTTGTCCTGTCTCTGGCCTGTCCCGTCCTGTCTCTGGCCCGTCCGGTGCTATCTCTGGCATGTCCAATCCTGTCTCTTACCCGTCCCGTCTCTGGCCCGTCCGGTCCAGTCTTTGGCCCGTCCTGTCCTGTCTCTGGCCCATCCCTTCCTGTCTCTGGCGCAGCTCTGGTCCGTCTCGTCCTGTATCTGGTCCGCCCTGTATCTAGCCCATCCCATCCAGTATCTGGCCCGTTCCATATCTGGCCTGTCCCGTATCTGGCACGTCCTGTCCCTGGCCCAGCCTGTCCCGTATCTGGCCCGTCCTGTATCTGGCCTGTCCCGTATCTGGCCTGTCCCGCATCTGACCCGTCCCGTATCTGGCCCGTCCCGTCCCGTATTTGGTCCGTACCGTCCTGTATCTGGCCCGTCCCGTAATGTATGTGGGCTGTCCCATATCTGTCCCATACCGTCCCATATTTGGCTCGTCACGTTTCTGGCCCATCCCGTCATGAATCTGGCCTGTCCCATCCTGTCTCTGGCCCGACCCATAATGTATTGCTTGTCCCGTCCTGTTTCTGGCCCGTCCCGTACTGTCTCTGGCTCGTCCTGTCCTATATCTGGCCCATCGCGTACCGTCTCTGGCCCGTCCCGTCCTTTCTATTTACCGTCCCATAACGCATAGCTCGTCCCATCCTGTTTCTGGCCCGTCCCATCCTATCTCTGCCTCGTCCCGTCCTATATCTGGCCCGTCCCGTCTCGTATATAGCCCGTCCCGCATCTGGCCTGTCCTGTCCCGTATCTGGCCTGTCCCTTCCTGTATCTGGCCAGTCCCTTCCCATCTCGTCCTGTCTCTGGCCTGTCCCGTCCTGTCTCTGGCACGTCTGGTGCTATCTCTGGCCTGTCCAATCCTGTCTCTTGCCCGTCCCGTCTCTGGCCCGTCCGGTCCAGTCTTTGGCCCGTCCCGTCCTGTCTCTGGCCCATCCCTTCCTGTCTCTGGCACAGCTCTGGCCCGTCTCGTCCCATATCTGGTCCGCCCGATATCTGGCCCATCCCGTCTAGTATCTGGCACGTTCCATATCTGGCCTGTCCCGTATCTGGCACGTCCTGTCCCTGGCCCAGCCTGTCCCGTATCTGGCCCGTCCTGTATCTGTCCTGTCCCGTATCTGGCCCATCCCGCATCTGACCCGTCCAGTATCTGGCCCATCCCATCCCGTATCTGGCCCGCCCCATCATGTATCTGGGCTGTCCCATATCTGACCCATCCCGTCTAGTATCTGGCACGTTCCATATCTGGCCTGTCCCGTATCTGGCACGTCCTGTCCCTGGCCCGGCCTGTCCCGTATCTGGCCCGTCCTGTATTTGGCCTGTCCCGTATCTGGCCCGTCCCGCATCTGACCCGTCCCGTATCTGGCCCGTCCCGTCCCGTATTTGGTCCGTACCGTCCTGTATCTGGCCCGTCCCGTCCCATATCTGGCTCGTCACGTTTCTGGCCCATCCCGTCATGTATCTGGCCCGTCCCATCCTGTCTCTGGCTCGACCCGTCCTGTGTATGGCCTATTCCTTAATGTCTCTAGCACATTCCGTCCTCTCTCTGGCCCATCCTGTCTTGTATCTGGTCGGTCCCGTCCTGTATCTGGCCCGTCCCATCCTGAATCTGGCCCGTCCCGTATCTGGCCCGTCCCTTCCTGTATCGGGCCCGTCCCATCCTGTCCTGTCTATGGCCCATCCTGTCTTGAATCTGGCCCGTCCCGTATCTGGCTCGTCCCTTCCTGTATCAGGCCCGTCCCGACCTGTCTCTGGCCTAACTGTTCCTGTCCTGCCTCTGGCCAGTCCCGTCCTGCTCTGGTCCGTCCCGTCCCTCGCCCATCCTGTATCTGGACCGTCCCGTCCTGTATCTGGTCGCCTCGTCTCTGGCCCGTCCCGTCCTTTCTCAGGCACGTCCCGTCCGGTCCTGTCTCTGGCCTGTCCTGCATCTGGCCCATCCCGTCACGTATCTGGCCTGTCCCGTCCTGTATCTGGCCCATCCCATTAAAGGTAGTATTATCAAATCCTCCACAAATTTAAACCTCCAGGAAATTTAACCTGGGGTGTGTTTTAAATTAAGGTGAGTTCAATAGTTAGAAAAATATGATACTTTCCATAAATTATTAGCAAAATGTTGAAATGACACCTATCAAAAAACAGCCTCCTCCATATCCCCTCAAGCTGTCCTATCCATCACCAAGATAGGTGCATTTTCTGCCATTTAGGTAGAAGTAATCTTCAAACAATTTGCTTCTAATTTAGATAAAGCACTAGGAAGGTATATCATGCAAACTCTACATGTGATGTTTGCCTAGTAAACAATAGTTGTAATATTTATTTACAAAACTTCCATTTTCTCTATGCCTGACCTACACTACTTAATTGTAACATCCATGGCGGCGTTGTGGCATGGCTTCCCATCTCACACCATGCAAGAGAGCCGACTTACCCACCAATGCAGGCTGCGCACTATTTGGCCCGTACAGTTCTGTCTTTGGCCAGTCTTTTCCTGTATCTGTCCCGTTCCGTCTTGTCTCTGGCCCGTCCCGTCCTGTATATGGCCCGTCCCATAATGTATTGCTTGTCCCGTCCTGTTTCTGGCCCGTCACGTACTGTCTCTGGCTCGTCCTGTCCTGTATCTGGCCCGTCGCGTACCGTCTATGGCCCGTCCCGTCCTGTCTATTTCCCGTCCCATAATGTATAGCTCGTCCCGTCCTGTTTCTGGCCCGTCCCATCCTATCTCTGCCTCATCCCGTCCTATATATGGCCCATCCCGTCTCGTATCTGGCCCGTCCTGCAACTGGCCTGTCCTGTCCCGTATCTGGCCTGTCCCTTCCTGTATCTGGCCAGTCCCTTCCCATCTTGTCCTGTCTCTGGCCTGTCCCGTCCTGTCTCTGGCCCGTCCGGTGCTATCTCTGGCATGTCCAATCCTGTCTCTTACCCGTCCCGTCTCTGGCCCGTCCGGTCCAGTCTTTGGCCCGTCCTGTCCTGTCTCTGGCCCATCCCTTCCTGTCTCTGGCGCAGCTCTGGTCCGTCTCGTCCTGTATCTGGTCCGCCCTGTATCTAGCCCATCCCATCCAGTATCTGGCCCGTTCCATATCTGGCCTGTCCCGTATCTGGCACGTCCTGTCCCTGGCCCAGCCTGTCCCGTATCTGGCCCGTCCTGTATCTGGCCTGTCCCGTATCTGGCCTGTCCCGCATCTGACCCGTCCCGTATCTGGCCCGTCCCGTCCCGTATTTGGTCCGTACCGTCCTGTATCTGGCCCGTCCCGTAATGTATGTGGGCTGTCCCATATCTGTCCCATACCGTCCCATATTTGGCTCGTCACGTTTCTGGCCCATCCCGTCATGAATCTGGCCTGTCCCATCCTGTCTCTGGCCCGACCCATAATGTATTGCTTGTCCCGTCCTGTTTCTGGCCCGTCCCGTACTGTCTCTGGCTCGTCCTGTCCTATATCTGGCCCATCGCGTACCGTCTCTGGCCCGTCCCGTCCTTTCTATTTACCGTCCCATAACGCATAGCTCGTCCCATCCTGTTTCTGGCCCGTCCCATCCTATCTCTGCCTCGTCCCGTCCTATATCTGGCCCGTCCCGTCT
Organism: Phyllobates terribilis; assembly: GCF_046119375.1. Classification (NCBI taxonomy): domain Eukaryota; kingdom Metazoa; phylum Chordata; class Amphibia; order Anura; family Dendrobatidae; genus Phyllobates; species Phyllobates terribilis. Next base: position 266,521 of record NW_027363645.1, read on the forward strand.
CGTATATAGCCCGTCCCGCATCTGGCCTGTCCTGTCCCGTATCTGGCCTGTCCCTTCCTGTATCTGGCCAGTCCCTTCCCATCTCGTCCTGTCTCTGGCCTGTCCCGTCCTGTCTCTGGCACGTCTGGTGCTATCTCTGGCCTGTCCAATCCTGTCTCTTGCCCGTCCCGTCTCTGGCCCGTCCGGTCCAGTCTTTGGCCCGTCCCGTCCTGTCTCTGGCCCATCCCTTCCTGTCTCTGGCACAGCTCTGGCCCGTCTCGTCCCATATCTGGTCCGCCCGATATCTGGCCCATCCCGTCTAGTATCTGGCACGTTCCATATCTGGCCTGTCCCGTATCTGGCACGTCCTGTCCCTGGCCCAGCCTGTCCCGTATCTGGCCCGTCCTGTATGTGTCCTGTCCCGTATCTGGCCCATCCCGCATCTGACCCGTCCAGTATCTGGCCCATCCCATCCCGTATCTGGCCCGCCCCATCATGTATCTGGGCTGTCCCATATCTGACCCATCCCGTCTAGTATCTGGCACGTTCCATATCTGGCCTGTCCCGTATCTGGCACGTCCTGTCCCTGGCCCGGCCTGTCCCGTATCTGGCCCGTCCTGTATTTGGCCTGTCCCGTATCTGGCCCGTCCCGCATCTGACCCGTCCCGTATCTGGCCCGTCCCGTCCCGTATTTGGTCCGTACCGTCCTGTATCTGGCCCGTCCCGTCCCATATCTGGCTCGTCACGTTTCTGGCCCATCCCGTCATGTATCTGGCCCGTCCCATCCTGTCTCTGGCTCGACCCGTCCTGTGTATGGCCTATTCCTTAATGTCTCTAGCACATTCCGTCCTCTCTCTGGCCCATCCTGTCTTGTATCTGGTCGGTCCCGTCCTGTATCTGGCCCGTCCCATCCTGAATCTGGCCCGTCCCGTATCTGGCCCGTCCCTTCCTGTATCGGGCCCGTCCCATCCTGTCCTGTCTATGGCCCATCCTGTCTTGAATCTGGCCCGTCCCGTATCTGGCCCGTCCCTTCCTGTATCAGGCCCGTCCCGACCTGTCTCTCGCCTAACTGTTCCTGTCCTGCCTCTGGCCAGTCCCGTCCTGCTCTGGTCCGTCCCGTCCCTCGCCCATCCTGTATCTGGACCGTCCCGTCCTGTATCTGGTCGCCTCGTCTCTGGCCCGTCCCGTCCTTTCTCAGGCACGTCCCGTCCGGTCCTGTCTCTGGCCTGTCCTGCATCTGGCCCATCCCGTCACGTATCTGGCCTGTCCCGTCCTGTATCTGGCCCATCCCATTAAAGGTAGTATTATCAAATCCTCCACAAATTTAAACCTCCAGGAAATTTAACCTGGGGTGTGTTTTAAATTAAGGTGAGTTCAATAGTTAGAAAAATATGATACTTTCCATAAATTATTAGCAAAATGTTGAAATGACACCTATCAAAAAACAGCCTCCTCCATATCCCCTCAAGCTGTCCTATCCATCACCAAGATAGGTGCATTTTCTACCATTTAGGTAGAAGTAATCTTCAAACAATTTGCTTCTAATTTAGATAAAGCACTAGGAAGGTATATCATGCAAACTCTACATGTGATGTTTGCCTAGTAAACAATAGTTGTAATATTTATTTACAAAACTTCCATTTTCTCTATGCCTGACCTACACTACTTAATTGTAACATCCATGGCGGCGTTGTGGCATGGCTTCCCATCTCACACCATGCAAGAGAGCCGACTTACCCACCAATGCAGGCTGCGCACTATTTGGCCCGTACAGTTCTGTCTTTGGCCAGTCTTTTCCTGTATCTGTCCCGTTCCGTCTTGTCTCTGGCCCGTCCCGTCATGTATATGGCCCGTCCCATAATGTATTGCTTGTCCCGTCCTGTTTCTGGCCCGTCACGTACTGTCTCTGGCTCGTCCTGTCCTGTATCTGGCCCGTCGCGTACCGTCTATGGCCCGTCCCGTCCTGTCTATTTCCCGTCCCATAATGTATAGCTCGTCCCGTCCTGTTTCTGGCCCGTCCCATCCTATCTCTGCCTCATCCCGTCCTATATATGGCCCATCCCGTCTCGTATCTGGCCCGTCCCGCAACTGGCCTGTCCTGTCCCGTATCTGGCCTGTCCCTTCCTGTATCTGGCCAGTCCCTTCCCATCTCGTCCTGTCTCTGGCCTGTCCCGTCCTGTCTCTGGCCCGTCCGGTGCTATCTCTGGCATGTCCAATCCTGTCTCTTACCCGTCCCGTCTCTGGCCCGTCCGGTCCAGTCTTTGGCCCGTCCTGTCCTGTCTCTGGCCCATCCCTTCCTGTCTCTGGCGCAGCTCTGGTCCGTTTCGTCCTGTATCTGGCCCGCCCTGTATCTGGCCCATCCCATCCAGTATCTGGCCCGTTCCATATCTGGCCTGTCCCGTATCTGGCACGTCCTGTCCCTGGCCCAGCCTGTCCCGTATCTGGCCCGTCCTGTATCTGGCCTGTCCCGTATCTGGCCCGTCCCGCATCTGACCCGTCCCGTATCTGGCCCGTCCCGTCACGTATTTGGTCCGTACCGTCCTGTATCTGGCCCGTCCCGTAATGTATGTGGGCTGTCCCATATCTGTCCCATACCGTCCCATATTTGGCTCGTCACGTTTCTGGCCCATCCCGTCATGAATCTGGCCTGTCCCATCCTGTCTCTGGCCCGACCCGTCCTGTCTATGGCCTGTCCCGTAATGTCTCTAGCATATTCCGTCCTGTCTCTGGCCCATCCCGTCCTGTATCTGGTCGGTCCCGTCCTGTATCTGGCCCGTCCCGTCCTGTATCTGGCCCGTCCCGTCCTGAATGTGGCACGTCCAGTATATGGCCCGTCCCTTCCTGTATCTGGCCCGTCCCATCACGTCCTATCTCTGGCCCATCCCGTCTTGAATCTGGCCCGTCCCGTATCTGGCCCGTCCCTTCCTGTATCTGGCCCGTCCCGTCCTGTCTCTGGCCTGACTGGTCCAGTCCTGCCTCTGGCCAGTCTCGTCCTGCTCTGGTCCGTCCCGTCCCATCCTGTATCTGAACCGTCCCGTCCTGTATCTGGTCACCCCGTACTGTATCTGGGCCATCCCATCCTGTCTCTGGCCCGTCTTTTCCTGTATCTGGACCGTCCCGTCCAGTCTCTGGACGGTCTCATAATGTATAGCATGTCCTGTCATGTTTCTGGCCCGTCCCGTCCTGTCACTTGCTCGTCCTGTCCTGTATCTGGCACGTCCCGTACCGTCTCTGGCCCGTCCCATCCTGTCTATTTCCCGTCCCATAATGTATTGCTCGTCCAGTCCTGTTTCTGGCCCGTCCTGTCCTATCTCTGCCTCGTCCCGTCCTGTATCTGGCCCGTCCCATCTCGTATCTGGCCCGTCCCGCATCTGGCCTGTCCTGTCCCATATCTGGCCTGTCCCTTCCTGTATCTGGCCAGTCCCTTCCCATCTCGTCCTGTCTCTGGCCTGTCCCGTTCTGTCTCTGGCCTGTCCCGTCCTGTCTCTGACCCGTCCGGTGCTACCTCTGGCCTGTCCAATCCTGTCTCTTGCCTGTCCCATCTCTGGTCCGTCCCGTCCTGTCTTTGGCCCATCACGTCCTGTCTCTGGAACGTCCCGTCCTCTCTTTTGCCCGTCCCGTCCTCTCTCTTGCCCGTCCCCTCCTGTCTCTGGCCCGACCTGTCCTGTCCTACCTCAGACCAGTCCCGTACTGCTCTGTCCCGTCCCATCCCTGGACTGTCCTGTATCTGGACCGTCCTGTCCTGTATCTGTCGCCCCGTTTCTAGCCCGTCCAGTCTTGTCTCTGGCACGCCTCAGTCCGTCCTATCTCCGGCCCGTCCCGTAATGTCTCTGGCCCGTCCGGTCCTGACTCTGGCCCGTCCTGTATCTGGCCCATTCCGTATCTGGCCTGTTCCGTCCTGTATCTGGCCCATCCCATTAAAGGTAGTATTATCAAATCCTCCACAAATTTACACATAAAGGAACTTTAACCTGGGGTGTGTTTTAAATTAAGGTGAGTTCAATAGTTAGAAAAATATGATACTTTCCATAAATTATTAGCAAAATGTTTAAATGACACCTATCAAAAAAACAGCCTCCTCCATATCCCCTCAAGCTGTCCTATCCATCACCAAGATAGGTGCATTTTCTGCCATTTAGGTAGAAGTAATCTTCAAACAATTTGCTTCTAATTTAGATAAAGTACCAGGAAGGTATATCATGCAAACTCTACATGTGATGTTTGCCTATTAAACAATAGTTGTAATATTTATTTGCAAAATTTCCATTTTCTCTACACCTGACCTACACTACTTAATTGTAACATCCATGGCGGCGTGCTGGCATGGCTTCCCATCTCACACCATGCAAGACCGCCGACTTATCCACCAATGCAGGCTGCGCACTATGTTCCTATGCTGGCTGTGTGCATGTGTCTTGGCTGCTTGTTGAGGGCTGTAGCGGCAGCACTTCCTGATTCTTAAAGGAACAGTGCACGCATTCCTAATGTGTCCCCAGTCCTGTATCTCACCCGTCCCATCTCTGGCCCGTCCCGGTCTCTGGCCCGTCCCGTCCTGTCTCTTGCCCGTCCCTGGCCCCTCCCATCCTGTCTATGGCACGTCCTGTAATGTCTAACCCGCCCCTTCCCGTATCTGGTCCGTCCAGTCCCATATCTGACCTGTTTAGTCCCGTATCTGGCTGTCCCTTATCTGGCCCATCTCATCCCGTATCTGGCCCACCTCGTCCCTTCCCGTCTCTGGCACGTCCTGTCCCGTATCTGACCATACCAGTCCCTATCTGGCCCGTCCCGTATCTGGCCATCTCGTATCAGCCCCATCCCATCCTGTCCATGGCTCATCCCATATCTAGCCTCTCCTGTCCCATATCTAGCTTGTCCCGTATCTGGCCCATGTCGTCCTGTATCTGGCCCGTCCCATATTTGGCCCGTACCGTCCTGACCTGTCTCTGGCCCGTCCCGTGCTGTCCCTGGCCCCTCCCCTCCTGTCTATGGCCCGTCCTGTAATGTCTAGCCCGTCCGTCCCATATCTGGCCTGCTTAGTCCCATATCTGACCCGACAAGTCCCGTATCTGGCCAGTCCAGTCCCATATCTGGCCAGTCCAGTCCCGTATCTGGCCCATCTCTTATCTGGCACGTCTCGTCCCTTCACTATCTAGCCCGTCCTATCCCGTATATGGCCCAACCAGTCCCGTATCTGGCCCGTCCCGTATATGGCCCAGCGTGTCACGTATCTGGCCCATCACCATAAATGGCACATCCCGTTCAGTTTCTGTCCTTTCCCATCCCTGGTTCATGTCGTATCTGGCCCGTCCTGTCCCATATCTGGCCCGTCTCATATCTGGACCGTCCCGTATCTGGCCCATCCCGTATCTGGCCCGTCCCATCGCGTATCTGGCCCGTGCCGTCCCATATCTGGGCAGTACCGTCCTGTATCTGGCCATTCTGTCTATGGCCCGGCCCGTAATGTCAAGCCCGCCCATCCTGTCTCTGGCCCGTCCCATCCTGTATTTGGCCCGTTCCGTATCTAGCCCGTCCCGTCCTGTATCTGACCCGTCCCGTACCGTCTTGTATCTGGCCCATCTCGTCCCGTCCTGAATCTGGCCCATCCTGTCCCGTATCTGACCTGTCCAGTATCTGGCCGGTCCTGTCCCGTATCTAGCCAGTCCCGTCCTGTATCTGGCCCGTCCCGTCCTGTCTCTGGCCTGTCCAGTCCTGTGTCTTGCCCGTCCCGTTCTGTCTCTGGCCTGTCCAGTCCTGTGTCTGGCCCCTCCCGTCCTGTCTTTGGCTCGTCCCATCCTGTCTCTGACCCGTCCTGTCTTTGGCTCATCCCATCCTGTCTCTAGCCAGTCCCATCCTGTCTCTGGCTAGTATCGTCCCGTATCTGGCCCGCCCCGTATCTAGCCCATCCCGTCCAGTATCTGGCCCGTCCTGTCGCTGGCACGTCCCGTATCTGTACCGTCCCATATCTGCCCCATCCCATATATGACCTGTCCCGTATCTGGCTTGTCCCGTATCTGGCCCGTCCTGTTCTGTATCTGGTCTGTCTCGTCCTGTATCTGGCCCGTCCCGTCATGTATCTGGCCCATACCGTCCCATATCTGGCCCGTACCATCCTGTATCTGGCCCGTCTTGTCCCGTATCTGGCCTGCCCCATCCCGTATCTGGCCTATCCCATCCTGTCTCTGGCCCGTCCAGTCCTGTCTCTGGCCCGTACCGTGCAGTTCCGTATCTGGCCCGTCCCATCCTGTACCCAGCCCATCCCTTCCTGTCTCTGGCCCGTCCCATACAGTTCTGTATCTGGCCCGTACCGTCCTGTATCTGGCCCGTACCATCTTGTATCTGGCACGTCCTGTTCCGTATCTTTCCTGTCCCGTCCCGTATCTGGCCTGTCCCATCCTATCTCTGGCCCGTCCAGTCCTGTCTCTGGCCCATCCCGTGCAGTTCTCTATCTGGCCTGTCCCATCCTGTACTCGGACCGTCCCCTCCTGCATCTGGCCCGTTCCGTACCATCCTGTATCTGGCCCATCTAGTCCCATCTTGTATCTGGCCCGTCGCGTATCTGGCTTGTACCGTCCCGTGTCTATCCTGTCGGGTCCCGTCACGTATCTGGTCTCTCCCGACCCATATCTGGCCCATCCCATTCTGTCTCTCGCCTGTCCCGTCCTGTATCTGGCCCGTCCCGTATCTGGCCCGTCCCTTCCTGTTTCTAGCTAGTCCCGTCCTTTCTCTGGCCCGTCCTGTCCTATCTCCGGCTCGTTCTGTCTATGGCCCATCTCGTTCTGTCTCTGGCCCGTCTTGTCCTATCTCTGTCCCGTCCCGTCCTGTCTCTGGCCCGACCCGTCCTGTCCTGCCTCAGACCCGTCTGGTACTGCAGTGGCCCGTCCCTGGCCCATCCTGTATCTGGCCCATCCTGTATCTGGCCCATCCCGTCCTGTATATGTCCCGTCCTGTCTCTGGCCCGCCCCGTCCCGTCCTGTCTCTGGCCCGTCCCATCCGGTCTTTGGCCCGTCCCATCCGGTCTTTGGCCCATCCCATCCGGTCTTTGGCCCGTTCCATCTGGTTTTGGCCCGTGCCGTCCTCTGTGCTTTAAATTAAGGTGAGCTCAATAGTTAGAAAAGTATGATACTTTCTATAAATTATTAGCAAAATGTATATTTAATTGTAACATCCCTGGCGGCGTGCTGGCATGGCTTCCCATCTCACACCATGCAAGACCGCCGACTTACCCACCAATCCAGGCTGCACACTGTGTTCCTCTGCTGGCTGTGTGCATTCCTAATGTGTCCCCAGTCCTGTATCTGACCCGACCCGTCTCTGGCCCATCCCAGCCTGTCCCTGGCCCATCCCATCCTGTCTATGGCCCGTCCTCTAATGTCTAACCCGCCCCTTCCTGTATCTGGTCCGTCCAGTCCATATCTGACCCGTTTAGTCCCGTTTCTGACCATCCTGTCCCGTATCGGGCTTTCCCTTATCTAGCCCATCTCATCCCGTATCTGGCCCATCCCGTCCAGTATCTGGCCCGTTCCATATCTGGCCAGTCCCGTATCTAGCACGTCCTATCCCTGGCCCAGCCTGTCCCGTATCTGGCCCGTCCTGTATCTGGTCGCTCCGTCTCTGGCCCGTCCCGTCCTTTTTCAAGCACGGCCCGTCCGGTCCTATTTCTGGCCTGTCCTGTATCTGGCTCATTCCGTCACGTATCTGGCCTGTCTCGTCCTGTATCTGGCCCATCCCACTAAAGGTAGTATTATCAAATCCTCCACAAATTTACACCTCCAGCAAATTTAACCTGGGGTGTGTTTTAAATTAAGGTGAGTTCAATAGTTAGAATAATATGATACTTTCCATAAATTATTAGCAAAATGTTTAAATGACACCTATCAAAAATCAGCCTCCTCCATATCCCCTCAAGCTGTCCTATCCATCACCAAGATAGGTGCATTTTCTGCCATTTAGGCAGAAGTAATCTTCAATTTGCTTCTAATTTAGATAAAGTACTAGGAAGGTATATCATGCAAACTTTACATGTGATGTTTGCCTATTAAATAATAGTTGTAATATTTATTTGCAAAACTTCCATTTTCTCAGCACCTGACCTTCACTACTTAATGGTAACATCCCTGGCGGCAAGCTGGCATGGCTTCCCATCTCACACCATGCAAGACCGTCGACTTACCCACCAATGCAGGCTGCGCACTATGTTCCTATGCTGGCTGTGTACATGTGTCTTGGCTGCTTGTTGAGGGCGGAAGCGGCAGCACTTCCTGATTCTTAAAGGAACAGTGCACGCATTCCTAATGTGTCCCCAGTCCTGTATCTGATCCATCCCGTCTCTGGCCCGTCCCGTCTCTGGCCGTCCCGTTCTGTCTCTGGCCCGTCCCAGCCTGTCTCTGGCCCCTCCCATCCTGTCTATGGCCCGTCCTGTAATGTCTAACCCGCCCAGTCCCGTATCTGGTCCGTCCAGTCCCATATCTGACCCGTTTGGTCCCGTATCTGACCATCCCGTCCCGTATCTGGCTATCCCTTATCTGGCCCATCTCATCACGTATCTGGCCCGCCTCATCCTTTCCCGTCTCTGGCACTTCCTGTCCCGTATCTGACCCAACCAGTCCCTATCTGGCCCGTCCCGTATGTGGCCAGGCCCATTCAGTATCTGGCCCGTCCCGTATCTGGCCATCTCGTATCTGGCCCATCCCATCCTGTCCATGGCTCATCCCATATCTAGCATGTCCTGTCCCATATCTGGCCCGTCCCGTATCTGGCCCATGTCGTCCTGTATCTGGCCCGTCCCATATTTTGCCCGTACCGTCCTGTATCTGGCCTGTCCCGTACTGTATCTGGGCCATCCCGTCCAGTCTCTGGCCTGTCTTTTCCTGTATCTGGACCGTCCCGTCCGGTCTCTGGCCTGTCCGATAAAGTATAGCTTGTCCCGTCCTGTTTCTGGCCCGTCCCGTCCTGTCTCTGACTCATCCTGTCCTGTTTCTGGCCCGTCCCGTCCTATCTCTGGCTCGTCCCGTCCTGTATCTGGCCCGTCCCAACTCGTATCTGGCCAGTCCCGCATCTGGCCTGTCCTGTCCTGTATCTGGCCTGTCCCTTCCTGTATCTGGCCAGTCCCTTCCCATCTCGTCCTGTCTCTGGCCTGCCCCGTCCTGTCTATGGTATGGCCCGTCCGATGCTATCTCTGGCCTGTCCAATCCTGTCTCTTGCCCGTCCCATCTCTGGTCCGTCCCGTCCTGTATTTGGCCTGTCTCGTCCTGTCTCTGGCCCGACCTGTCCTGTCCTGCCTTTGGCCAGTCCCGTTCTGCTCTGGCCCGTCCCGTCCCTGGACCGTCCTGTATCTGGACCGTCCCATCCTGTATCTGGTCGCCCCGTCTCTAGCCCGTCCCGTCCTGTCTCTGGCACGCCTCGGTCCGTGCTATCTCCGGCCAGTCTCATCCTGTATTTGGTCCGTCCCGTCCTGTCTATAACCCGTCTCGTCCTGTCTCTGGCGTGTCCCGTCCGGTCCTGTCTCTGGCCCGTCCTGTATCTGGCCCGTCCTGTGTCTGGCTCATCCCATATCTTTCCTGTCCCGTCCTGTATCTGGCCCATCCCATTAAAGGTAGTATTATCAAATCCTCCACAAATTTACACCTCCAGGAAATTTAACCTGGGGTGTGTTTTAAATTAAGGTGAGTTCAATAGTTAGAAAAATATGATACTTTCCATAAATTATTAGCAAAATGTTTAAATTACACCTATCAAAAACAGCCTCCTCCATATCCCCTCAAGCAGTCCTATCCATCACCAAGATAGGTGCATTTTCTGCCATTTAGGTAGAAGTAATCTTCAAACAATTTGCTTCTAATTTAGATAAAGTACCAGGAAAGTATATCATGCAAACACTACATGTGATGTTTGCCTATTAAATAATAGTTGTAATATTTATTTGCAAAACTTCCATTTTCTCTACGCCTGACCTACACTACTTAATTGTAACATCCATGGCGGCATGCTGGCATGGCTTCCCATCTCACACCATGTAAGACCGCCGACTTACCCACCAATGGAGGCTGCGCACTATGTTCCTATGCTGTCTGTGTGCATGTGTCTTGGTTGCTTGTTGAGGGCGGTAGCAGCAGCACTTCCTGATTCTTAAAGGATCAGTGCACGCATTCCTAATGTGTCCCCAGTCCTGTATCTGACCCGTCCCATCTCTAACCCGTCCCGTCTCTGGCCCGTCACATCCTGTCTCTGGCCAGTCTCAGCCTGTCCCTGACCCCTCCCATTCTGTCTATGTCCTGTCCTGTAATGTCTAACCCGCCCCGTCCCGTATCTGGTCCGTCCAGTCCCATATCTGACCCGTTTAGTCCCGTATCTGACCATCCCGTCCCGTATCTGGCTGTCCCTTATCTGGCCCATCTCATCCCGTATCTGGCCCGCCTCGTCCCTTCCCGTCTCTGGCACGTCCTGTCCTGTATGTGACCCAACCAGTCCCTATCTGGCCCGTCCCGTATGTGTCCATGCCCATTCAGTATGTGGCCCGTCCCGTATCTGGCCATCTCGTATCTGGCCCATTCCATCCTGTCCATGGTTCATCCCATATCTAGCCTGTCCTGTCCCATATCTGGCCCGTCCCGTATCTGGCCCATGTCGTCCTGTATCTGGCCCGTCTCATTTTTGGCCCGGACCGTCCTGTATGTGGCCTGTCCCGTACTGTATCTGGGCCATCCTGTCCTGTCTCTGGCCCGTCTTATCCTGTATCTGGACCGTCCCGTCCGGTCTCTGGACGGTCCCATAATGTATAGCTTGTCCCGTCCTGTTTCTGGCCCGTCCCGTCCTGTCACTGGCTAGTCCTGTCCTGTATCTGGCACATCCTGTACCGTCTCTGGCCCGTCCCATCCTGTCTATTTCCCTTCCCATAATGTATAGCTCGTGAAGTCCTGTTTCTGGCCCGTCCCGTCCTATCTCTGGCTCGTCCCGTCCTGTATCTGGCCCGTCCCATCTCGTATCTGGCCCGTCCCGCATCTGGCCTGTCCTGTCCCATATCTGGCCTGTCCCTTCCCATCTCGTCCTGTCTCTGGCCCATCCCGTCCTGTCTCTGGCCTGTCCCGTCATGTCTCTGGCCCGTTCGGTGCTATCTCTGGCCTGTCCAATCCTGTCTCTTGCCCATCCCATCTCTTGTCCATCCCGTCCTCTCTTTGGCCCGTCCCGTCCTCTCTCTTGCCCGTCCCGTCCTCTCTCTTGCCCGTCCCGTCCTGTCTCTGGCCTGATCGGTCCTGTCCTGCCTCTGACCAGTCCCGTCCTGCTCTGGCCCGTCCTGTCCCTGGACTGTCCTGTATCTGGACCGTCCCGTCCACTATCTGTCGCCCCGTCTCTAGCCCGTCCCGTCCTGTCTCTGGTACGCCTCGGTCCGTCCTATCTCCAGCCAGTCTCATCCTGTCTTTGGCCTGTCCAGTCCTGTCTCTGGCCCGTCTCGTCATGTCTCTGGCGTGATCCGTCCGGTCCTGTCTCTGGCCCGTCCTGTATCTGGCCCATTCCGTATCTGGCCCGTCCCGTCCTGTATCTGGCCCATCCCATTAAAGGTAGTATTATCAAATCCTCCACAAATTTACACATAAAGGAACTTTAATCTGGGGTGTGTTATAAATTAAGGTGAGTTCAATAGTTAGAAAAATATGATACTTTCCATAAATTATTAGCAAAATGTTTAAATGACACCTATCAAAAAAACAACCTCCTCCATATCCCCTCAAGCTGTCCTATCCATCACCAAGATAGGTGCATTTTCTGCCATTTAGGTAGAAGTAATCTTCAATTTGCTTCTAATTTAGATAAAGTACTAGGAAGGTATATCACGCAAACTCTACATGTGATGTTTGCCTATTAAACAATAGTTGTAATATTTATTTGAAAAACTTCCATTTTCTCTACACCTGACCTACACTACTTAATTGTAACATCTATGGCGGCGTGCTGGCATGGCTTCCCATCTCACACCATGCAAGACCGCCGACATACCCACCAAAGCAGGCTGCACACTATTTGGCCTGTACCGTCCTGTATGTGGCCTGTCCCGTACTGTATCTGGGCCATCCCGTCCTGTCTTTGGCCCGTCTTTTCCTGTATCTGTCCCGTTCCGTCTTGTCTCTGGCCCGTCCAGTCCTGTCTATGGCCCGTCCCATAATGTATAGCTTGTCCCGAACTGTTTCTGGCCCATCCCGTACTTTCTCTGGCTCGTCCTGTCCTGTATCTGGCCCGTCACGTACCCTCTCTGGTCCGTCCCGTCCTGTCTATTTCCCGTCCCATAATGTATAGCTCGCCCCGTCCTATTTCTGGCCCGTCCCATCCTATCTCTGCGTCGTTCCGTCATATATCTGGCCCGTCCCGTCTCGTATCTGGCCCGTTCCGCATCTGGCCTGTCCTGTCGCGTATCTGGACTGTCCCTTCCTGTATCTGGCCAGTCCCTTCCCATGTCGTCCTGTCTCTGGCCTGTCCCGTCCTGTCTCTGGCCGGTCCGTCGCTATCTCTGGCCTGTCCAATCCAGTCTCTTGCCCGTCCCTTCTCTGGCCCGTCCCGTCCAGTCTTTGGCCCGTCCCGTCTCTGGCCCATCCCTTCCTGTGTTTGGCCCAGTTCTGGCCCGTCTCGTCCCGTATTTGGTCCGCCCTGCATCTGGCCCATCCCGTCCAGTATCTGGCCCGTTCCATATCTGGCCAGTCCCGTATCTGGCACGTCCTGTCCCTGCCCGGCCTGTCCCGTATCTAGCCCGTCCTGTATCTGGCCTGTCCCGTATCTGGCCCATCCCGCATCTGACCCGTCCCGTATCTGGCCCGTCCCGTCCCGTATCTGGTCCGTACCGTCCTAAATCTGGCCTGTCCCGTCATGTATCTGGGCTGTCCCATATCTGGCCCATACCGTCCCATATCTGGCTCGTCACGTTTCTAGCCCTTCCCGTCATGTATCTGACCCGTCCCATCCTGTCTCTGGCCCGAACCGTCCTGTCTATGGCCTGTCCCTTAATGTCTCTAGCACATTCCGTCCTGTTTCTGGCCCATCCCATCCTGTATCTGGTCGGTCGGTCCCGTCCTGTATCTGGCCCGGCCCGTCCTGAATCTGGCCCGTCCCGTATCAGACCCATCCCGTCCTGTATCTGGCCCATCTCATTAAAGGTAGTATTATCAAATCCTCCACAAATTTACACCTCCAGGAAATTTAACCTGGGGTGTGTTTTAAATTAAGGTGAGTTTAATAGTTAGAAAAATATGATACTTTCCATAAATTACTAGCAAAATGTTTAAATGACACCTATCAAAAAACAGCCTCCTCCATATCCCCTCAAGCAGTCCTATCCATCACCAAGATAGGTGCATTTTCTGCCATTTAGGTAGAAGTAATCTTCAAACAATTTGCTTCTAATTTAGATAAAGTACTAGGAAGGTATATCATACAAACTTCTACATGTGATGTTTGCCTATTAAACAATAGTTGTAATATTTATTTGAAAAACTTCCATTTTCTCTACGCCTGACCTACACTACTTAATTGTAACATCCATGGCGGCGTGCTGGCATGGCTTCCCATCTCACACCATGCAAGACCGCCGACTTAGCCATCCAATGCAGGCTGCGCACTATGTTCCTATGCGGGCTGTGTGCATGTGTCTTGGCTGCTTTTTGAGGGCGGTAGCGGCAGCACTTCCTGATTCTTATAGGAACAGTGCACGCATTCCTTTTGTATCCCCAGTCCTGTATCTGACCCGTCCCGTGTCTGGCCTGTCTGGTCCTGTCTCTGGCCCGTCCCAGCCTGTCCCTGGCCCTACCCATCCTGTCTATGACCCGTTCTGTAATGTCTAACCCGCCCCGTCCCGTATCTGGTCCGTCCAGTCGCATATCTGACCCGTTTAGTCCCGTATCTGACCATCCCGTCCCGTATCTGGCTTTCCCTTATCTAGCCCATCTCATCCCGTATCTGGCCCGCATCGTCCCTTCCCATCTGTGGCACGTCCTATCCCGTATCTGACCATACCAGTCCCTATCTGGCCCGTCCCGTATGTGACCAGGCCCATTCAGTATCTGTCCCGTCCCGTATCTGGCCATCTCGTATCAGCCCCATCCCATCCTGTCCATGGCTCATCCCATATCTAGCCTCTCCTGTCCCATATCTGGCTCGTCCTGTATCTGGCCCATGTCGTCCTGTATCTGGCCCGTCCCATATTTGGCCCGTACCGTCCTGTATCTGGCCTGTCCCGTAGTGTATCTGGGCCATCCTGTCCTGTCTCTGGCCCGTCTTTTCCTGTATCTGGACCATCTGGTCTCTGTCCCGTCCCATAATGTATAGCTTGTCCCGTCCTGTTTCTGGCCCGTCCGGTCCGGTCTCTGGCTCGTCCTGTCCTGTATCTGGCACGTCCCGTACCGTCTCTGGCCCGTCCCATCCTGTCTATTTCCCGTCCCATAATGTATAGCTCGTCCAGTCCTGTTTCTGGCCCGTCCCGTCCTATCTCCGGCTCGTCCCGTCTTGTATCTGGCCCGTCCCATCTCGTATCTGGCCCGTCCCGCATCTGGCCTGTCTTGTCCCTTATCTGGCCAGTCCCTTCCTGTATCTGGCCAGTACCTTCCCATCTCATCCTGTCTCTGGCCCGTCCGATCCTGTCTCTTGCCCGTCCCATCTCTGGTCCGTCCCGTCCTGTCTTTGGCCCTTACCGTCCTGTCTCTGGCCCGTCTCGTCCTCTCTTTGGCCCGTCCCGTCCTCTCTCTTGCCCGTCCCGTCCTGTCTCTGGCTCGACCGATCCTGTCCTGCCTCAGGCCAGTCCCATCCTGCTCTGGCCAGTCCCGTCCTTGGACGGTCCTGTATCTGGACCGCCCCGTCCTGTATCTGGTCGCCCAGTCTCTAGCACGTCCCGTCCTGTCTCTGGCATGCCTCGCTCCGTCCTATCTTCGGCCAGTCTCATCCTGTATCTGATCGCCCCGTCTCTGGCCCGTCCCGTCCTTTTTCAGGCACGGCCCGTCCGGTCCTATTTCTGGCCTGTCCTGTATCTGGCCCATTCCGTCACGCATCTGGCCTGTCTCGTCCTGTATCTGGCCCATCCCACTAAAGGTAGTATTATCAAATCCTCCACAAATTTACAACTCCAGGAAATTTAACCTGGGGTGTGTTTTAAATTAAGGTGAGTTCAATAGTTAGAATAATATGATACTTTCCATAAATTATTAGCAAAATGTTTAAATGACACCTATCAAAAAACAGCCTCCTCCATATCCCCTCAAGCTGTCCTATCCATCACCAAGATAGGTGCATTTTCTGCCATTTAGGCAGAAGTAATCTTCAATTTGCCTCTAATTTAGATAAAGTACTAGGAAGGTATATCATGCAAACTTTACATGTGATGTTTGCCTATTAAATAATAGTTGTAATATTTATTTGCAAAACTTCCATTTTCTCTACACCAGACCTACACTACTTAATTGTAACATCACTGGCGGCAAGCTGGCATGGCTTCCAATCTCACACCATGCAAGACCGCCGACTTAGCCATCCAATGCAGGCTGCGCACTATGTTCCTATGTGGGCTGTGTGCATGTGTCTTGGCTGCTTTTTGAGGGCGGTAGCGGCAGCACTTCCTGATTCTTATAGGAACAGTGCACACATTCGTTTTGTATCCCCAGTCCTGTATCTGACCCGTCCCGTGTCTGGCCTGTCTGGTCCTGTCTCTGGCCCGTCCCAGCCTGTCCCTGGCCCCACCCATCCTGTCTATGACCCGTTCTGTAATGTCTAACCCGCCCCGTCCCGTATCTGGTCCGTCCAGTCGCATATCTGACCCGTTTAGTCCCGTATCTGACCATCCCGTCCCGTATCTGGCTTTCCCTTATCTAGCCCATCTCATCCCGTATCTGGCCCGCATCGTCCCTTCCCATCTGTGGCACGTCCTATCCCGTATCTGACCATACCAGTCCCTATCTGGCCCGTCCCGTATGTGGCCAGGCCCATTCAGTATCTGTCCCGTCCCTTATCTGGCCATCTCGTATCAGCCCCATCCCATCCTGTCCATGGCTCATCCCATATCTAGCCTCTCCTGTCCCATATCTGGCTCGTCCTGTATCTGGCCCATGTCGTCCTGTATCTGGCCCGTCCCATATTTGGCCCGTACCGTCCTGTATCTGGCCTGTCCCGTAGTGTATCTGGGCCATCCTGTCCTGTCTCTTGTCCGTCTTTTCCTATATCTGGACCATCTGGTCTCTGTCCCGTCCCATAATGTACAGCTTGTCCCGTCCTGTTTCTGGCCCGTCCCGTCCGGTCTCTGGCTCGTCCTGTCCTGTATCTGGCACGTCCCGTACCGTCTCTGGCCCGTCCCATCCTGTCTATTTCCCGTCCCATAATGTATAGCTCGTCCAGTCCTGTTTCTGGCCCGTCCCGTCCTATCTCCGGCTCGTCCCGTCTTGTATCTGGCCCGTCCCATCTCGTATCTGGCCCGTCCCGCATCTGGCCTGTCTTGTCCCTTATCTGGCCAGTCCCTTCCTGTATCTGGCCAGTACCTTCCCATCTCATCCTGTCTCTGGCCCGTCCGATCCTGTCTCTTGCCCGTCCCATCTCTGGTCCGTCCCGTCCTGTCTTTGGCCCTTACCGTCCTGTCTCTGGCCCGTCCCGTCCTCTCTTTGGCCCGTCCCGTCCTCTCTCTTGCCCGTCCCGTCCTGTCTCTGGCCCGACTGGTCCTGTCCTGCCTCAGGCCAGTCCCATCCTGCTCTGGCCAGTCCCGACCGGTGCTATCTCTGGCCTGTCCAATCCTGTCTCTTGCCCGTCCCATCTCTGGTCCGTCCCGTCCTGTCTTTGGCCCTTCCCGTCCTATCTCTGGCCCGTCTCGTCCTCTCTTTGGCCCGTCCCGTCCTCTCTCTTGCCCGTCCCGTCCTGTCTCTGGCCCGACCGGTCCTGTCCTGCCTCAGGCCAGTCCCATCCTGCTCTGGCCAGTCCCGTCCCTGGACCGTCCTGTATCTGGACCGCCCCGTCCTGTATCTGGTCGCCCCGTCTCTAGCAGGTCCCGTCCTGTCTCTGGCACGCCTCGGTCCGTCCTATCTTCGGCCAGTCTCATCCTGTCTTTGGCCCGTCCCGTCCCGTCTGTCTCTGGCAAGTCCGGTCCTGTCTCTGGCCCGTCCCGTATCTGGCCCATCCAGTATCTGGCCTGTCCCGTCCTGTATCTGGCCCGTCCCGTCATGTATCTGGGCTGTCCCATAGCTGGCCCATACCATCCCATATCTGGCTCGTCACGTTTCTGGCCCATCCCGTCATGTATCTGGCCCGTCCCATCCTGTCTATGGCCCGATTTGTCCTGTCTATGGCCTGTCCCGTAATGTCTCTAGCACATTTCGTCCTATCTTCGGCCAGTCTCATCCTGTCTTTGGCCCGTCCCGTCCCGTCTGTCTCTGGCAAGTCCGGTCCTGTCTCTGGCCCGTCCCGTATCTGGCCCATCCAGTATCTGGCCTGTCCCGTCCTGTATCTGGCCCGTCCCGTCATGTATCTGGGCTGTCCCATAGCTGGCCCATACCATCCCATATCTGGCTCGTCACGTTTCTGGCCCATCCCGTCATGTATCTGGCCCGTCCCATCCTGTCTATGGCCCGATTTGTCCTGTCTATGGCCTGTCCCGTAATGTCTCTAGCACATTTCGTCCTGTCTCTGGCCCATCCCGTCCTGTATCTGGTCGGTCTCGTCCTGTATCTGGCCCGTCCCATCCTGAATCTGGCCCGTCCTGTCTATGGCCCGTCCGATAATGTATAGCTTGTCCCGTCCTGTTTCTGGCCAGTCCCGTACTATCTCTGGCTCGTCTTGTCCTGTATCTGGCCCGTCCCGTCCATTTCCCGTCCCATAATGTATAGCTCGTCCCGTCCTGTTTCTGGCCCGTCCCATCCTATCTCTGCCTTGTCCCGTCCTATATCTGGCGCGCCCCGTCTCGTATCTGGCCCGTCCCGCATCTGGCCTGTCCTGTCCCGTATCTGGCCTGTCCCTTCCTGTATCTGGCCAGTCCCTTCCCATCTCGTCCTGTCGCTGGCCTGTTCCGTCCTGTCTCTGGCCTGTCCGGTGCTATCTCTGGCCTGTCCAATCCTGTCTCTTGCCGGTCCCGTCTCTGGCCCATCCCTTCCTGTCTCTGGCCCAGGTCTGGCCCGTCTCATCCCGTATCTGGCCCATCCCGTCCAGTATCTGACCCGTTCCATATCTGGCCAGTCTCGTATCTGGCACGTCCTGTCCCTGGCCCGGCCTGTCCCGTATCTGGCCCGTCCTGTATCTGGCCTGTCCAGTATCTGGCCCGTCCCGCATCTGACCCGTCCCGTATCTGGCCCGTCCCATCCCGTATCTGGTCCGTACCGTCCTGTATCTGGCCCATCCCGTCGTGTGTCTGGGCTGTCGCATATCTGGCCAATACCGTCCCATATCTGGCTCGTCACGTTTCTGGCCCATCCCGTCATGTATCTGGCCCATCCCATCCTGTCTCTGGCCCGACCCGTCCTGTCTATGGCCCATCCCGTAATGTCTCTAGCACAATCCGTCTTGTCTCTGGCCCATCCCGTCCTGCATCGGTTCGGTCCAGTCCTGTATCTGGCCCGTCCCGTCCTGAATCTAGCCCATCCCGTATCTGGCTCGTCCCTTCCTGTATCTGGCCCGTCCTATCCTGTCCTGTCTCTGGCCCATTCCGTCTTGAATCTGGCCCGTGCCGTATCTGGCCCGTCCCTTCCTGTATCTGGCCCGTCCCGTCCTTTCTCTGGCCTGACCGGTCCTGTCCTGACTCTGGCCAGTCCAGTGCTGCTCTGGTCCGTCCCTTCCCTGGCCCGTCCTGTATCTGGACCGTCCCATTCTGTATCTAGTCGCCCCGTCCCGTATCTGGTCTGTCCAGTCCCATATCTGACCCGTTTAGTGCCGTATCTGACCATCCCGTCCCGTATCTGGCTTTACCTTATCTGGCCCATCTCATCCCGTATCTGGCCTGCCTTGCCCCTTCCCAACTCTGGCACGTCCTGTCCCGAGTCTGACCCAACCAGTCCCTATCTGGCCCGTCCCGTATGTGGCCAGGCCCATTCAGTATCTGGCCTGTCCCGTATCTGGCCATCTCGTATCTGGCCCATCCCATCCTGTCCATGGCTCATCCCATATCCAGCCTGTCCTGTCCCATATCTGGCCCGTCCTGTATCTTGCCCATGTTGTCCTGTATCTGGCCCGTCCTATATTTGGCCCGTACCGTCCTGTATCGGGCCTGTCCCATACTGTATCTGGACAGTCCCGTCCGGTCTCTGGCCCATCCCATAATGTATAGCTTGTCCCGTCCTGTTTCTGGCCCGTCCCTTCCTGTATCTGGCCCGTCCCGTCCTCTCTTTGACCCGTCCCGTCCTCTATCTTGCCCGTCCCCTCCTGTCTCTGGCCCGACTGGTCCTGTCCTGTCTCTGACCAGTCTCGTCCTGCTCTGGCCCGTCCCGTCCCTGGACTGTACTGTATCTGGACCGTCCCGTCCTGTATTTGTCGCCCCGTCTCTAGCCCGTCCCGTCCTGTCTCTGGTACGCCTCAGTCCATAATATCTCCGGCCAGTCTCATCCTGTCTTTCGCCTGTCCCGTCCTGTCTCTGGCCCGTCTCGTCATGTCTCTGGCGTGTGCCGTCCGGTCCTGTCTCTGGCCTGTCCTGTATCTGGCCCATTCCGTATCTTGTCTGTCCCGTCCTGTATCTGGCCCACCCCATTAAAGGTAGTATTATCAAATCCTCCACAAATTTACACATAAAGGAACTTTAGCCTGGGTTGTGTTTTAAATTAAGGTGAGTTCAATAGTTAGAAAAATATGATACTTTCCATAAATCATTAGCAAAATGTTTAAATGACACCTATCAAAAAACAGCCTCCTCCATATCCCCTCAAGCTGTCCTATCCATCACCAAGATAGGTGCATCTTCTGCCATTTAGGTAGAAGTAATCTTCAAACAATTTGCTTCTAATTTAGATAAAGTACTAGGAAGGTATATCATGCAAACTCTACATGTGATGTTTGCCTATTAAACAATAGTTGTAATATTTATTTGCAAAACTTCCATTTTCTGTACACCTGACCTACACTACTTAATTGTAACATCCCTGGTGGCGTGCTGGCATGGCTTCCCATCTCACACCATGCAAGACCGCCGACTTACCCACCAATGCAGGCTGCGCACTATGTTCCTATGTGGGCTGTGTGCATGTGTCTTGGCTGCTTTTTGAGGGCGGCAGCGGCAGCACTTCCTGATTCTTAAAGGAACAGTGCACGCATTCCTTTTGTGTCCCCAGTCCTGTATCTGACCCGTCCCGTGTCTGGCCTGTGAGGTCCTGTCTCTGGCCCGTCCCAGCCTGTCCCTGGCCCCATCCATCCTGTCTATGACCCGTTATGTAATGTCTAACCCGCCCCGTCCTGTATCTGGTCCGTCCAGTCGCATATCTGACCCGTTTAGTCCCGTATCTGACCATCCCGTCCCGTATCTGGCTTTCCCTTATCTAGCCCATCTCATCCCGTATCTGGCCCGCATCGTCCCTTCCCATCTGTGGCACGTCCTGTCCCGTATCTGACCATACCAGTCCCTATCTGGCCCGTCCCGTATGTGGCCAGGCCCTTTCAGCATCTGGCCCGTCCCGTATCTGGCCATCTCGTATCAGCCCCATACCATCCTGTCCATGGCTCATCCCATATCTAGCCTCTCCTGTCCCATATCTGGCTCGTCCCGTATCTGGCCCATGTCGTCCTGTATCTGGCCCGTCCCATATTTGGCCCGTACCGTCCTGTATCTGGCCTGTCCCGTAGTGTATCTGGGCCATCCTGTCCTGTCTCTGGCCCGTCTTTTCCTGTATCTGGACCGTCTGGTCTCTGTCCCGTCCCATAATGTATAGCTTGTCCCGTCCTGTTTCTGGCCCGTCCCGTCCGGTCTCTGGCTCGTCCTGTCCTGTATCTGGCACGTCCCGTACTGTCTCTGGCCCGTCCCATCCTGTCTATTTCCCGTCCCATAATGTATAGCTCGTCCAGTCCTGTTTCTGGCCCGTCCCGTCCTATCTCCGGCTCGTCCCGTCTTGTATCTGGCCCGTCCCATCTCGTATCTGGCCCGTCCCGCATCTGGCCTGTCTTGTCCCTTATCTGGCCAGTCCCTTCCTGTATCTGGCCAGTACCTTCCCATCTCATCCTGTCTCTGGCCCGTCCGATCCTGTCTCAGGCCTGGTCAGTCCTGTCTCTGGCCCGACCGATGCTATCTCTGGCCTGTCCAATCGTGTCTCTTGCACGTCCCATCTCTGGTCCGTCCCGTCCTGTCTTTGGCCCTTCCCGTCCTGTCTCTGGCCCGTCCCGTCCTCTCTCTTGCCCGTCCCGTCCTGTCTCTGGCTCGACCGATCCTGTCCTGCCTCAGGCCAGTCCCATCCTGCTCTGGCCAGTCCAGGCCCTGGACGGTCCTGTATCTGGACCGCCCCGTCCTGTATCTGGTCGCCCCGTCTCTAGCACGTCCCGTCTTGTCTCTGGCATGCCTCGCTCCGTCCTATCTTCGGCCAGTCTCATCCTGTATCTGGTCGCCCCGTCTCTGGCCCGTCCCGTCCTTTTTCAGGCACGGCCCGTCCGGTCCTATCTTTGGCCTGTCCTGTATCTGGCCCATTCCGTCACGTATCTGGCCTGTCACGTCCTGTATCTGGCCCATCCCACTAAAGGTAGTATTATCAAATCCTCCACAAATTTACAACTCCAGGAAATTTAACCTGGGGTGTGTTTTAAATTAAGGTGAGTTCAATAGTTAGAATAATATGATACTTTCCATAAATTATTAGCAAAATGTTTAAATGACACCTATCAAAAAACAGCCTCCTCCATATCCCCTCAAGCTGTCCTATCCATCACCAAGATAGGTGCATTTTCTGCCATTTAGGCAGAAGTAATCTTCAATTTGCCTCTAATTTAGATAAAGTACTAGGAAGGTATATCATGCAAACTTTACATGTGATGTTTGCCTATTAAATAATAGTTGTAATATTTATTTGCAAAACTTCCATTTTCTCTACACCTGACCTACACTACTTAATTGTAACATCACTGGCGGCAAGCTGGCATGGCTTCCAATCTCACACCATGCAAGACCGTCGACTTACCCACCAATGCAGGCTGAACACTATGTTCCTATGCTGGCTGTGTACATGTGTCTTGGCTGCTTGTTGAGGGCGGCAGCGGCAGCACTTCCTGATTCTTAAAGGAACAGTGCACGCATTCCTAATGTGTCCCCAGTCCTGTATCTGACCCATCCCGTCTCTGGCCCGTCCCGTCTCTGGCCCGTCCCGTCCTGTCTCTGGCCTGTCCCAGCCTGTCTCTGGCCCGACCGGTGCTATCTCTGGCCTGTCCAATCCTGTCTCTTGCCCGTCCCATCTCTGGTCCGTCCCGTCCTGTCTTTGGCCCTTCCCGTAATATCTCTGGCACGTCCCGTCCTCTCTTTGGCCCGTCCCGTCCTCTCTCTTGCCCGTCCCATCCTGTCTCTGGCCAGACCGGTCCTGTCCTGCCTCAGGCCAGTCCCATCCTGCTCTGGCCAGTCCCGTCCCTGGACCGTCCTGTATCTGGCCCGCCCCGTCCTGTATCTGGTCGCCCCGTCTCTAGCAGGTCCCGTCCTGTCTCTGGCACGCCTCGGTCCGTCCTATCTTCGGCCAGTCTCATTCTGTCTTTGGCCCATCCCGTCCCGTCTGTCTCTGGCCCGTCCCGTATCTGGCCCATCCAGTATCTGGCCTGTCCCGTCCTGTATCTGGCCCGTCCCGTCATGTATCTGGGCTGTCCCATAGCTGGCCCATACCATCCCATATCTGGCTCGTCACGTTTCTGGCCCATCCCGTCATGTATCTGGACCGTCCCATCCTGTCTATGGCCCGATTTGTCCTG
Source organism: Phyllobates terribilis (assembly GCF_046119375.1). Classification (NCBI taxonomy): domain Eukaryota; kingdom Metazoa; phylum Chordata; class Amphibia; order Anura; family Dendrobatidae; genus Phyllobates; species Phyllobates terribilis. Next base: position 289,357 of record NW_027363645.1, read on the forward strand.
TCTATGGCCTGTCCCGTAATGTCTCTAGCACATTCCGTCCTGTCTCTGGCCCATCCCGTCCTGTATCTGGTCGGTCCCGTCCTGTATCTGGCCCGTCCCAACCTGAATTTGGCCCGTCCTGTCTATGGCCCGTCCGATAATGTATAGCTTGTCCCGTCCTGTTTCTGGCCAGTCCCGTACTATCTCTGGCTCGTCTTGTCCTGTATCTGGCCCGTCCCGTCCATTTCCCGTCCCATAATGTATAGCTCTTCCCGTCCTGTTTCTGGCCCGTCCCATCCTATCTCTGCCTCGTCCCGTCCTATATCTGGCGCGTCCCGTCTCGTATCTGGCCCGTCCCGCATCTGGCCTGTCCTGTCCCGTATCTGGCCTGTCCCTTCCTGTATCTGGCAAGTCCCTTCCCATCTCGTCCTGTCGCTGGCCTGTCCCGTCCTGTCTCTGGCCCGTCCGGTGCTATCTCTGGCCTGTCCAATCCTGTCTCTTGCCCGTCCCGTCTCTGGCCCGTCCCGTCCAGTCTTTGGCCCATCCCGTCCTGTCTCTGGCCCATCCCTTCCTGTCTCTGGCCAGTCTCGTCCCGTATCTGGCTCGCCCGGTATCTGGCCCATCCCGTCTAGTATCTGGCACGTTCCATATCTGTCCTGTCCCGTATCTGGCCCGTCCCGCATCTGACCCGTCCAGTATCTGGCCCATCCCATCCCGTATCTGGCCCGTCCCGTCATGTATCTGGGCTGTCCCATATCTGGCCCATACCGTCCCATATATGACTCGTCACGCTTCTGGCCCATCCCGTCATGTATCTTGCCCGTCCCATCCTGTCTCTGGTCCGACCCGTCCTGTTTATGGCCTGTCCCGTAATGTCTCGAGCACATTACGTCCTGTCTTTGGCCCATCCCGTCTTGTATCTGGTCGGTCCCGTCCTGTATCTGGACCGTCCCGTCGTGAATCTGTCCCGTCCCGTATCTGGCCCATCCCTTCCTGTATCTGGCCCGTCCCATCACGTCCTATCTCTGGCCCATCCCGTGTTGAATCTGGCCCGTCCCGTCTCTGGCGCGTCCCATCCTATCTCTGGCCTGACCGGTCCTGTCCTGCCTCTGGCCAGTCCCGTCCTGCTCTGGTCCGTCCCGTCCCTGGCCCGTCCTGTATCTGAACCGTCCCGTCCTGTATCTGGTCGCCCCTTCTCTGGCCCGTCCCGTCCTTTCTCAGACACGTCCCGTTCGGTCCTGTCTCTGACCTATCCTGTATCTGGCCCATCCCGTCACATATCTGGCCTGTCCAGTCCTGTATCTGGCCCATCCCATTAAAGGTAGTATTATCAAAACCTCCACAAATTTACACCTCCAGGAAATTTAACCTGGGGTGTGTCTTAAATTAAGGTGAGTTTAATAGTTAGAAAAATATGATACTTTCCATAAATTATTAGCAAAATGTTTAAATGACACCTATCAAAAAACAGCCTCCTCCATATCCCCTCAAGCTGTCCTATCCATCACCAAGATAGGTGCATTTTCTGCCATTTAGGTAGAAGTAATCTTCAAATAATTTGCTCCTAATTTAGATAAAGTACCAGGAAGGTATATCATGCAAACTCTACATGTGATGTTTGCCTATTAAATAATAGTTGTAATATTTTTTTGCAAGACTTCCATTTTCTCTACACCTGACCTATACTACTTAATTGTAACATCCTTGGCGGCGTGCTGGCATGGCTTCCCATCTCACACCATACAAGACCACCGACTTACCCACCAATGCAGGCTACGCACTATGTTCCTATGCTGGCTGTGTGCATGTGTCTTGGCTGCTTGTTGAGGGCGGCAGCGACAGTACTTCCTGATTCTTAAAGGAAAAGTGCATGCATTCCAAATGTGTCCCTAGTCCTGTATATGACCCGTCCCGTCTCTGGCCCGTCCTGTCCAGTCTCTGGCCCATCCCTGGCCCCTCCCATCCTGTCTATGGCCTGTCCTGTAATGTCTAACCCGCCCTGTCCCGTATCTGGTCCGTCCAGTCCCATATCTGACCCGTTTAGTCCCGTGTCTGATCATCCCGTCCCGTATCTGGCTATCTCATGCCGTATCTAGCCCGCCTCATCCCTTCCCGTCTCTGGAAAGTCCTGTCCCGTATCTGACCCAACCAGTCCCTATCTGGCCGGTCCCAAATGTGGCAAGGCCCATTCAGTATCTGGCCCATCCCGTATCTGTCCATCTCGTATCTGGCCCACCCCATCCTGTCCATGGCTCATCGCATATCTAGCCTGTCCAGTCCCATATCTGGCCCGTCCCGTATCTGGCCCATGTCGTCCTGTATCTGGCCCGTCCCATATTTGGCCTGTACCGTCCTGTATCTGGCCTGTCCCGTACTGTATCTGGGGCATCCCGTCCTGTCTCTGGCCCCTCTTTTCCTGTATCTGGATCGTCCCATAATGTATAGCTTGTCCCGTCCTGCTTCTGGCCCGACCCCGTCCTGTCTCTGGCTCGTCCTGTCCTGTATCTGGCACGACCCATACCGTCTCTGGCCCGTTCCATCCTGTCTATTTCTCGTCCCATAATGTATAGCTCGTCCAGTCCTGTTTCTGGCCCGTCCCGTCCTATCTCTGGCTCGTCCCGTCCTGTATCTGGCCCGTCCCATCTCGTATCTGGCCCGTCCCGCATGTGGCCTGTCCTGTCCCGTATCTGGCCTGTCCCTTCCTGTATCAGGCCAATCCCTTCCCATCTCGTCCTGTCTCTGGCCCATCCCGTCATGTCTCTGGCCAGGCCCGTCTGGTGCTGTCTCTGGACTGTCCAATCCTGTCTCTTGCCCGACCCATCTCTGGTCAGTCTCGTCCTGTCTTTGACCCGTCCTGTCCTGTCTCTGGCCCGTCCCGTCCTCTCTTTGGCCCTTCCTCTCTCTTTTGCCCGTCCTGTCCTGCCTCTGGCCAGTCCCGTCCTGCTCTGGCCCGTCCCATCCCTGGACCGTCCTGAATCCTGTATCTGGTCACCCCGTCTCTAGCACATCCCGTCCTGTCTCTGGCACGCCTCGGTCCGTCCTAACTCCGGCCAGTCTCATCCTGTCTTTGGCCCGTCCCGTCCTGTCTCTGGCCCGTCTCGTCCTGTCTCTGGCGTGTCCCGTCCAGTCCTGTCTCTGGCCCGTCTTGTATTTGGTCCATCCCGTATCTGGCCTGTCCCGTCCGGTATCTGGCCCATCCCATTAAAGGTAGTATTATCAAATCCTCCACAAATTTACACCTCCAGGAAATTTAACCTGGGGTGTGTTTTAAATTAAGGTGAGTTCAATAGTTAGAAAACTATGATACTTTCCATAAATTATTAGCAAAATGTTTAAATGACACCTATCAAAAAACAGCCTCCTCCATATCCCCTCAAGCTGTCCTATCCATCACCAAGATAGGTGCATTTTCTGCCATTTAGGTAGAAGTAATCTTCAAACAATTTGCTTCTAATTTAGATAAAGTACTAGGAAGGTATAGCATGCAAACTCTACATGTGATGTTTGCCTATTAAACAATAGTTGTAATATTTATTTGCAAAACTTCCACTTTCTCTACGCCTGACCTACACTACTTAATTGTAACATCCATGGCGGCGTGCTGGCATGGCTTCCCATCTCACACCATGCAGACTGCGCACTATTTGGCCCATACCGTCCTGTATCTGGCCTGTCCCGTACTGTTTCTGGGCCATGCAGTCCTGTCTTTGGCCCGTCTTTTCCTGTATCTGTCCCCTTCAGTATTGTCTCTGGCCCGTCCCGTCCTTAATCTGGCCCGTCCTGTCCTGTCTATGGCCGTCCCATAATGTATAGCTTGTCCCGTCCTGTTTCTGGCCGGTCCCGTACTGTCTCTGGCTCGTCTTGTCCTGTATCTGGCCCGTCGCGTACCCTCTCTGGCCCATCCCGTCCTGTCTATTTCCCGTCCCATAATGTATAGCTCGTCCCGTCCTGTTTCTGGCCCGTCCCATCCTATCTCTGCCTCGTCCCGTCCTATATCTGGCCCGTCCCGTCTCGTATCTGGCCCGTCCCGCATCTGGCCTGTCCTGTCCCGTATCTGGCCTGTCCCTTCCTTATCTGGCTACTCCCTTCCCATCTCGTCCTGTCTCTGGCCTGTCCCGTCCTGTCTCTGGCCCTTCCGGTGCTATCTCTGGCATGTCCAATCCTGTCTCTTGCCCGTCCCGTCTCTGGCCCATCCCGTCCAGTCTTTGGCCCGTCCAGTCATGTCTCTTGCCCATCCCTTCCTGTCTCGGGCCCAGCTCTGGCCCGTCTCATCCCGTATCTGGCCCGCTCTGTATCTGGCCCATCCCGTCCACTATCTGGCCCGTTCCATATCTGGCCTGTCCCGTATCTCGCACGTCCTGTCCCTGGCCCGGCCTGTCCCGTATCTGGCCCGTCCTGGATCTGGCCTGTCCCGTATCTGGCCCATCCCGCATCTGACCCGTCACGTATCTGGCCCGTCCTGTCCCGTATCTGGTCCGTACCGTCCTAAATCTGGCCCGTCCCGTCATGTATCTGGGCTGTCCCATATCTGGCCCATACCGTCCCATATCTGGCTCGTCACGTTTCTGGCCCATCCCGTCATGTATCTGGCCCGTCCCATCCTGTCTCTAGCCCGACCCATCCTGTCTCTGGCCCGACCCGTCCTGTCTATGTCCTGTCCCTTAATGTCTCTAGCACATTCTGTCCCGTATCTGGCCCGTCTCTTCCAGTATCTGGCCCGTCCCATCCTGTCTCTGGCCTGACTGGTCCTGTCCTGCCTCTGGCCAGTCGCGTCCTGCTCTGGTCCATCCCGTCCCTGGCCCATCCTGTATCTAGACCGTCCCGTCCTGTATCTGGTTGCCCCGTCTCTGGCCAGTCCCTTCCTTTCTCAGGCACGTCCCATCCGTCCTGTCTCTGGCCTGTCCTGCATCTGGCCCATCCCGTCACGTATCTGGCCTGTCCCGTCCTGGATCTGGCCCATCCCATTAAAGGTAGTATTATCAAATCCTCCACAAATTTACACGTCCAGGAAATTTAACCTGGGGTGTGTCTTAAATTAAGGTGAGTTCAATAGTTAGAAAAATATGATACTTTCCATAAATTATTAGCAAAATGTTTAAATGACACCTATCAAAAAACAGCCTCCTCCATATCCCCTCAAGCTGTCCTATCCATCACCAAGATAGGTGCATTTTCTGCCATTTAGGTAGAAGTAATCTTCAAACAATTTGCTTCTAAGTACTATGAAGGTAAATCATGCAAACTCTACATGTGATGTTTGCCTATTAAACAATAGTTGTAATATTTATTTGAAAAACTTCCATTTTCTCTACGCCTGACCAACACTATTTAATTTTAACATCACTGGCAGCGTGCTGGCATGGCTTCCCATCTCACATCATGCAACACTGCCGACTTACCCACCAATGCAGGCTGCGCACTATTTGGCCCGTTCTGTCTTGTCTCTGGCCCGTCCCGTCCTGTCTATGGCCCGTCCCATAATGTATAGCTTGTCCCGTCCTGTTTCTGGCCCGTCCCGTACTGTCTCTGGCTCGTCTTGTCCTGTATCTGGCCCGTCGAGTACCGTCTATGGCCCGTCCCGTCCTGTCTATTTCCCGTCCCATAATGTATAGCTCGTCCCGTCCTGTTTCTGGCCCGTCCCGTCTCGTATCTGGCCCATCCCGCATTTGGCCTGTCCTGTCCCGTATATGGCCTGTCCCTTCCTGTATCTGGACAGTCCTTTCCCATCTCGTCCTGTCTCTGGCCTGTCCCGTCCTGTCTCTGGCCCGTCCGGTGCTATGTCTGGCCTGTCCAATCCTGTCTCTTGTCCGTCCCGTTTCTGGCCCGTCCCGTCTAGTATTTGGCCCGTCCTGTTCTGTCTCTGGCCCATCCCTTCCTGTCTCTGGCGCAGTTCTGGTCCGTCTCGTCCTGTATCTGGCCCGCCCTGTATCTGGCCCATCCCGTCCAGTATCTGGCCCGTTCCATATCTGGCCTGTCCCGTATCTGGCACGTCCTGTCCCTGGCCCGGCCTGTCCCGTATCTGGCCCGTCCTGTATCTGGCCAGTCCCGTATCTGGCCCGTCCCGCATCTGACCCGTCCCGTATCTGGCCCGTCCCGTCCCGTATCTAGTCCGTACCGTCCTGTATCTGGCCCGTCCCGTCATGTATGTGGGCTGTCCCATATCTGGCCCATACCGTCCCATATCTGGCTCGTCACATTTCTGGCCCATCCCGTCATATATCTGGCCCGTCCCATCCTGTCTCTGGCCTGACCCGTCCTGTGTATGGCCTATCCCATGTCTCTAGCACATTCCGTCCTGTCTCTGGCCCATCCCGTCCTGTATCTGGTCGGTCCCGTCCTGAATCTGGCCCGTCCCATCCTGAATCTGGCCCGTCCCGTATCTGGCCCGTCCCTTCCTGTATGTGGCCCGTCCCATCCTGTCCTGTCTTTGGCCCATCCTGTCTTGAATCTGGCCCGTCCCGTATCTTGCCCGTCCATTCCTGTATCTGGCCCGTCCCGACCTGTATCTGGTCGGTCCCATCCTGTCTCTGGCCTCGTCCGTCCTGTCTCTGGCCCGACCGGTGCTATCTCTGGCCTGTCCAATCCTGTCTCTTGCCCGTCCTGTCCTGTCTCTGGCCCGATCTGTCCTGTCCTGCCTCTGGCCAGTCCCATCCTGCTCTGGCCCGTCCCGTCCCTGGACCGTCCTGTATCTGGACCACCCCGTACTGTATCTGGTCGCCCCGTCTCTAGCCCGTCCCGTCCTGTCTCTGGCACGCCTCGGTCCGTCCTATCTTCGGCCAGTCTCATCTTGTCTTTGGCCCGTCCGGTCCCGCCTGTCTCTAGCCCGTCCGGTCCTGTCTCTGGCCCGTCCTGTATCTGGCCCATCCCGTGTCTGGCCTGTCCCGTCCTGTATCTGGCCCGTCCCGTCATTTATATGGGCTGTCCAATAGCTGGCCCATACCATCCCATATCTGGCTCGTCACGTTTCTGGCCCATCCCGTCATGTATCTGGCCAGTCCCATCCTGTCTATGGCCCGACCCGTCCTGTCTATGGCCTGTACCGTAATGTCTCTAGCACATTCCGTCCTGTCTATGGCCCATCCCGTCCTGTATCTGGTCGGTCCCATCGTGTATCTGGCCCGTCCCGTCCTGAATCTGGCCCGTCCTGTCTATGGCCCGTCCCATAATGTATAGCTTGTCCCGTCCTGTTTCTGGCCAGTCCCGTACTATCTCTGGCTCGTCCTGTCCTGTATCTGGCCCGTCGCGTACCGTCTCTGGCCCATCCCGTCCTGTCTACTTCCCGTCCCATAATGTTTAGCTCGTCCCGTCCAGTTTCTGGCCCGTCCCATCCTATCTCTGCCTTGTCCCGTCCTATATCTGGCGCGTCCCGTCTCGTATCTGGCCCATCCCGCATCTGGCCTGTCCTGTCCCGTATCTGGCCTGTCCCTTCCTGTATCTGGCCAGTCCCTTCCCATCTCGTCCTGTCGCTGGCCTGTCCCATCCTGTCTCTGGCCCGTTCGGTGCTATCTCTGGCCTGTTCAATCCTGTCTCTTGCCCCTCCCGTCTCTGGCCCGTCCTGTCCTGTCTCTGGCCCATCCCTTCCTGTCTCTGGCCCAGGTCTGGCCCGTCTCATCCCGTATCTGGCCCATCCCGTCCAGTATCTGGCCCGTTCCATATCTGGCCTGTCCCATATCTGGCACGTCCTGTCCCTGGCCCGGCCTGTCCCGTATCTGGCCCGTCCTGTATCTGGCCTGTCCCGTATCTGGCCCGTCCCGCATCTGACCCGTCCCGTATCTGGCCCGTCATGTCCCGTATCTGGTTAGTCCCTTCCTGTATCTGGCCCGTCCTATCCTGTCCTGTCTCTGGCCCATCCCGTCTTGAATCTGGCCCGTGCCGTATCTGGCCCGTCCCTTCCTGTATCTGGCCTGTCCCGTCCTTTCTCTGGCCTGACCGGTCCTGTCCTGCCTCTGGCCAGTCCCGTCCTGCTCTGGTCCGTCCCTTCCCTGGCCCGTCCTGTATCTGGACCGTCCCGTCCTGTATCTGGTCGCCCCGTCTCTGGCCCGTCCCGTCCTTTTTCAGGCACGGCCCGTCCGGTCCTATCTTTGGCCTGTCCTGTATCTGGCCCATTCCGTCACGTATCTGGCCTGTCTCGTCCTGTATCTGGCCCATCCCACTAAAGGTAGTATTATCAAATCCTCCACAAATTTACACCTCCAGGAAATTTAACCTGGGGTGTGTTTTAAATTAAGGTGAGTTCAATAGTTAGAATAATATGATACTTTCCATAAATTATTAGCAAAATGTTTAAATGACACCTATCAAAAACAGCCTCCTCCATATCCCCTCAAGCTGTCCTATCCATCACCAAGATAGGTGCATTTTCTGCCATTTAGGCAGAAGTAATCTTCAATTTGCTTCTAATTTAGATAAAGTACTAGGAAGGTATATCATGCAAACTTTACATGTGAAGTTTGCCTATTAAATAATAGTTGTAATATTTATTTGCAAAACTTCCATTTTCTCTACACCTGACCTACACTACTTAATTGTAACATCCCTGGCGGCAAGCTGGCATGGCTTCCCATCTCACACCATGCAAGACAGCCGACTTACCCACCAATGCAGGCTGCGCACTATGTTCCTATGCTGGCTGTGTACATGTGTCTTGGCTGCTTGCTGAGGGCGGCAGAGGCAGCACTTCCTGATTCTTAAAGGAACAGTGCACGCATTCCTAATGTGTCCCCAGTCCTGTATCAGACCCATCCGGTCTCTGGCCCGTCCCGCCTCTGGCCCATCCCTGGCCCCTCCCATCCTGTCTATGGCCCGTCCTGTAATGTCTAACCCGCACAGTCCCGTATCTGGTCTGTCCAGTCCCATATCTGACCTGTTTAGTCCCATATCTGACCATCCCGTCCCATATCTGGCTGTCCCTTATCTGGCCCATCTCATCCCGTATCTGGCCCACCTCGTCCCTTCCCTTTTCTGGCACATCCTGTCCCGTATCTGACCATACCAGTCACTATCTGGCCCGTCCCGTATGTGGCCAGGCCCATTCAGTATCTGGTCCGTCCCGTATCTGGCCATCTCGTATCTGGCCCATACCATCCTGTCCATGGCTCATCCCATATCTAGCCTGTCCTGTCCCATATCTGGCCCGTCCTGTATCTGGCCCATGTCGTCCTGTATCTGGCCCGTCCCATATTTGGCCCGCACCGTACTGTATCTGGCCTGTCCCGTACTGTATCTGGGCCATCCCGTCCTGTCTCTGGCCCGTCTTTTCCTGTCTCTGGCCCGTCCCATAATATATAGCTTGTCCCGTAGTGTTTCTGGCCCATCCCGTCCTGTATCTGGCCCGTCCCGTCATGTATGTGGGCTGTCCCATATCTGTCCCATACCGTCCCACATCTGGCTCGTCACATTTCTGGCCCATCCCGTCATGTATCTGGCCCGTCCCATCCTGTCTCTGGCCCGACCCGTCCTGTTTATGGCCTATCCCATAATGTCTCTAGCACATTCCGTCCTGTCTCTGGCCCATCCCGTCCTGTATCTGGTCGGTCCCGTCCTGAATCTGGCCCGTCCCATCCTGAATCTGGCCCGTCCCGTATCTGGCCCTTCCCTTCCTGTATCTGGCCCGTCCCATCCTGTCCTGTCTCTGGCCCATCCTGTCTTGAATCTGGCCCGTCCCGTATCTGGCCCGTCCCGACCTGTCTCTGGCCTGACTGGTCCTGTCCTGCCTCTGGCTAGTCGCGTCCAGCTCTGGTCCGTCCCGTCCCTGGCCCGTCCTGTATCTGGACCGTCCCGTCCTGTATCTGGTCGCCCCGACTATGGCCCGTCCCGTTCTTTCTCAGGCACGTCCCGACCGGTCCGGTCTCTGGCCTGTCCTGCATATGGCCCATCCCGTCACGTATCTGGCCTGTCCCGTCCTGTATCTGGCCCATCCCATTAAAGGTAGTATTATCAAATCCTCCACAAATTTACACCTCCAGGAAATTTAACCTGGGGTGTGTTTTAAATTAAGGTGAGTTCAATAGTTAGAAAAATATGATACTTTCCATAAATTATTAGCAAAATGTTGAAATGACACCTATCAAAAAACAGCCTCCTCCATATCCCCTCAAGCTGTCCTATCCATCACCAAGATAGGTGCATTTTCTGCCATTTAGGTAGAACTAATCTTCAAACAATTTGCTTCTAGTTTAGATAAAGTACTAGGAAGGTATATCATGCAAACTCTACATGTGATGTTTGCCTATTAAACAATAGTTGTAATATTTATTTGCAAAACTTCCATTTTCTCTATGCTTGACCTACACTACTTCATTTTTTAGTACGTAGTGGAACATAATGACATGGCCTTCACCTATAGCATCCGTATAGCTCCTGAACTGGGCGCAATCAATCGGGCCTCAAGTACTTAAATTAATCTCAATATGTCTTCTAGAAAGACAGTCAGGCTTATAAAGTTTACTAGAAGAATATTAACATAATAGGCAAGAGTGTGACAACTTATCAATGCTAAAGGCACATCAAAAGAACCCAGCATGGTATACAGTGGTTGTGTGTATGTCTGTTTTTATGTGCGTTTGTGTATATACATATATATATATATATATATATATATATATATATATATATGTGTGTGTGTGTGAGTGTACATAGTGGAGCTGTATGTGTATATATGAGACATGTGTGTATATAGGAAAGCTATGTATGTGAATGTAGGAGAATTGTGTGTTTGTATGTAGCTGAGCTGTGTGCATGCTGCAGAGGTGTGTGTACGTATATAGCAGAGATGTGTGTATATAAGACAGCTGTGTGTAACTGAGCTGTGTGTATATATGCAGCAGAGCTGTGTGCATGCATAGCAGAGCTCAATGTGCATGTACTGTGCATTCAGCAGTGATGTGATTATGTGTTTGCTGCATAGAATACATATAAATTGCCTGCTGCAAAAGTATACGAGTATAATGCACATGCCGCAGAGAAACACTAACATTAGATCTCTATCCACTCTATTCTACCTTACAGCATTAAAGGTAGTATTATCAAATCCTCCACAAATTTACACATAAAGGAACTTTAACCTGGGGTGTGTTTTAAATTAAGGTGAGTTCAATAGTTAGAAAACTATGATACTTTCCATAAATTATTAGCAAAATGTTTAAATTACATCAATCAAAAAACAGCCTCCTCCATATCCCCTCAAGCTGTCCTATCCATCACCAAGATAGGTGCATTTTCTGCCATTTAGGTAGAAGTAATCTTCAAACAATTTGCTTCTGATTTAGATAAAGTACCAGGAAAGTATATCATGCAAACTCAACATGTGATGTTTGCCTATTAAATAATAGTTGTAATATTTATTGGCAAAACTTACATTTTCTCTACGCCTGACCTACACTACTTAATTGTAACATCCCTGGCCAGTCAAATCCTGTCTATTTCCCGTCCCATAATGTATAGCTCGTCCAGTCCTGTTTCTGGCCCGTCCCGTCTTATCTCTGGCTCGTCCCGTCCTGTATCTGACCCGTCCCATCTCGTTTCTGGCACGTCCCGCATCTGGCCTGTCCTTTCCCGTATCTGGCCTGTCCCTTCCTGTATCTGGCCAGTCCCTTCCCATCTCGTCCTGTCTCTGGCCCGTCCGGTCCTTTCTCTGGCCTGTCCCGTCCTGTCTCTGGCCCATCCGGTGCTATCTCTGGCCTGTCCAATCCTGTCTCTTGCCCGTCCCATCTCTGGTCCGTCCCATCCTGTCTTTGGCCCTTCCTGTCCAGTCTCTGGCCCGTCCCGTCCTCTCTTTGGCCCGTCACGCCCTCTCTCTTGCCCGTCCCGTCCTGTCTCTGGCCCGACCGGTCCTGTCCTGCCTCTGGCCAGTCCCATCCTGCTCTGGCCCGTCCCGCCCCTGGACTGTCCTGTATCTGGACTGTCCTGTATCTGGTCGCCCCGGCTCCAGCTCGTCCCATCCTGTCTCTGGCACGCCTCGGTCTGTCCTATCTCCGGCCAGTCTCATCCTGTCTTTGGCGCGTCCCGTCCTGTTTCTGGCCCGTCTCGTCCTGTCTCCGGCGTCTCCCGTCCGGTCCTGTCTCTGGCCCGTCCTGTATCTGGCCCATCCCCTATCTGGCCTGTCCCTTCCTGTATCTGGCCCATCCCATTAAAGGTAGTATTGTCAAATCCTCCACAAATTTAAACTTCCAGGAAATTTAACCTGGAGTGTGTTTTAAATTAAGGTGAGTTCAATAGTTAGAAAAATATGATACTTTCCATAAATTATTAGCAAAATGTTTAAATGACACCTATCAAAAAACAGCCTCCTCCATATCCCCTCAAGCTGTCCTATCCATCACCAAGATAGGTCATTTTCTGCCATTTAGGTAGAACTAATCTTCAAACAATTTGCTTTTAGTTTAGATAAAGTACTAGGAAGGTATATCATGCAAACTCTACATGTGATGTTTGCCTATTAAACAATAGTTGTAATATTTATTTGAAAAACTTCCATTTTCTCTATGCTTGACCTACACTACTTCATTTTTTAGTACGTAGTGGAACATAATGACATGGCCTTCACCTATAGCATCCGTATAGCTCCTGAACTGGGCGCAATCAATCGGGCCTCAAGTACTTAAATTAATCTCAATATGTCTTCTAGAAAGACAGTCAGGCTTATAAAGTTTACTAGAAGAATATTAACATAATAGGCAAGAGTGTGACAACTTATCAATGCTAAAGGCACATCAAAAGAACCCAGCATGGTATACAGTGGTTGTGTGTATGTCTGTTTTTATGTGCGTTTGTGTATATACATATATATATATATATATATATATATATATATATCTGTGTGTGTGTGTGAGTGTACATAGTGGAGCTGTATGTGTATATATGAGACATGTGTGTATATAGGAAAGCTATGTATGTGAATGTAGGAGAATTGTGTGTTTGTATGTAGCTGAGCTGTGTGCATGCTGCAGAGGTGTGTGTACGTATATAGCAGAGATGTGTGTATATAAGACAGCTGTGTGTAACTGAGCTGTGTGTATATATGCAGCAGAGCTGTGTGCATGCATAGCAGAGCTCAATGTGCATGTACTGTGCATTCAGCAGTGATGTGATTATGTGTTTGCTGCATAGAATACATATAAATTGCCTGCTGCAAAAGTATAAGAGTATAATACACATGCCGCAGAGAAACACTAACATTAGATCTCTATCCACTCTATTCTACCTTACAGCATTAAAGGTAGTATTATCAAATCCTCCACAAATTTACACATAAAGGAACTTTAACCTGGGGTGTGTTTTAAATTAAGGTGAGTTCAATAGTTAGAAAACTATGATACTTTCCATAAATTATTAGCAAAATGTTTAAATTACATCAATCAAAAAACAGCCTCCTCCATATCCCCTCAAGCTGTCCTATCCATCACCAAGATAGGTGCATTTTCTGCCATTTAGGTAGAAGTAATCTTCAAACAATTTGCTTCTGATTTAGATACAGGAGACAGGAAGAGACGGGCCAGAGACAGGACGGGACGGGCCAAAGACAGGATGAGACTGGCCGGAGATAGGACGGACCGAGGCGTGCCAGAGACAGGAAGGGATGGGCTAGAGACAGGGCGACCAGATACAGGATGGGACGGTCCAGATACAGGACGGTCCAGAGACGGGACGGGCCAGAGCAGGACGGAACTGACCAGAGGCAGGACAGGACCGGTCTGTCCAGAGACAGGACGGGACGGGCAAGAGACAGGACGAGATGGAAAGAAACTGGCCAGATACGGGACAGGACAGGCCAGATGCGGGACGGGCCAGATATAGGACGGGACGAGGCAGAGATAGGATGGGCCTGTCCCGTCCTGTATCTGGCCCATCCCTTCCTGTCTCTGGCCCAGCTCGGGCCCTTCTCGTCCCGTATCTGACCCGCCCTGTATCTGGCCCATCCCGTCCAGTATCTGGCCCGTTCCATATCTGGCCTTTCCCGTATCTGGCATGTCCTGTCCCTGGCCCAGCCTGTCCCGTATCTGGCCCGTCCTGTATCTGGCCCATCCCGTCACGTATCTGTCCCGTTCCATATCTGGCCTGTCCCATATCTGGCACGTCCTGGCCCTGCCTTTCCCGTATCTGGCATGTCCTGTCCCTGGCCCAGCTTGTCCCATATCTGGCCCGTCCTGTATCTGGACCATCCCGTCACGTATCTGGCCTGTCCCGTCCTGTATCTGGCCCATCCCATTAAAGGTAGCATTATCAATTCCTCCACAAATTTACACCTCCAGGATTTTTAACCTGGGGTGTGTTTTAAATTAAGGCGAGTTCAATAGTTAGAAAACTATGATACTTTCCATAAATTATTAGCAAAATGTTTAAATTACAACAATCAAAAAACAGCCTCCTCCATATCCCCTCAAGCTGTCCTATCCATCACCAAGATAGGTGCATTTTCTGCCATTTAGGTAGAAGTAATCTTCAAACAATTTGCTTCTGATTTAGATAAAGTACCAGGAAAGTATATCATGCAAACTCAACATGTGATGTTTGCCTATTAAATAATAGTTGTAATATTTATTGGCAAAACTTACATTTTCTCTACGCCTGACCTACACTACTTAATTGTAACATCCCTGGCCAGTCAAATCCTGTCTATTTCCCGTCCCATAATGTATAGCTCGTCCAGTCCTGTTTCTGGCCCGTCCCGTCTTATCTCTGGCTCGTCCCGTCCTGTATCTGACCCGTCCCATCTCGTTTCTGGCACGTCCCGCATCTGGCCTGTCCTTTCCCGTATCTGGCCTGTCCCTTCCTGTATCTGGCCAGTCCCTTCCCATCTCGTCCTGTCTCTGGCCCGTCCGGTCCTTTCTCTGGCCTGTCCCGTCCTGTCTCTGGCCCATCCGGTGCTATCTCTGGCCTGTCCAATCCTGTCTCTTGCCCGTCCCATCTCTGGTCCGTCCCATCCTGTCTTTGGCCCTTCCTGTCCAGTCTCTGGCCCGTCCCGTCCTCTCTTTGGCCCGTCACGCCCTCTCTCTTGCCCGTCCCGTCCTGTCTCTGGCCCGACCGGTCCTGTCCTGCCTCTGGCCAGTCCCATCCTGCTCTGGCCCGTCCCGTCCCTGGACTGTCCTGTATCTGGACTGTCCTGTATCTGGTCGCCCCGGCTCTAGCTCGTCCCATCCTGTCTCTGGCACGCCTCGGTCTGTCCTATCTCCGGCCAGTCTCATCCTGTCTTTGGCGCGTCCCGTCCTGTTTCTGGCCCGTCTCGTCCTGTCTCCGGCGTCTCCCGTCCGGTCCTGTCTCTGGCCCGTCCTGTATCTGGCCCATCCCCTATCTGGCCTGTCCCTTCCTGTATCTGGCCCATCCCATTAAAGGTAGTATTGTCAAATCCTCCACAAATTTAAACTTCCAGGAAATTTAACCTGGAGTGTGTTTTAAATTAAGGTGAGTTCAATAGTTAGAAAAATATGATACTTTCCATAAATTATTAGCAAAATGTTTAAATGACACCTATCAAAAAACAGCCTCCTCCATATCCCCTCAAGCTGTCCTATCCAACACCAAGATAGGTGCATTTTCTGCTATTTAGGTAGAAGAAATCTTCAAACAATTTGCTTCTAATTTAGATAAAGTACTAGGAAGGTATATCACGCAAACTCTACATGTGATATTTGCCTATTAAACAATAGTTGTAATATTTATTTGAAAAACCTCCATTTTCTCTACGCCTGACCTACACTACTTAATTGTAACATCCATGGCGGCGTGCTGGCATGGCTTCCCATCTCACACCATGCAAGACCGCCGACTTACCCACCAATGCAGGCTGCGCACTATTTGGCCCGTACCTTTCTGTATCTGGCCTGTCCCATACTGTATCTGGGCCATTCCGTCCTGTCTTTGGCCCGTCTTTTCCTGTATCTGTCCCGTTCCGTCTTGTCTCTGGCCCGTCTTGTCATGTCTATGGCCCGTCCCATAATGTCCTGTTTCTGGCTCGTCCAGTACTGTCTCTGGCTCGTCCTGTCCTGTATCTGGCCCGTCGCGTACCGTCTCTGGCCCGTCCCGTCCTCTGTATTCCCCGTCCCATTTCTGGCCCATCCCATCCTATCTCTGCCTCGTCCCGTACTATATCTGGCACGTCCCGTCTCGTATCTGGCCCGTCCCGCATCTGGCCTGTCCTGTCCCATATCTGGCCTGTCCCTTCCTGTATCTGGCCAGTCCCTTCCCATCTCATCCTGTCGCTGGCCTGTCCCGTCCTGTCTCTGGCCCGTCGAGTGCCAACTCTGGCCTGTCAAATCCTGTCTCTTGCCCGTCCCGTCTCTGGCCCGTCGCGTCCAGTCTTCGGCCCGCCCCGTCCTGTCTCTGGCCCATCCCTTTCTGTCTCTGGCCCAGCTCTGGTCTGTCTCATCCCGTATCTGGCCCATCCCGTCCAGTATCTGGCCTGTCCCGTGTCTGGCACGTCCTATTTCTGGCCCGTCCCGTCCTATTTCTGGCTCATCCCGTCCTGTATTTGGCCCGTCCCATCTTGTATCTGGCCCGTCCCGCATCTGGCCTGTCCTGTCCCGTATCTGGCCTGTCCATTCCTGTATCTGGCCAGTCCCTTCCCATCTCGTCCTGTCTC
Organism: Phyllobates terribilis; assembly: GCF_046119375.1. NCBI lineage: Eukaryota > Metazoa > Chordata > Amphibia > Anura > Dendrobatidae > Phyllobates > Phyllobates terribilis. The sequence continues at coordinate 305,912 of NW_027363645.1, forward strand.
TGGCCCGTCCCATCCTGTCTCTGGCCTGTCCCGTCCTGTCTCTGGCCCGTCCGGTGCTATCTCTGGCCTGTCCAATCCTGTCTCTTGCCCGTCCAATCTCTGGTCCGTCCCGTCCTATCTTTGGCCCATCACGTCCTGTCTCTGGCCCGTCCCGTCCTCTCTTTGACCCGTCCTGTCCTCTCTCTTGCCCGTCCCCTCCTGTCTCTGGCCCGACCGGTCCTGTCCTGCCTCTGACCAGTCCCGTCCTGCTCTGGCCCTTCCAGTCCCTGGACTGTCCTGTATCTGGACCGTCCCATCTTATATCTGTCGCCCCGTCTCTAGCCCGTCCCGTCCTGTCTCTGGCACGCCTCGGTCTGTACTATCTCCGGCCAGTCTCATCCTGTCTTTGTCCCGTCCCGTCCTGTCTCTGGCCCGTCTCGTCATGTCTCTGGCATGTCCCGTCCGGTCCTGTCTCTGGCCCGTCCAGTATCTGGCCCATTTCGTATTTGGCTTGTCCCGTCCTGTATCTAGCCCATCCCATTAAAGGTAGTATTATCAAATCCTCCACAAATTTACACATAAAGGAACTTTAACCTGGGGTGTGTTTTAAATTAAGGTGAGTTCAATAGTTAGAAAAATATGATACTTTCCATAAATTATTAGTAAAATGTTTAAATGACACCTATCAAAAAACAGCCTCCTCCATATCCCCTCAAGCTGTCCTATCCATCACCAAGATAGGTGCATTTTCTGCCATTTAGGTAGAAGTAATCTTCAAACAATTTGCTTCTAATTTAGATAAAGTACTAGGAAAGTATATCATGCAAACTCTACATGTGATGTTTGCCTATTAAATAATAGTTGTAATATTTATTTGCAAAACTTTCATTTTCTCTACACCTGACCTACACTACTTAATGGTAACATCACTGGCGGCAAGCTGGCATGGCTTTCCATCTCACACCATGCAAGACAGCCGACTTACCCACCAATGCAGGCTACGCACTATGTTCCTATGCTGGCTGTGTGCATGTGTCTTGGCTGCTTGTTGAGGGCGGAAGCGGCAGTACTTCTTGATTCTTAAAAGAACAGTGCACGCATTCCTAATGTGTCCCCAGTCCTGTATCTGACCCGTCCCATCTCTGGCCCGTCCCGTCTCTGGCCCGTCCCGTCCTGTCTCTGGCCCGTCCCTGGCCCCTCCCATCTTGTCTATGGCCCGTCCTGTAATGTATAACCCGCCCCGTCCCGTATCTGGTCTGTCCAGTCCCATATCTGACCTGTTTAGTCCCGTATCTGACCATCCCGTCCCGTATCTGGCTATCCCTTATCTGGCCCATCTCATCCCGTATCTGGCCCACCTCGTCCCTTCCCTTCTCTGGCACATCCTGTCCCGTATCTGACCATACCAGTCCCTATATGGCCCGTCCCGTATGTGGTCAGGCCCATTCAGTATCTGGCCCGTCCCGTATCTGGCCATCTCGTATCTGGCCCATCCCATCCAGTCCATGGCTCATCCCATATCTAGCCTGTCCTGTCCCATATCTGGCCCGTCTCGTATCTGGCCCATGTCGTCCTGTATCTGGCCTGTCCCATATTTGGCCCGTACCGTACTGTATCTCGCCTGTCCCGTACTGTATCAGGGCCATCTTGTCCTGTCTCTGGCCTGTCTTTTCCTGTATCTGGACCGTCCCGCCCGGTCTCTGTCCCGCCCCATAATGTATAGCTTGTCCCGTCCTGTTTCTGGCCCGTCCCGTCCTGTCTCTGGCTCGTCCTGTCCTGTATCTGGCACGTCCCGTACCGTCTCTGGCCTGTCCCATCCTGACTATTTCCCGTCCCATAATGTATAGCTCGTCCAGTCCTGTTTCTGGCCCGTCCCGTCCTATCTCCGGCTCGTCCCGTCTGGTATCTGGCCCGACCCATCTTGTATCTGGCCCGTCCCGCATCTGGCCTGTTTTCTCCCTTATCTGGCCTGTCCCTTCCTGTATGTGGCCAGTACCTTCCCATCTCATCCTGTCTCTGGCCCATCCCGTCCTGTCTCTGGCCTGGTCCGTCCTGTCTCTGGCCCGTCCGGTGCTATCTCTGGCCTGTCCAATCCTGTCTCTTGCCCGTCCCATCTCTGGTCCTTCCCGTCCTGTCTTTGGCCCTTCCCGTCCTGTCTCTGGCCCGTCAAGTCCTCTCTTTGGCCCGTCCCGTCCTCTCTCTTGCCCGTCCCGTCCTGTCTCTGGCCCGACCGGTCCTGTCCTGGCTCTGGCCAGTCCCATCCGGCTCTGGCCCGTCCCGTCCCTGGACCGTCCTGTATCTGGACCGCCACGTCCTGTATCTGGTCTCCCCGTCTTTAGCCCATCCCGTCCTGTCTCTGGCATGCCTCGGTCCGTCCTATCTTCGGCCAGCCTCATCCTGCCTTTGGCCCGTCCCGTCCAGTCTCTGGCTCGTCCGATTCTGTCTCTGGCCCGTCCTGTATCTGGCCTGTCCCGTCCTGTATCTGTCCCATCCCGTCATGTATCTGGGCTGTCCCATAGCTGGCCCATACCATCCCATATCTGGCTCGTCACGTTTCTGGCCCATCCCGTCATGTATCTGGCCCGTCCCATCCTTTATATGGCCCGACCCGTCCTGTCTATGGCCTGTCCCATAATGTCTCTAGCACATTCCGTCCTGTCTCTGGCCCATCCCATCCTGTATCTGGTCGGTCCCGTCCTGTATCTGGCCCGTCCCGTCCTAAACCAGGCCCGTCCTGTCTATGGCCCGTCCCATAATGTATAGCTTTTCCCGTCCTGTTTCTGGCCAGCCCCGTACTATCTCTGGCTCGTCCTGTCCTGTATCTGGCCCGTCGCGTACCGTCTCTGGCCCGTCCCGTCCTGTCTATTTCCCGTCCCATAATGTATAGCTCGTCCCGTCCTGTTTCTGGCCCGTGCCATCCTATCTCTGCCTCGTCCCGTCCTATTTCTCGCGCGTCCCCTCTCGTATCTGGCCCGTCCCGCATCTGGCCTGTCCTGTCCCGTATCTGGCCTGTCCCTTCCTGTATCTGGCCAGTCCCTTCCCATCTAGTCCTGTCCATGGCCTGTCCCGTCCTGTCTCTGGCCCGTCCGGTGCTATCTCTGGTCTGTCCAATCCTGTCTCTTGCCCGTCCCATCTCTGGCCCGTCCTGTCCTGTCTCTGGCCCATCCCGTCCAGTATCTGGCCAGTCCTGTATCTGGCCTGTCCCGTATCTGGCCCATCCCGCATCTGACCCGTCCCATATCTGGCCCGTCCCGTCCCCTATCTGGTCCGTACCGTCATGTATATGGCCCGTCCCTTCATGTATCTGGGCTGTCCCATATCTGGCTCGTCACGTTTCTGGCCCATCCCGTCAGATATCTGGCCCATCCTATCCTGTCTGTGGCCCAACCCGTCCTGTCTATGGCCCGTCCCGTAATGTCTCTAGCACATTCCGTCCTGTCTCTGGCCCATCCCGTCCTGTATCTGGCCCGTCCCGTCCTGAATCTAGCCCGTCCCGTATCTGGCCCGTCCCTTCCTGTATATGGCCCGTCCTATCCTGTCCTGTCTCTGACCCATCCCGTCTTGAATCTGGCCCGTCCCGTATCTGGCCCGTGCCTTCCTGTATCTGGCCCGTCCCGTCCTTTCTCTGGCCTGACCGGTCCTGTCCTGCCTCTGGCCAGTCCCGTCCTGCTCTGGTGCGTCCCGTCCCTGGCCCATCCTGTATCTGGACCGTCCCGTCCTGTATCTGGTCACCCCGTCTCTGGCCCGTCCCGTCCTTTCTCAGGCACATCCTGTCTGGTTCTGTCTCTGGCCCGTCCTGTATCTGGCCCGTCCTGTATCTGGCCCATCCCATCACGTATCTGGCCTGTCCCGTCCTGTATCTGGCCCATCCCATTAAAGGTAGTATTATCAAATCCTCCACAAACTTACACCTCCAGGAAATTTAACCTGGGGTGTGTTTTAAATTAAGGTGAGTTCAATAGTTAGAAAAATATGATACTTTCCATAAATTATTAGCAAAATGTTTAAATGACACCTATCAAAAAACAGCCTCCTCCATGTCCCCTTAAGCTGTCCTATCCATCACCAAGATAGGTGCATTTTCTGCCATTTAGGTAGAAGTAATCTTCAAACAATTTGCTTCTAATTTAGATAAAGTACCAGGAAGGTATATCATGCAAACTCTACATGTGATGTTTGCCTATTAAACAATAGTTGTAATATTTATTTGAAAAACCTCCATTTTCTCTACGCCTGACCTACACTACTTAATTGTAACATCCATGGCGGCGTGCTGGCACGGCTTCCCATCTCACACCATGCAAGACCGTCGACTTACCCACCAATGCTGGCTGCGCACTATTTGGCCCGTACCGTCCTGTATCTGGCCTGTCCTGTACTGTATCTGGGCCATCCCGTCCTGTCTTTGGCCGTCTTTTCCTGTATCTGTCCCCTTCCGTCTTGTCTCTGGCCCGTCCCGTCCTGTCTATGGCCCGTCCCATAATGTATAGCTTGTCCCGTCCTGATTCTGGCCCGTCCCGTACTGTCTATGGCTCGTCCTGTCCTGTATCTGGCCTGTCGTGTACCGTCTCTGGCCCGTCCCGTCCTGTCTATTTCCCGTCCCATAATGTATAGCTCGTCCCGTCTTGTTTCTGGCCCGTCCCATCCTATCTCTGCCTCGTCCCGTCCAATATCTGGCACGTCCCACATTGTATCTGGCCCGTCCCGCATCTGGCCTGTCCTGTCCCGTATCTGGCCTGTCCCTTCCTGTATCTGGCCAGTCCCTTCCCATCTCGTCCTGTCTCTGGCCTGTCTCGTCCCGTCTCTGGCCCGTCCCGTCCCGTCTTTGGCCCGTCCCGTATGGTCTCCGGCCCGTGCTTTCCTGTTTCTGGCCCAGCTCTTGCCCGTCTCATCCCGAATCTGGCCCGCCCTGTATGTGGCCCATCCCGTCCAGTATCTGGCCCGTTCCATATCTGGCCTGTCCCGTATCTGGCATGTCCTGTCCCTGGGCCGGCCTGTCCCGTATCTGGCCCGTCCTGTATCTGGACTGTCCCGTATCTGGCCCGTCCCGCATATGAATCGTCCCGTATCTGGCCCGTCACATATCTGGTCCGTACCGTCCTGTAACTGGCCAGTCCCGTCATGTATCTGGTCTGTCCCATTTCTAGCCCATACCGTCCCATATCTGCCTCGTCACGTTTCTGACAAATTCAGTCATGTATCTGGCCCGTCCCGTCCTGTCTCTGGCCCGACCCGTCCTGTCTATGGCCTGTTCCGTAATGTCTCTAGCACATTCCGTCCTGTCTCTGGCCGATCCCATCCTGTAACTGTTCGGTCCCGTCCTGTATCTGGTCCGTCCCGTCCTGAATCTGACCCGTCCTGTATCTGGCCCATCCCTTCCTGTATGTGGCCCGTCCCATCACGTCCTATCTCTGGCCCATCCCATCCTGAATCTGGCCCGTCCCGTATTTGGCCCGTACCTTCCTGTATCGGGCCCGTCTCGTCCTGTCTCTGGCCTGACCGGTCCTGTCCTGCCTCTGGCCAGTCCCGTCCTGCTCTGGTCCGTCCCTTCGCTGCCCGTCCTGTATCTGGACCGTCCCGTCCTGTATCTGGTCGCCCCGTCTCGGGCCCGTCCCGTCATTTTTCAGGCACGGTCCGTCCGGTCCTGTCTCTGGCCTGTCCTGTATCTGGCCCATCCTGTCACGTATCTGGCCTGTCCCGTCCTGTATCTGGCCCATCTCATTAAAGGTAGTATTATCAAATCCTCCACAAATTTACACCTCCAGGAAATTTAACCTGGGGTGTGTTTTAAATTAAGGTGAGTTTAATAGTTAGAAAAATATGATACTTTCCATAAATTATTAGCAAAATGTTTAAATGACACCTATCAAAAAACAGCCTCCTCCATATCCCCTCAAGCTGTCCTATCCATCACCAAGATAGGTGCATTTTCTGCCATTTAGGTAGAAGTAATCTTCAAACAATTTGCTTCTAGTTTAGATAAAGTACTAGGAAGGTATATCATGCAAACTCTACATGTGATGTTTGCCTATTAAACAATAGTTGTAATATTTATTTGAAAAACTTCCATTTTCTCTACGCCTGACCTACACTACTTAATTGTAACATCCATGGCGGCGTGCTGGCATGGCTTCCCATCTCACACCATGCAAGACCGCCGACATACCCACCAATGCAGGATGCGCACTATTTGGCCCGTACCGTCCTGTATCTGGCCTGTCCCGTACTGTATCTGGGCCATCCCGTCCTGTCTTTGGCCCATCTTTTCCTGTATCTGTCCCGTTCCGTCTTGTCTCTGGCACGTCCCGTCCTGTCTATGGCCCGTCCCATAATGTATTGCTTGTCCCGTCCTGTTTCTGGCCCGTCCCGTACTGTCTCTGGCTCGTCCTGTCCTGTATCTGGCCCATCGCGTACCGTCTCTGGCCCGTCCCGTCCTTTCTATTTACCGTCCCATAACGCATAGCTCGTCCCATCCTGTTTCTGGCCCATCCTATCTCTGCCTCGTGCCGTCCTAAATCTGGCCCGTCCCGTCTCGTATATAGCCCATCCCGCATCTGGCCTGTCCTGTCCCGTATCTGGCCTGTCCCTTCCTGTATCTGGCCAGTCCCTTCCCATCTCGTCCTGTCTCTGGCCTGTCCCGTCCTGTCTCTGGCACGTCTGGTGCTATCTCTGGCCTGTCCAATCCTGTCTCTTGCCCGTCCCGTCTCTGGCCCGTCCGGTCCAGTCTTTGGCCCGTCCCGTCCTGTCTCTGGCCCATCCCTTCCTCTCTCTGGCCCAGCTCTGGCCCGTCTCGTCCCATATCTGGCCCGCCCGATATCTGGCCCATCCCGTCTAGTATCTGGCACGTTCCATATCTGGCCTGTCCCGTATCTGGCACGTCCTGTCCCTGGCCCGGCCTGTGCCGTATCTGTCCCGTCCTGTATCTGTCCTGTCCCGTATCTGGCCCATCCCGCATCTGACCCGTCCCGTATCTGGCCCATCCCATCCCATATCTGGCCCGTCCCATCATGTATCTGGGCTGTCCCATATCTGACCCATCCCGTCTAGTATCTGGCACGTTCCATATCTGGCCTGTCCCGTATCTGGCACGTCCAGTCCCTGGCCCGGCCTGTCCCGTATCTGGCCCGTCCTGTATTTGGCCTGTCCCGTATCTGGCCCGTCCCGCATCTGACCCGTCCCGTATCTGGCCCGTCCCGTCCCGTATTTGGTCCGTACCGTCCTGTATCTGGCCCGTCCCGTCCCATATCTGGCTCGTCACGTTTCTGGCCCATCCCGTCATGTATCTGGCCCGTCCCATCCTGTCTCTGGCTCGACCCGTCCTGTGTATGGCCTATTCCTTAATGTCTCTAGCACATTCCGTCCTCTCTCTGGCCCATCCCGTCCTGTATCTGGTCGGTCCCGTCCTGTATCTGGCCCGTCCTATTCTGAATCTGGCCCGTCCCGTATCTGGCCCGTCCCTTTCTGTATCGGGCCCGTCCCATCCTGTCCTGTCTATGGCCCATCCTGTCTTGAATCTGGCCCGTCCCGTATCTGGCCCGTCCCTTCCTGTATCAGGCCCGTCCCGACCTGTCATGGCCTAACTGGTCCTGTCCTGCCTCTGGCCAGTCCCGTCCTGCTCTGATCCGTCCCATCCCTGGCCCGTCCTGTATCTGGACCGTCCCGTCCTGTATCTGGTCGCCTCGTCTCTGGCCCGTCCCGTCCTTTCTCAGGCACGTCCCGTCCGGTCCTGCCTCTGGCCTGTCCTGCATCTGGCCCATCCCGTCACGTATCTGGCCTGTCCCGTCCTGTATCTGGCCCATCCCATTAAAGGTAGTATTATCAAATCCTCCACAAATTTAAACCTCCAGGAAATTTAACCTGGGGTGTGTTTTAAATTAAGGTGAGTTCAATAGTTAGAAAAATATGATACTTTCCATAAATTATTAGCAAAATGTTGAAATGACACCTATCAAAAAACAGCCTCCTCCATATCCCCTCAAGCTGTCCTATCCATCACCAAGATAGGTGCATTTTCTACCATTTAGGTAGAAGTAATCTTCAAACAATTTGCTTCTAATTTAGATAAAGCACTAGGAAGGTATATCATGCAAACTCTACATGTGATGTTTGCCTAGTAAACAATAGTTGTAATATTTATTTACAAAACTTCCATTTTCTCTATGCCTGACCTACACTACTTAATTGTAACATCCATGGCGGCATGCTGCCATGGCTTCCCATCTCACACCATGCAAGAGAGCCGACTTACCCACCAATGCAGGCTGCGCACTATTTGGCCCGTACAGTCCTGTCTTTGGCCAGTCTTTTCCTGTATCTGTCCTGTTCCGTCTTGTCTCTGGCCCGTCCCGTCCTGTATATGGCCCGTCCCATAATGTATTGCTTGTCCCGTCCTGTTTCTGGCATGTCCTGTACTGTCTCTGGCTCGTCCTGTCCTGTATCTGGCCCGTCGCGTACCGTCTATGGCCCGTCCCGTCCTGTCTATTTCCCGTCCCATAATGTATAGCTCGTCCCGTCCTGTTTCTGGCCCGTCCCATCCTATCTCTGCCTCATCCCGTCCTATATATGGCCCATCCCGTCTCGTATCTGGCCCGTCCCGCAACTGGCCTGTCCTGTCCCGTATCTGGCCTGTCCCTTCCTGTATCTGGCCAGTCCCTTCCCATCTTGTCCTGTCTCTGGCCTGTCCCGTCCTGTCTCTGGCCCGTCCGGTGCTATCTCTGGCATGTCCAATCCTGTCTCTTACCCGTCCCGTCTCTGGCCCGTCCGGTCCAGTCTTTGGCCCGTCCTGTCCTGTCTCTGGCCCATCCCTTCCTGTCTCTGGCGCAGCTCTGGTCCGTCTCGTCCTGTATCTGGCCCGCCCTGTATCTGGCCCATCCCATCCAGTATCTGGCCCGTTCCATATCTGGCCTGTCCCGTATCTGGCACGTCCTGTCCCTGGCCCGTCCTGTATCTTGCCTGTCCCGTATCTGGCCCGTCCCGCATCTGACCCGTCCCGTATCTGGCCCGTCCCGTCCCGTATTTGGTCCGTACCGTCCTGTATCTGGCCCGTCCCGTAATGTATGTGGGCTGTCCCATATCTGTCCCATACCATCCCATATTTGGCTCGTCACGTTTATGGCCCATCCCGTCATGAATCTGGCCTGTCCCATCCTGTCTCTGGCCCGACCCGTCCTGTCTATGGCCTGTCCCGTAATGTCTCTAGCACATTCCGTCCTGTCTCTGGCCCATCCCGTCCTGTATCTGGTCGGTCCCGTCCTGTATCTGGCCCGTCCCGTCCTGTATCTGGCCCGTCCCGTCCTGAATGTGGCACGTCCAGTATATGGCCCGTCCCTTCCTGTATCTGGCCCGTCCCATCACGTCCTATCTCTGGCCCATCCCGTCTTGAATCTGGCCCGTCCCGTATCTGGCCCATCCCTTCCTGTATCTGGCCCATCCCGTCCTGTCTCTGGCCTGACCAGTCCAGTCCTGCCTCTGGCCAGTCCCGTCCTACTCTGGTCCGTCCCGTCCCTGGCCCGTCCTGTATCTGAACCGTCCCGTCCTGTATCTGGTCGCCCCGTACTGTATCTGGGCCATCCCATTCTGCCTCTGGCCCGTCTTTTCCTGTATCTGGACCGTCCCGTCCAGTCTCTGGACGGTCTCATAATGTATAGCATGTCCTGTCCTGTTTCTGGCCCGTCCCATCCTGTCACTTGCTCGTCCTGTCCTGTATCTGGCACGTCCCGTACCGTCTCTGGCCCGTCCCATCCTGTCTATTTCCCGTCCCATAATGTATTACTCGTCCAGTCCTGTTTCTGGCCCGTCCTGTCCTATCTCTGGCTCGTCCCGTCCTGTATCTGGCCCGTCCCATCTCGTATGTGGCCCGTCCCGCATCTGGCCTGTCCTGTCCCATATCTGGCCTGTCCCTTCCTGTATCTGGCCAGTCCCTTCCCATCTCGTCCTGTCTCTGGCCTGTCCCGTTCTGTCTCTGGCCTGTCCCGTCCTGTCTCTGACCCATCCGGTGCTACCTCTGGCCTGTCCAATCCTGTCTCTTGCCTGTCCCATCTCTGGTCCGTCCCGTCCTGTCTTTGGCCCATCACGTCCTGTCTCTGGAACGTCCCGTCCTCTCTTTTGCCCGTCCCGTCCTCTCTCTTGCCCGTCCCCTCCTGTCTCTGGCCCGACCTGTCCTGTCCTACCTCAGACCAGTCCCGTACTGCTCTGTCCCGTCCCATCCCTGGACTGTCCTGTATCTGGACCGTCCTGTCCTGTATCTGTCGCCCCGTTTCTAGCCCGTCCAGTCTTGTCTCTGGCACGCCTCAGTCCGTCCTATCTCTGGCCCGTCCAGTATTGTCTCTGGCCCGTCTCGTCATGTCTCTGGATCGTCCCGTCCGGTCCTGACTCTGGCCCGTCCTGTATCTGGCCCATTCCGTATCTGGCCTGTTCCGTCCTGTATCTGGCCCATCCCATTAAAGGTAGTATTATCAAATCCTCCACAAATTTACACATAAAGAAACTTTAACCTGGGGTGTGTTTTAAATTAAGGTGAGTTCAATAGTTAGAAAAATATGATACTTTCCATAAATTATTAGCAAAATGTTTAAATAACACCTATCAAAAAAACAGCCTCCTCCATATCCCCTCAAGCTGTCCTATCCATCACCAAGATAGGTGCATCTTCTGCCATTTAGGTAGAAGTAATCTTCAAACAATTTGCTTCTAATTTAGATAAAGTACCAGGAAGGTATATCATGCAAACTCTACATGTGATGTTTGCCTATTAAACAATAGTTGTAATATTTATTTGCAAAATTTCCATTTTCTCTACACCTGACCTACACTACTTAATTGTAACATCCCTGGCGGCGTGCTGGCATGGCTTCCCATCTCACACCATGCAAGACCGCCGACTTACCCACCAATGCAGGCTACGCACTATGTTCCTATGCTGGCTGTGTGCATGTGTCTTGGCTGCTTGTTGAGGGCGGTAGCGGCAGCACTTCCTGATTCTTAAAGGAACAGTGCACGCATTCCTAATGTGTCCCCAGTTCTGTATCTCACCCGTCCCATCTCTGGCCCATCGCGGTCTCTGGCCCATCCCGTCCTGTCTCTTGCCCGTCCCTGGTCCCTCCCATCCTGTCTATGGCCCGTCCTGTAATGTCTAACCCGCCCCTTCCCGTATCTGGTCCGTCCAGTCCCATATCTGACCTGTTTAGTCCCGTATCTGGCTGTCCCTTATGTTGCCCATCTCATCCCGTATCTGGCCCACCTCGTCCCTTCCCGTCTCTGGCACGTCCTGTCCCGTATCTGACCATACCAGTCCCTATCTGGCCCGTCCCGAATATGGCCAGGCCCATTCAGTATCTGGCCCGTCCCATCCTGTCCATGGCTCATCCCATATCTAGCCTGTCCTGTCCCATATCTGGACCGTCCCGTATCTGGCCCATGTCGTCCTGTATCTGGCCTGTCCAATATTTGGCCCGTACCGTCCTGTATCTGGCCTGTCCCGTACTGTATCTGGGGCATCCCGTCCTGTCTCTGGCCCGTCTTTTCCTGTATCTGGACCGTCCTATAATGTATAGCTTGTCCCGTCCTGTTTCTGGCCCGACCCCGTCCTGTCTCTGGCTCGTCCTGTCCTGTATCTGGTCCGACCCATACCGTCGCTGGCCCGTCCCATCCTGTCTATTTCCCGTCCCATAATGTATAGCTCGTCCCATCCTGTTTCTGGCCCGTCCCATCCTATCTCTGCCTCGTCCCGTCCTATATCTGGCTCGTCCCATCTCGTATCTGGCCCGTCCCGCATCTGGCCTGTCCTGTCCCGTATCTGGCCTGTCCCTTCCTGTATCTGGCCAGTCCCTTCCCATCTCGTCCTGTCTCTGGCCTGTACCGTCCTGTCTCTGGCCCGTCCGGTGCTATCTCTGGCCTGTCCCCAGGATGCGCAGTAATATGGGATCGTGTTCTTATCATTTCTTCCACAGTCCCTGCAGCTTCAGCCGCACAGATCGGACCCCGGGGCGAGGGGTGATACCTGCTGCAATCCTTGTATCCTGAAGTACTGCGGCCGCTGTACTGGGGTCCTAGAAAGTTATACCCCAGGGAAGACAGTGGAAGGAGGAACACGGAAAGGGATCATTCATACTTATCCGTCACTTAGTAATCGCCATCTTCCATCTGTGGCCTGGAGAAAATGCTGGTCTTGCTTGTAATCGGAGGGGAGGACACATCTGCCGGTGAGACGACTGCTCTGCTCCAGTGATCGGCTGCAACTGGTGTGAGTGGGGGATTGAGCTATGTAATAAGGGAGAAAACGATGATGTCATAAAGGAAGAAAAGGTGATGATGTCATAAGAGCAGAGAGAAGCCCAGGACGAGCACAGCAATAGCTCCTACAGCAATTCATTATTTTCACAGCTTAATGTTTTTGGTAATCTGGAATAAATCTTTATGCAGAGGCTTCTCTGTGATAGAACAACCACCCCCACCATACACAGCACAGGATGGGCCCCGGAATCACTGCTATTGTGCACTTGATGTAATCTATAAATATGGACATCCTGGCACAGAAAGTGAAATAACCAATACTTGCATTCACCAGTAGAGGGAGCGCAAGAGCGAGCAGCATAGAGCCGCACATTACATGTCCTATGTATACAATTACCGGGCGATAGAGGGCGCAATTTGATAAAAAAGGAATAAATAAAATCACCAACTGTAGCTCGCCAGCGCCGCCTCCAGGGTCCTTCCTCCGGCATAAAGCACAGTGACGGCCTCCAACACCGCCCTCTGCCCGCCCCCGGCCGTCGGTACCTCCCAGCTCTGTCAGCGCCGCCCGGGACAGGAGATGAGGCTGCGCTTGTTACCTCAGCAGGACGCAGGATACTTCATGCCGTTGGAGCCGGTGTTACGCAGGGGACGTCGGTCAGCGCGATGACGTCACTGCATGGCACCGACAAGCGTTGACTGTGAGACGTGATAGAAGAGGAGGCGGAGGCTGCGGTGACCCGGAGCCTGGAAGACGGAGGAGAAGAGAGTTCATTTTTATTCTTATATTATTTGGCCTCTGACTGGGGGACATTATATTATATGTGGGTCTGTGAGGACATTATATTATATGTGGGTCTGTGAGGACATTATATTATATGTGGGTCTGTGAGGACATTATATTATATGTGGGTCTGTGAGGACATTATATTATATGTGGGTCTGTGAGGACATTATATTATATGTGGGTCTGTGAGGACATTATATTATATGTGGGTCTGTGGGGACATTATATTATATGTGGGTCTGTGAGGACATTATATTATATGTGGGTCTGTGAGGACATTATATTATATGTGGGTCTGTGAGGACATTATATTATATGTGGGTCTGTGAGGACATTATATTATATGTGGGTCTATGAGGACATTATATATGTGGGTCTGTGAGGACATTATATTATATGTGGGTCTGTGAGGACATTATATTATATGTGGGTCTGTGAGGACATTATATTATATATGGGTCTGTGAGGACATTATATTATATGTGGGTCTGTGAGGACATTATATTATATGTGGGTCTGTGAGGACATTATATTATATGTGGGTCTGTGGGGACATTATATTATATGTGGGTCTGTGAGGACATTATATTATATGTGGGTCTGTGAGGACATTATATTATATGTGGGTCTGTGGGGACATTATATTATATGTGGGTCTGTGAGGACATTATATTATATGTGGGTCTGTGAGGACATTATATTATATGTGAGTCTGTGGGGACATTATATTATATGTGGGTCTGTGAGGACATTATATTATATGTGGGTCTGTGGGGACATTATATTATATGTGGGTCTGTGAGGACATTATATTATATGTGGGTCTGTGAGGACATTATATTATATGTGGGTCTATGAGGACATTATATATGTGGGTCTGTGAGGACATTATATTATATGTGGGTCTGTGGGGACATTATATTATATGTGGGTCTATGAGGACATTATATATGTGGGTCTGTGAGGACATTATATTATATGTGGGTCTGTGGGGACATTATATTATATGTGGGTCTGTGAGGACATTATATTATATGTGGGTCTGTGAGGACATTATATTATATGTGGGTCTGTGGGGACATTATATTATATGTGGGTCTGTGAGGACATTATATTATATGTGGGTCTGTGAGGACATTATATTATATGTGGGTCTGTGGGGACATTATATTATATGTGGGTCTGTGAGGACATTATATTATATGTGGGTCTGTGAGGACATTATATTATATGTGGGTCTGTGGGGACATTATATTATATGTGGGTCTGTGAGGACATTATATTATATGTGGGTCTGTGAGGACATTATATTATATGTGGGTCTGTGGGGACATTATATTATATGTGGGTCTGTGAGGACATTATATTATATGTGGGTCTGTGAGGACATTATATTATATGTGGGTCTGTGGGACATTATATTATATGTGGGTCTGTGGGGACATTATATTATATGTGGGTCTGTGAGGACATTATATTATATGTGGGTCTGTGAGGACATTATATTATATGTGGGTCTGTGGGGACATTATATTATATGTGGGTCTGTGAGGACATTATATTATATGTGGGTCTGTGAGGACATTATATTATATGTGAGTCTGTGGGGACATTATATTATATGTGGGTCTGTGAGGACATTATATTATATGTGGGTCTGTGGGGACATTATATTATATGTGGGTCTGTGAGGACATTATATTATATGTGGGTCTGTGAGGACATTATATTATATGTGGGTCTATGAGGACATTATATATGTGGGTCTGTGAGGACATTATATTATATGTGGGTCTGTGGGGACATTATATTATATGTGGGTCTATGAGGACATTATATATGTGGGTCTGTGAGGACATTATATTATATGTGGGTCTGTGGGGACATTATATTATATGTGGGTCTGTGAGGACATTATATTATATGTGGGTCTGTGAGGACATTATATTATATGTGGGTCTGTGGGGACATTATATTATATGTGGGTCTGTGAGGACATTATATTATATGTGGGTCTGTGAGGACATTATATTATATGTGGGTCTGTGGGGACATTATATTATATGTGGGTCTGTGAGGACATTATATTATATGTGGGTCTGTGAGGACATTATATTATATGTGGGTCTGTGGGGACATTATATTATATGTGGGTCTGTGAGGACATTATATTATATGTGGGTCTGTGAGGACATTATATTATATGTGGGTCTGTGGGGACATTATATTATATGTGGGTCTGTGAGGACATTATATTATATGTGGGTCTGTGAGGACATTATATTATATGTGGGTCTGTGGGACATTATATTATATGTGGGTCTGTGAGGACATTATATTATATGTGGGTCTGTGGGGACATTATATTATATGTGGGTCTGTGAGGACTTTATATTATATGTGGGTCTGTGGGGACATTATATTATATGTGGGTCTGTGGGGACATTATATTATATGTGGGTCTGTGAGGACATTATATTATATGTGGGTCTGTGAGGACATTATATTATATGTGGGTCTGTGGGGACATTATATTATATGTGGGTCTGTGAGGACATTATATTATATGTGGGTCTGTGGGGACATTATATTATATGTGGGTCTGTGGGGACATTATATTATATGTGGGTCTGTGAGGACATTATATTATATGTGGGTCTGTGAGGACATTATATTATATGTGGGTCTGTGGGGACATTATATTATATGTGGGTCTGTGAGGACATTATATTATATGTGGGTCTGTGAGGACATTATATTATATGTGGGTCTGTGAGGACATTATATTATATGTGGGTCTGTGAGGACATTATATTATATGTGGGTCTGTGGGGACATTATATTATATGTGGGTCTGTGAGGACATTATATTATATGTGGGTCTGTGGGGACATTATATTATATGTGGGTCTGTGAGGACATTATATTATATGTGGGTCTGTGAGGACATTATATTATATGTGGGTCTGTGGGGACATTATATTATATGTGGGTCTGTGAGGACATTATATTATATGTGGGTCTGTGAGGACATTATATTATATGTGGGTCTGTGAGGACATTATATTATATGTGGGTCTGTGGGGACATTATATTATATGTGGGTCTGTGAGGACATTATATTATATGTGGGTCTGTGGGGACATTATATTATATGTGGGTCTGTGAGGACATTATATTATATGTGGGTCTGTGAGGACATTATATTATATGTGGGTCTGTGGGGACATAATATTATATGTGGGTCTGTGAGGACATTATATTATATGTGGGTCTGTGGGGACATTATATTATATGTGGGTCTGTGGGGACATTATATTATATGTGGGTCTGTGGGGACATTATATTATATGTGGGTCTGTGAGGACATTATATTATATGTGGGTCTGTGGGGACATTATATTATATGTGGGTCTGTGGGGACATTATATTATATGTGGGTCTGTGAGGACATTATATTATATGTGGGTCTGTGAGGACATTATATTATATGTGGGTCTGTGGGGACATTATATTATATGTGGGTCTGTGGGGACATTATATTATATGTGGGTCTGTGAGGACATTATATTATATGTGGGTCTGTGGGGACATTACATTATATGTGGGTCTGTGGGGACATTATATTATATGTGGGTCTGTGAGGATATTATATTATATGTGGGTCTGTGAGGACATTATATTATATGTGGGTCTGTGAGGACATTATATTATATGTGGGTCTGTGGGGACATTATATTATATGTGGGTCTGTGAGGACATTATATTATATGTGGGTCTGTGGGGACATTATATTATATGTGGGTCTGTGAGGACATTATATTATATGTGGGTCTGTGGGGACATTATATTATATGTGGGTCTGTGGGGACATTATATTATATGTGGGTCTGTGAGGACATTATATTATATGTGGGTCTGTGAGGACATTATATTATATGTGGGTCTGTGGGGACATTATATTATATGTGGGTCTGTGAGGACATTATATTATATGTGGGTCTGTGAGGACATTATATTATATGTGGGTCTGTGAGGACATTATATTATATGTGGGTCTGTGAGGACATTATATTATATGTGGGTCTGTGGGGACATTATATTATATGTGGGTCTGTGAGGACATTATATTATATGTGGGTCTGTGGGGACATTATATTATATGTGGGTCTGTGAGGACATTATATTATATGTGGGTCTGTGAGGACATTATATTATATGTGGGTCTGTGGGGACATTATATTATATGTGGGTCTGTGAGGACATTATATTATATGTGGGTCTGTGAGGACATTATATTATATGTGGGTCTGTGAGGACATTATATTATATGTGGGTCTGTGGGGACATTATATTATATGTGGGTCTGTGAGGACATTATATTATATGTGGGTCTGTGGGGACATTATATTATATGTGGGTCTGTGAGGACATTATATTATATGTGGGTCTGTGAGGACATTATATTATATGTGGGTCTGTGGGGACATAATATTATATGTGGGTCTGTGAGGACATTATATTATATGTGGGTCTGTGGGGACATTATATTATATGTGGGTCTGTGGGGACATTATATTATATGTGGGTCTGTGGGGACATTATATTATATGTGGGTCTGTGAGGACATTATATTATATGTGGGTCTGTGGGGACATTATATTATATGTGGGTCTGTGGGGACATTATATTATATGTGGGTCTGTGAGGACATTATATTATATGTGGGTCTGTGAGGACATTATATTATATGTGGGTCTGTGGGGACATTATATTATATGTGGGTCTGTGGGGACATTATATTATATGTGGGTCTGTGAGGACATTATATTATATGTGGGTCTGTGGGGACATTACATTATATGTGGGTCTGTGGGGACATTATATTATATGTGGGTCTGTGAGGATATTATATTATATGTGGGTCTGTGAGGACATTATATTATATGTGGGTCTGTGAGGACATTATATTATATGTGGGTCTGTGGGGACATTATATTATATGTGGGTCTGTGGGGACATTATATTATATGTGGGTCTGTGAGGACATTATATTATATGTGGGTCTGTGAGGACATTATATTATATGTGGGTCTGTGGGGACATTATATTATATGTGGGTCTGTGAGGACATTATATTATATGTGGGTCTGTGAGGACATTATATTATATGTGGGTCTGTGAGGACATTATATTATATGTGGGTCTGTGGGGACATTATATTATATGTGGGTCTGTGAGGACATTATATTATATGTGGGTCTGTGGGGACATTATATTATATGTGGGTCTGTGAGGACATTATATTATATGTGGGTCTGTGGGGACATTACATTATATGTGGGTCTGTGAGGACATTATATTATATGTGGGTCTGTGGGGACATTATATTATATGTGGGTCTGTGGGGACATTACATTATATGTGGGTCTGTGAGGACATTATATTATATGTGGGTCTGTGGGGACATTATATTATATGTGGGTCTGTGAGGACATTATATTATATGTGGGTCTGTGGGGACATTATATTATATGTGGGTCTGTGAGGACATTATATTATATGTGGGTCTGTGAGGACATTATATTATATGTGGGTCTGTGGGGACATTATATTATATGTGGGTCTGTGAGGACATTATATTATATGTGGGTCTGTGGGGACATTACATTACATGTGGGTCTGTGGGGACATTATATTATATGTGGGTCTGTGAGGACATTATATTATATGTGGGTCTGTGAGGACATTATATTATATGTGGGTCTGTGAGGACATTATATTATATGTGGGTCTGTGGGGACATTATATTATATGTGGGTCTGTGAGGATATTATATTATATGTGGGTCTGTGAGGACATTATATTATATGTGGGTCTGTGAGGACATTATATTATATGTGGGTCCGTGGGGACATTATATTATATGTGGGTCTGTGAGGACATTATATTATATGTGGGTCTGTGGGGACATTATATTATATGTGGGTCTGTGAGGACATTATATTATATGTGGGTCTGTGAGGACATTATATTATATGTGGGTCTGTGAGGACATTATATTATATGTGGGTCTGTGAGGACATTATATTATATGTGGGTCTGTGAGGACATTATATTATATGTGGGTCTGTGAGGACATTATATTATATGTGGGTCTGTGAGGACATTATATTATATGTGGGTCTGTGAGGACATTACATTATATGTGGGTCTGTGAGGACATTATATTATATGTGGGTCTGTGAGGACATTATATTATATGTGGATCTGTGAGAACATTATATTATATGTGGGTCTGTGAGGACATTATATTATATGTGGGTCTGTGAGGACATTATATTATATGGGGTCTGTGGGGACATTATATTATATGTGGGTCTGTGGGGACATTATATTATATGTGGGTCTGTGGGGACATTATATTATATGTGGGTCTGTGGGGACATTATATTATATGTGGGTCTGTGAGGACATTATATTATATGTGGGTCTGTGAGGACATTATATTATATGTGGGTCTGTGGAGACATTATATTATATGTGGGTCTGTGGGGACATTATATGATATGTGGGTCTGTGAGGACATTATATTATATGTGGGTCTGTGAGGACATTATATTATATGTGGGTCTGTGAGGACATTATATTATATGTGGATCTGTGAGAACATTATATTATATGTGGGTCTATGAGGACATTATATTATATGTGGGTCTGTGAGGACATTATATTATATGGGGTCTGTGGGGACATTATATTTTATGTGGGTCTGTGGGGACATTATATTATATGTGGGTCTGTGGGGACATTATATTATATGTGGGTCTGTGGGGACATTATATTATATGTGGGTCTGTGAGGACATTATATTATATGTGGGTCTGTGAGGACATTATATTATATGTGGGTCTGTGAGGACATTATATTATATGTGGGTCTGTGAGGACATTATATTATATGTGGGTCTGTGGAGACATTATATTATATGTGGGTCTGTGGGGACATTATATTATATGTGGGTCTGTGAGGACATTATATTATATGTGGGTCTGTGAGGACATTATATTATATGTGGGTCTGTGAGGACATTATATTATATGTGGGTCTGTGGGGACATTATATTATATGTGGGTCTGTGGAGACATTATATTATATGTGGGTCTGTGAGGACATTATATTATATGTGGCTCTGTGAGGACATTATATTATATGTGGGTCTGTGGGGACATTATATTATATGTGGGTCTGTGAGGACATTATATTATATGTGGCTCTGTGAGGACATTATATTATATGTGGGTCTGTGAGGACATTATATTATATGTGGGTCTGTGAGGACATTATATTATATGTGGGTCTGTGAGGATATTATATTATATGTGGGTCTGTGGGGACATAATATTATATGTGGGTCTGTGGGGACATTATATTATATGTGGGTCTGTGAGGACATTATATTATATGGGGTCTGTGGGGACATTATATTTTATGTGTGTCTGTGGGGACATTATATTATATGTGGGTCTGTGAGGACATTATATTATATGGGGTCTGTGGGGACATTATATTTTATGTGGGTCTGTGGGGACATTATATTATATGTGGGTCTGTGGGGACATTATATTATATGTGGGTCTGTGGGGACATTATATTATATGTGGGTCTGTGAGGACATTATATTATATGTGGGTCTGTGAGGACATTATATTATATGTGGATCTGTGAGAACATTATATTATATGTGGGTCTATGAGGACATTATATTATATGTGGGTCTGTGAGGACATTATATTATATGTGGGGCTGTGGGGACATTATATTATATGTGGGTCTGTGGGGACAATATATTAAATGCTGGTCTGTGGTAACATTATATTATATGTGGGTCTATGAGGACATTATATTATATGTGGGTCTGTGAGGACATTATATTATATGTGGGTCTGTGAGGACATTACATTATATGTGGGTCTGTGAGGACATTATATTATATGTGGGTCTGTGAGGACATTATATTATATGTGGATCTGTGAGAACATTATATTATATGTGGGTCTGTGAGGACATTATATTATATGTGGGTCTGTGAGGACATTATATTATATGGGGTCTGTGGGGACATTATATTATATGTGGGTCTGTGGGGACATTATATTATATGTGGGTCTGTGGGGACATTATATTATATGTGGGTCTGTGGGGACATTATATTATATGTGGGTCTGTGAGGACATTATATTATATGTGGGTCTGTGAGGACATTATATTATATGTGGGTCTGTGGAGACATTATATTATATGTGGGTCTGTGGGGACATTATATTATATGTGGGTCTGTGAGGACATTATATTATATGTGGGTCTGTGAGGACATTATATTATATGTGGGTCTGTGAGGACATTATATTATATGTGGATCTGTGAGAACATTATATTATATGTGGGTCTATGAGGACATTATATTATATGTGGGTCTGTGAGGACATTATATTATATGGGGTCTGTGGGGACATTATATTTTATGTGGGTCTGTGGGGACATTATATTATATGTGGGTCTGTGGGGACATTATATTATATGTGGGTCTGTGGGGACATTATATTATATGTGGGTCTGTGAGGACATTATATTATATGTGGGTCTGTGAGGACATTATATTATATGTGGGTCTGTGAGGACATTATATTATATGTGGGTCTGTGAGGACATTATATTATATGTGGGTCTGTGAGGACATTATATTATATGTGGGTCTGTGAGGACATTATATTATATGTGGGTTTGTGGTGACATTATGTTATATGTGGGTCTGTGAGGACATTATATTATATGTGGGGCTGTGGGGACATTATATTATATGTGGGTCTGTGGGGACAATATATTAAATGCTGGTCTGTGGTAACATTATATTATATGTGGGTCTATGAGGACATTATATTATATGTGGGTCTGTGAGGACATTATATTATATGTGGGTCTGTGAGGACATTATATTATATGTGGGTCTGTGAGGACATTATATTATATGTGGGTCTGTGAGGACATTATATTATATGTGGATCTGTGAGAACATTATATTATATGTGGGTCTGTGAGGACATTATATTATATGTGGGTCTGTGAGGACATTATATTATATGGGGTCTGTGGGGACATTATATTATATGTGGGTCTGTGGGGACATTATATTATATGTGGGTCTGTGGGGACATTATATTATATGTGGGTCTGTGGGGACATTATATTATATGTGGGTCTGTGAGGACATTATATTATATGTGGGTCTGTGAGGACATTATATTATATGTGGGTCTGTGAGGACATTATATTATATGTGGGTCTGTGAGGACATTATATTATATGTGGGTCTGTGAGGACATTATATTATATGTGGGTCTGTGGAGACATTATATTATATGTGGGTCTGTGAGGACATTATATTATATGTGGCTCTGTGAGGACATTATATTATATGTGGGTCTGTGGGGACATTATATTATATGTGGGTCTGTGAGGACATTATATTATATGTGGGTCTGTGAGGACATTATATTATATGTGGGTCTGTGAGGACATTATATTATATGTGGGTCTGTGAGGATATTATATTATATGTGGGTCTGTGGGGACATAATATTATATGTGGGTCTTTGGGGACATTATATTATATGTGGGTCTGTGGGGACATATTATATGTGGGTCTGTGAGAACATTATATTATATGTGGGTCTGTGAGGACATTATATTATATGTGGGTCTGTGAGGACATTATATTATATGTGGGTCTGTGAGAACATTATATTATATGTGGGTCTGTGAGGACATTATATTATATGTGGGTCTGTGAGGACATTATATTATATGTGGGTCTGTGAGAACATTATATTATATGTGGGTCTGTGAGGACATTATATTATATGTGGGTCTGTGAGGACATTATATTATATGTGGGTCTGTGAGGACATTATATTATATGTGGGTCTGTGAGGACATTATATTATATGTGGGTCTGTGGTGACATTATATTATATGTGGGTCTGTGAGGACATTATATTATATGTGGGTCTGTGGGGACATTATATTATATGTGGGTCTGTGGGGACATTATATTATATGTGGCTCTGTGGGGACATTATATTATATGTGGGTCTGTGGGGACAATATATTATATGTGGTTCTGTGAGGACATTATATTATATGTGGGTCTGTGGGGACATTATATTATATGTGGGTCTGTGAGGACATTATATTATATGTGGGTCTGTGAGGACATTATATTATATGTGGGTCTGTGAGGACATTATGTTATATGTGGGTCTGTGGGGACAATATATTAAATGCTGGTCTGTGGTAACATTATATTATATGTGGGTCTGTGAGGACATTATATTATATGTGGGTCTGTGAGGACATTATATTATATGTGGGTTTGTGGTGACATTATGTTATATGTGGGTCTGTGAGGACATTATATTATATGTGGGGCTGTGGGGACATTATATTATATGTGGGTCTGTGGGGACAATATATTAAATGCTGGTCTGTGGTAACATTATATTATATGTGGGTCTATGAGGACATTATATTATATGTGGGTCTGTGAGGATATTATATTATATGTGGGTCTGTGGATACATTATATTATATGTGGGGCTGTGGGGACATTATATTATATGTGGGTCTGTGAGGAGATTATATTATATGTGGGTCTGTGGGGACATTATATTATATGTGGGTCTGTGAGGACATTATATTATATGTGGGTCTGTAGGGATATTATATTATATGTGGGTCTGTGGGGACATAATATTATATGTGGGTCTGTGGGGACATTATATTATATGTGGGTCTGTGGGGACATATTATATGTGGGTCTGTGAGAACATTATATTATATGTGGGTCTGTGAGGACATTATATTATATGTGGGTCTGTGAGGACATTATATTATATGTGGGTCTGTGAGGACATTATATTATATGTGGGTCTGTGAGAACATTATATTATATGTGGGTCTGTGAGGACATTATATTATATGTGGGTCTGTGAGGACATTATATTATATGTGGGTCTGTGAGGACATTATATTATATGTGGGTCTGTGAGGACATTATATTATATGTGGGTCTGTGGGAACATTATATTATATGTGGGTCTGTGAGAACATTATATTATATGTGGGTCTGTGAGGACATTATATTATATGTGGGTCTGTGAGGACATTATATTATATGTGGGTCTGTGAGAACATTATATTATATGTGGGTCTGTGAGGACATTATATTATATGTGGGTCTGTGAGGACATTATATTATATGTGGGTCTGTGAGGACATTATATTATATGTGGGTCTGTGAGGACATTATATTATATGTGGGTCTGTGGGGACATTATATTATATGTGGGTCTGTGAGGACATTATATTATATGTGGGTCTGTGAGGACATTATATTATATGTGGGTCTGTGGGAACATTATATTATATGTGGGTCTGTGGGGACATTATATTATATGTGGGTCTGTGGGGACATTATATTATATGTGGGTCTGTGAGGACATTATATTATATGTGGGTCTGTGGGGACATTATGTTATATGTGGGTCTGTGAGGACATTATATTATATGTGGGTCTGTGAGGACATTATATTATATGTGGGTCTGTGGTGACATTATATTATATGTGGGTCTGTGAGGACATTATATTATATGTGGGTCTGTGAGGACATTATATTATATGTGGGTCTGTGAGGACATTATATTATATGTGGGTCTGTGGGGACATTATATTATATGTGGGTCTGTGGGAACATTATATTATATGTGGGTCTGTGAGGACATTATATTATATGTGGGTCTGTGGGGACATTATATTATATGTGGGTCTTTGGGGACATTATATTATATGTGGGTCTGTGAGGACATTATATTATATGTGGGTCTGTGGTGACATTATATTATATGTGGGTCTGTGGGGACATTATATTATATGTGGCTCTGTGGGGACATTATATTATATGTGGGTCTGTGGGGACAATATATTATATGTGGTTGTGTGAGGACATTATATTATATGTGGGTCTGTGGGGACATTATATTATATGTGGGTCTGTGAAGACATTATATTATATGTGGGTCTGTGAGGACATTGTATTATATGTGGGTCTGTGAGGACATTATGTTATATGTGGGTCTGTGGGGACAATATATTAAATGCTGGTCTGTGGTAACATTATATTATATGTGGGTCTGTGAGGACATTATATTATATGTGGGTCTGTGAGGACATTATATTATATGTGGGTCTGTGGTGACATTATATTATATGTGGGTCTGTGAGGACATTATATTATATGTGGGGCTGTGGGGACATTATATTATATGTGGGTCTGTGGGGACAATATATTAAATGCTGGTCTGTGGTAACATTATTTTATATGTGGGTCTGTGAGGACATTATATTATATGTGGGTCTGTGAGGATATTATATTATATGTGGGTCTGTGGATACATTATATTATATGTGGGGCTGTGGGGACATTATATTATATGTGGGTCTGTGAGGACATTATATTATATGTGGGTCTGTGGGGACATTATATTATATGTGGGTCTGTGGGGACATTATATCATATGTGGATCTATGAGGACATTATATTATATGTGGGGCTGTGGGGACATTATATTATATGTGGGTCTGTGGTGACATTATATTATATGTGGGTCTGTGGGGACATTATATTATATGTGGCTCTGTGGGGACATTATATTATATGTGGGTCTGTGGGGACAATATATTATATGTGGTTGTGTGAGGACATTATATTATATGTGGGTCTGTGAGGATATTATATTATATGTGGGTCTGTGGATACATTATATTATATGTGGGGCTGTGGGGACATTATATTATATGTGGGTCTGTGGGAACATTATATTATATGTGGGTCTGTGAGGACATTATATTATATGTGGGTCTGTGGGGACATTATATTATATGTGGGTCTTTGGGGACATTATATTATATGTGGGTCTGTGAGGACATTATATTATATGTGGGTCTGTGGTGACATTATATTATATGTGGGTCTGTGGGGACATTATATTATATGTGGCTCTGTGGGGACATTATATTATATGTGGGTCTGTGGGGACAATATATTATATGTGGTTGTGTGAGGACATTATATTATATGTGGGTCTGTGGGGACATTATATTATATGTGGGTCTGTGAGGACATTATATTATATGTGGGTCTGTGAGGACATTGTATTATATGTGGGTCTGTGAGGACATTATATTATATGTGGGTCTGTGAGGACATTATATTATATGTGGGTCTGTGGGGACATTATATTATATGTGGGTCTGTGAGGACATTATATTATATGTGGGTCTGTGAGGACATTATATTATATGTGGGTCTGTGGGGACAATATATTAAATGCTGGTCTGTGGTAACATTATATTATATGTGGGTCTATGAGGACATTATATTATATGTGGGTCTGTGAGGACATTATATTATATGTGGGTCTGTGAGGACATTATATTATATGTGGGTCTGTGAGGACATTATATTATATGTGGGTCTGTGAGGACATTATATTATATGTGGATCTGTGAGAACATTATATTATATGTGGGTCTGTGAGGACATTATATTATATGTGGGTCTGTGAGGACATTATATTATATGGGGTCTGTGGGGACATTATATTATATGTGGGTCTGTGGGGACATTATATTATATGTGGGTCTGTGGGGACATTATATTATATGTGGGTCTGTGGGGACATTATATTATATGTGGGTCTGTGAGGACATTATATTATATGTGGGTCTGTGAGGACATTATATTATATGTGGGTCTGTGAGGACATTATATTATATGTGGGTCTGTGAGGACATTATATTATATGTGGGTCTGTGAGGACATTATATTATATGTGGGTCTGTGGAGACATTATATTATATGTGGGTCTGTGAGGACATTATATTATATGTGGCTCTGTGAGGACATTATATTATATGTGGGTCTGTGGGGACATTATATTATATGTGGGTCTGTGAGGACATTATATTATATGTGGGTCTGTGAGGACATTATATTATATGTGGGTCTGTGAGGACATTATATTATATGTGGGTCTGTGAGGATATTATATTATATGTGGGTCTGTGGGGACATAATATTATATGTGGGTCTTTGGGGACATTATATTATATGTGGGTCTGTGGGGACATATTATATGTGGGTCTGTGAGAACATTATATTATATGTGGGTCTGTGAGGACATTATATTATATGTGGGTCTGTGAGGACATTATATTATATGTGGGTCTGTGAGAACATTATATTATATGTGGGTCTGTGAGGACATTATATTATATGTGGGTCTGTGAGGACATTATATTATATGTGGGTCTGTGAGAACATTATATTATATGTGGGTCTGTGAGGACATTATATTATATGTGGGTCTGTGAGGACATTATATTATATGTGGGTCTGTGAGGACATTATATTATATGTGGGTCTGTGAGGACATTATATTATATGTGGGTCTGTGGTGACATTATATTATATGTGGGTCTGTGAGGACATTATATTATATGTGGGTCTGTGGGGACATTATATTATATGTGGGTCTGTGGGGACATTATATTATATGTGGCTCTGTGGGGACATTATATTATATGTGGGTCTGTGGGGACAATATATTATATGTGGTTCTGTGAGGACATTATATTATATGTGGGTCTGTGGGGACATTATATTATATGTGGGTCTGTGAGGACATTATATTATATGTGGGTCTGTGAGGACATTATATTATATGTGGGTCTGTGAGGACATTATGTTATATGTGGGTCTGTGGGGACAATATATTAAATGCTGGTCTGTGGTAACATTATATTATATGTGGGTCTGTGAGGACATTATATTATATGTGGGTCTGTGAGGACATTATATTATATGTGGGTTTGTGGTGACATTATGTTATATGTGGGTCTGTGAGGACATTATATTATATGTGGGGCTGTGGGGACATTATATTATATGTGGGTCTGTGGGGACAATATATTAAATGCTGGTCTGTGGTAACATTATATTATATGTGGGTCTATGAGGACATTATATTATATGTGGGTCTGTGAGGATATTATATTATATGTGGGTCTGTGGATACATTATATTATATGTGGGGCTGTGGGGACATTATATTATATGTGGGTCTGTGAGGAGATTATATTATATGTGGGTCTGTGGGGACATTATATTATATGTGGGTCTGTGAGGACATTATATTATATGTGGGTCTGTAGGGATATTATATTATATGTGGGTCTGTGGGGACATAATATTATATGTGGGTCTGTGGGGACATTATATTATATGTGGGTCTGTGGGGACATATTATATGTGGGTCTGTGAGAACATTATATTATATGTGGGTCTGTGAGGACATTATATTATATGTGGGTCTGTGAGGACATTATATTATATGTGGGTCTGTGAGGACATTATATTATATGTGGGTCTGTGAGAACATTATATTATATGTGGGTCTGTGAGGACATTATATTATATGTGGGTCTGTGAGGACATTATATTATATGTGGGTCTGTGAGGACATTATATTATATGTGGGTCTGTGAGGACATTATATTATATGTGGGTCTGTGGGAACATTATATTATATGTGGGTCTGTGAGAACATTATATTATATGTGGGTCTGTGAGGACATTATATTATATGTGGGTCTGTGAGGACATTATATTATATGTGGGTCTGTGAGAACATTATATTATATGTGGGTCTGTGAGGACATTATATTATATGTGGGTCTGTGAGGACATTATATTATATGTGGGTCTGTGAGGACATTATATTATATGTGGGTCTGTGAGGACATTATATTATATGTGGGTCTGTGGGGACATTATATTATATGTGGGTCTGTGAGGACATTATATTATATGTGGGTCTGTGAGGACATTATATTATATGTGGGTCTGTGGGAACATTATATTATATGTGGGTCTGTGGGGACATTATATTATATGTGGGTCTGTGGGGACATTATATTATATGTGGGTCTGTGAGGACATTATATTATATGTGGGTCTGTGGGGACATTATGTTATATGTGGGTCTGTGAGGACATTATATTATATGTGGGTCTGTGAGGACATTATATTATATGTGGGTCTGTGGTGACATTATATTATATGTGGGTCTGTGAGGACATTATATTATATGTGGGTCTGTGAGGACATTATATTATATGTGGGTCTGTGAGGACATTATATTATATGTGGGTCTGTGGGGACATTATATTATATGTGGGTCTGTGGGAACATTATATTATATGTGGGTCTGTGAGGACATTATATTATATGTGGGTCTGTGGGGACATTATATTATATGTGGGTCTTTGGGGACATTATATTATATGTGGGTCTGTGAGGACATTATATTATATGTGGGTCTGTGGTGACATTATATTATATGTGGGTCTGTGGGGACATTATATTATATGTGGCTCTGTGGGGACATTATATTATATGTGGGTCTGTGGGGACAATATATTATATGTGGTTGTGTGAGGACATTATATTATATGTGGGTCTGTGGGGACATTATATTATATGTGGGTCTGTGAAGACATTATATTATATGTGGGTCTGTGAGGACATTGTATTATATGTGGGTCTGTGAGGACATTATGTTATATGTGGGTCTGTGGGGACAATATATTAAATGCTGGTCTGTGGTAACATTATATTATATGTGGGTCTGTGAGGACATTATATTATATGTGGGTCTGTGAGGACATTATATTATATGTGGGTCTGTGGTGACATTATATTATATGTGGGTCTGTGAGGACATTATATTATATGTGGGGCTGTGGGGACATTATATTATATGTGGGTCTGTGGGGACAATATATTAAATGCTGGTCTGTGGTAACATTATTTTATATGTGGGTCTGTGAGGACATTATATTATATGTGGGTCTGTGAGGATATTATATTATATGTGGGTCTGTGGATACATTATATTATATGTGGGGCTGTGGGGACATTATATTATATGTGGGTCTGTGAGGACATTATATTATATGTGGGTCTGTGGGGACATTATATTATATGTGGGTCTGTGGGGACATTATATTATATGTGGATCTATGAGGACATTATATTATATGTGGGGCTGTGGGGACATTATATTATATGTGGGTCTGTGGTGACATTATATTATATGTGGGTCTGTGGGGACATTATATTATATGTGGCTCTGTGGGGACATTATATTATATGTGGGTCTGTGGGGACAATATATTATATGTGGTTGTGTGAGGACATTATATTATATGTGGGTCTGTGAGGATATTATATTATATGTGGGTCTGTGGATACATTATATTATATGTGGGGCTGTGGGGACATTATATTATATGTGGGTCTGTGGGAACATTATATTATATGTGGGTCTGTGAGGACATTATATTATATGTGGGTCTGTGGGGACATTATATTATATGTGGGTCTTTGGGGACATTATATTATATGTGGGTCTGTGAGGACATTATATTATATGTGGGTCTGTGGTGACATTATATTATATGTGGGTCTGTGGGGACATTATATTATATGTGGCTCTGTGGGGACATTATATTATATGTGGGTCTGTGGGGACAATATATTATATGTGGTTGTGTGAGGACATTATATTATATGTGGGTCTGTGGGGACATTATATTATATGTGGGTCTGTGAGGACATTATATTATATGTGGGTCTGTGAGGACATTGTATTATATGTGGGTCTGTGAGGACATTATGTTATATGTGGGTCTGTGGGGACAATATATTAAATGCTGGTCTGTGGTAACATTATATTATATGTGGGTCTGTGAGGACATTATATTATATGTGGGTCTGTGAGGACATTATATTATATGTGGGTCTGTGGTGACATTATATTATATGTGGGTCTGTGAGGACATTATATTATATGTGGGGCTGTGGGGACATTATATTATATGTGGGTCTGTGGGGACAATATATTAAATGCTGGTCTGTGGTAACATTATATTATATGTGGGTCTGTGAGGACATTATATTATATGTGGGTCTGTGAGGATATTATATTATATGTGGGTCTGTGGATACATTATATTATATGTGGGGCTGTGGGGACATTATATTATATGTGGGTCTGTGAGGACATTATATTATATGTGGGTCTGTGGGGACATTATATTATATGTGGGTCTGTGGGGACATTATATTATATGTGGATCTATGAGGACATTATATTATATGTGGGGCTGTGGGGACATTATATTATATGTGGGTCTGTGGGGACATTATATTATATGTGGATCTATGAGGACATTATATTATATGTGGGTCTGTGGGGACATTATATTATATGTGGGTCTGTGGGGACATTATATTATATGTGGCTCTGTGGGGACATTATATTATATGTGGGGACATTATATTATTTGGCCTCTGACTGGGGGACATTATATTATATGTGGGTTTGTGGGGACATTATATTATATGTGGGTCTGTGAGGACATTATATTATATGTGGCTCTGTGGGGACATTATATTATATGTGGGTCTGTGGGGACAATATATTATATGTGGTTCTGTGAGGACATTATATTATATGTGGGTCTGTGGGTACATTATATTATATGTGGGTCTGTGAGGACATTATATTATATGTGGGTCTGTGAGGACATTATATTATATGTGGGTCTGTGGGGACAATATATTAAATGCTGGTCTGTGATAACATTATATTATATGTGGGTCTGTGAGGACATTATATTATATGTGGGTCTGTGAGGACATTATATTATATGTGGGTCTGTGGTGACATTATATTATATGTGGGTCTGTGAGGACATTATATTATATGTGGGTCTGTGAGGACATTATATTATATGTGGGTCTGTGAGGACATTATATTATATGTGGGTCTGTGGGGACATTATATTATATGTGGATCTGTGGGGACATTATATTATATGTGGGTCTGTGAGGACATTATATTATATGTGGGTCTGTGGGGACATTATATTATATGTGGATCTGTGGGGACATTATATTATATGTGGGTCTGTGGGGACAATATATTAAATGCTGGTCTGTGGTAACATTATATTATATGTGGGTCTGTGAGGACATTATATTATATGTGGGTCTGTGAGGACATTATATTATATGTGGGTCTGTGAGGACATTATATTATATGTAGGTCTGTGGGGACATTATATTATATGTGGATCTGTGGGGTCATTACATTATATGTGGGTCTGGCGTAACATTATATTATATGTGGGTCTGTGGGAACCTTATATTATATGTGGGTCTGTGGTAACATTATATTATATGTGGGTCTGTGGTAACATTATATTATATATGGGTCTATGGGGTCATTACATTATATGTGGGTCTGGGGTAACATTATATTATATGTGGGTCTGTGGGAACATTATATTATATGTGGATCTGTGGGGTCATTACATTATATGCGGGTCTGGGGTAACATTATATTATATGTGGGTCTGTGGGAACATTATATTATATGTGGGTCTATTGTAACATTATATTATATGTGGGTCTGTGGTAACATTATATTATATATGGGTCTATGGGGTCATTACATTATATGTGGGTCTGGGATAACATTTTATTATATGTGGGTCTGTGGGAACATTATATTATATGTGGGTCTGTGGGGTCATTACATTATATGTGGGTCTGGGATAACATTATATTATATGTGGGTCTGTGGTAGCATTATATTATATATGGGTCTGTGGGGTCATTACATTATATGTGGGTCTGGGATAACATTATATTATATGTGGGTCTGTGGGAACATTATATTATATGTGGTCTGAGGTAACTAGTGTTGAGCGATACCTTCCGATATCGGGAAATATCGGATCGGATTGGATCGGACCGATACCGAAAAAGTATCGGATATCGCCGATTCCGATACCGGAAACCAATGCAAGTCAATGGGACAGAAATATCGGAATGAAAATAAACCCTTTCTTTCCTTGTAGGTTAATTCTACATGAAGGAAAACAACTAAGAATAATGTAGAATGTATTGGGGGAGGTGGGGGAGACAATAAAGGCATAGAGGTTTAGCCCAATCAAATGGAATAGCAGGAATTAATATTTTTTTTAAGACGTTCTGAGTTACGGAAATATTGACTATGTTAAGTATTTTTATATTTTGTCAGATATTTATGTTTCACTACTTCCATGCTCTTCACCTTCTTTTTTACTTCTCCCACACTTTCTCCTTCATCATCCTCAGCATCTTTTTCATCCACTTCTTCTTCACCTTCTTCATCTTCTTCTTCTTCACCTTCTTCGTATTATTCTTTTTTTTTACATTCTTCATATTCTACTTCTTCATCTTCTTCATATTCTTCTTCTTCATCATATTCTTATTTGTGACAGGCATTCCTGTAGCTGTTATCTATAAAAGGTTGGACATTACACCTTTCGTTCTGCCCGTCACAAAAGATTTACAACAGGATTTGTCCGCGTTCAGTTTGGCCTGCAGCAGCAGGTCTTTTCCAGGGGCACCACGAGGAGGAACGGACTCACCCCCATACACTGCTTAGTCATCTTCTGCTTATAATTTAGATATTATCTTTTGCTCTGATTTTTAGTCTTATGCTTAATGTTCTTCCGCTTTTTGTTCTGCAGCTTCTTGTATTTCTGCTTCTTGGTTTTCTGTCTCTTGTTCTTCTGTATCTTGGTGCTTGTCTTCTCTTCTTTGTCCTCTTGGTCAACTTCTTCAGGGTCATCTTCTTGGTCTTCTTCGGGGTGGTCTTCAGGGTCGTCGTCTTCGGGGGTCCTCGTCTTCGGGGTCCTCGTCTTCTTCGGGTTGGTCTTCTGGGTCCTCGTCTTCGGGGTGGTCTTCAGGGTCCTCGTCTTCTTCGGGGTGGTCTTCAGGGTCCTCGTCTTCAGGGTCGTCGTCTTCGGGGTCCTCGTCTTCTTAGGGTTGGTCTTCAGGGTCCTCGTCTTCAGCGTCCTCGTCAGGGAGATCCAGAGTGATTACCAAGAACCATTTCAAAAAGCTTGAACTTCGAAATGTAGCAGAAGGTACAAGAAAGCTGAGGAACTACCGAGGACCAGCTGACGGTACTGGAACCCGGATGGGTAGCAGAAGGTACAAGAGCCAATGGAACTGCCGAAGACCAGCTGACGGTACTGGAACTCGGTTAGTAAGCAGGAGGTACCTGTGCCAGAAAGCACTACCAAGGACCAGCAGACGTTGGTGGAACTTGGATACCGAGAAGGAGGCACCTAATCCAAAGGCACTGCCGAGAACCAGCTGACAGTACTGGAACCCGGATGGGTAGCAGAAGGTACCCATGTAAAAAAAAGTTCAAGGCCGCGAGCCGGCCGCAGTTACCAAAACCCACAGTCCTACAGGGGGTGCTTGTCCTATTGGCACTATGGAACCAGCCTTCATTGCCAGATCCCACAGCCCACATAGGAGTCACCTGAACTGCAGGCACCATAGAGTCGGCTAACCCGACCGCAACACGACAGGACAACGCATTGGAGGCAAAGTGACTTTGACACTACCCAGAAACAGCTGGCGTGCTGGAACCAGGCTGGGCAGGAGGGAGTACCCGTGCCAAAGTCACTGCCGAGAACCAGTTGACGGTACTGGAACCCGGATGGGTAGTAGAAGGTACAAGAGCAAATGGAACTACCGAGGACCAGCTGACGGTACTGGAACCCGGATGGGTAGCAGAAGGTACAAGAGCCAATGGAACTGCCGAAGACCAGCTGACGGTACTGGAACTCGGTTAGTAAGCAGGAGGTACCTGTGCCAGAAAGCACTACCAAGGACCAGCAGACGTTGGTGGAACTTGGATACCGAGAAGGAGGCACCTAATCCAAAGGCACTGCCGAGAACCAGCTGACGGTACTGGAACCCGGATGGGTAGCAGAAGGTACCCATGTAAAAAAAAGTTCAAGGCCGCGAGCCGGCCGCAGTTACCAAAACCCACAGTCCTACAGGGGGTGCTTGTCCTATTGGCACTATGGAACCAGCCTTCATTGCTAGATCCCCCAGCCCACATAGGAGTCACCTAAACTACAGGCACCATAGAGTCGGCTAACCCGACCGCAACACGACAGGACAACGCATTGGAGGCAAAGTGACGTTGACACTACCCGGAAACAGCTGGCGTGCTGGAACCAGGCTGGGCAGGAGGGAGTACCCGTGCCAAAGACACTGCCGAGAACCAGCTGACGGTACTGGAACCCGGATGGGTAGTAGAAGGTACAAGAGCCAATGGAACTGCCGAAGACCAGCTGACGGTACTGGAACTCGGTTACTAAGCAGGAGGTACCTGTGCCAGAAAGCACTACCAAGGACCTGCCGACGTTGGTGGAACTTGGATACCGAGAAGGAGGCACCTAATCCAAAGGCACTGCCGAGAACCAGCTGACGGTACTGGAACCCGGATGGGTAGCAGAAGGTACCCATATAAAAAAAAGTTCAAGGCCGCGAGCCGGCCGCAGTTACCAAAACCCACAGTCCTACAAGGGGTGCTTGTCCTATTGGCACTATGGAACCAGCCTTCATTGCCAGATCCCGCAGCCCACATAGGAGTCACCTAAACTGCAGGCACCATAGAGTCGGCTAACCCGACCGCAACACGACAGGACAACGCATTGGAGGCAAAGTGACGTTGACACTACCCGGAAACAGCTGGCGTGCTGGAACCAGGCTGGGCAGGAGGGAGTACCCGTGCCAAAGACACTGCCGAGAACCAGCTGACGGTACTGGAACCCTGATGGGTAGTAGAAGGTACAAGAGCAAATGGAAGTACCGAGGACCAGCTGACGGTACTGGAACGCGGATGGGTAGAAGAAGGTATAAGAGCCTATGGAACTGCCGAAGACCAGCTGACGGTACTGGAACTCGGTTACTAAGCAGGAGGTACCTGTGCCAGAAAGCACTACCAAGGACCAGCAGACGTTGGTGGAACTTGGATACCGAGAAGGAGGCACCTAATCCAAAGGCACTGCCGAGAACCAGCTGACGGTACTGGAACCCGGATGGGTAGCAGAAGGTACCCATGTAAAAAAAAGTTCAAGGCCGCGAGCCGGCCGCAGTTACCAAAACTCACAGTCCTACAGGGGGTGCTTGTCCTATTGGCACTATGGAACCAGCCTTCATTGCCAGATCCCGCAGCCCACATAGGAGTCACCTAAACTGCAGGCACCATAGAGTCGGCTAACCCGACCGCAACACGACAGGACAACGCATTGGAGGCAAAGTGACTTTGACACTACCCAGAAACAGCTGGCGTGCTGGAACCAGGCTGGGCAGGAGGGAGTACCCGTGCCAAAGTCACTGCCGAGAACCAGCTGACGGTACTGGAACCCGGATGGGTAGTAGAAGGTACAAGAGCAAATGGAACTACCGAGGACCAGCTGACGGTACTGGAACCCGGATGGGTAGCAGAAGGTACAAGAGCCAATGGAACTGCCGAAGACCAGCTGACGGTACTGGAACTCGGTTAGTAAGCAGGAGGTACCTGTGCCAGAAAGCACTACCAAGAACCAGCAGACGTTGGTGGAACTTGGATACCGAGAAGGAGGCACCTAATCCAAAGGCACTGCTGAGAACCAGCTGACGGTACTGTAACCCGGATGGGTAGTAGAAGGTACAAGAGCAAATGGAACTACCGAGAACCAGCTGGCGGTGCTGGAACCCAGGGTAAATACTAAAAATAGAGTGGAGCCAGAGGTGTAATTGGAGCAAGTCTTAAATCAGTAGTACAGTGGATGTGGACAAAGCAGGAGAATTTGCCGGACACACAGCAGGGGAACAGCTGACGTTACTGAACCCCAATAACACTGGAGCAAGCGTTGACTGTGCAGACGGCACTTCTGAGCAGCAACTAGCGGTATTGGAGCCCAGGGTAAATACTAAAAACAGAGGAGCCAGACGTGTATTTGATGGAGGTTTTAAATCAGTAGTACAGTCGATGTGGACAAAGCAGGAGAATTTGCCGGACACACAGCTGGGGATCAGCTGACGTTACTGAACCCCAATAACACTGGAGCAAGAGTTGACTGTGCAGACGGCACTTCTGAGCAGCAACTAGCGGTATTGGAGCCCAGGGTAAATACTAAAAACAGAGGAGCCAGAGGTATATTTGGAAGAGGTTTTAAATCAGTAGTACAGTGGATGTGGACAAAGCAGGAGAATTTGCCGGACACACAGCTGTGGATCAGCTGACATTACTGAACCCCAATAACACTGGAGCAAGCGTTGACTGTGCAGACGGCACTTCCGAGCGCCAACTGGCGGTGTTGGAGCTCAGGGATAATACTGAAAACAGAGGAGCCAGAGTTGTAATTGGAGCAACTTTAAAATCTGTAGTAGTGAGAATGTGGACAGAGCAGGAGAAATTGCCGTCCGCACAGCAGGGGAACAGCTGACGTTACTGAACCCCAATAACATGGCAGCAAGTGTTGACTGTGCAGACGGCACTTCCGAGCGCCAACTGGCGGTGTTGGAGCTCAGGGATAATACTGAAAACAGAGGAGCCAGAGGTGTATTTGGAGGAGGTTTTAAATCAGTAGTACAGTAGATGTGGACAGAGCAGGAGAAATTGCCGTCCGCACAGCTGGGGAACAGCTGACGTTACTGAACCCCAATAACATGGCAGCAAGTGTTGACTGTGCAGACGGCACTTCCGAGCGCCAACTGGCGGTGTTGGAGCTCAGGGATAATACTGAAAACAGAGGAGCCAGAGGTGTATTTGGAGGAGGTTTTAAATCAGTAGTACAGTGGATGTGGACAAAGCAGGAGAAATTGCCGTCCGCACAGCAGGGGAACAGCTGACGTTACCGAACCCCAATAACACTGGAGCAAGTGTTGACTGTGCAGACGGCACTTCCGAGCGCCAACTGGCGGTGTTGGAGCTCAGGGATAATACTGAAAACAGAGGAGCCAGAGGTGTAATTGGAGCAACTTTAAAATCTGTAGTAGTGAGAATGTGGACAGAGCAGGAGAAATTGCCGTCCGCACAGCAGGGGAACAGCTGACGTTACTGAACCCCAATAACATGGCAGCAAGTGTTGACTGTGCAGACGGCATTTCCGAGCGCCAACTGGCGGTGTTGGAGCTCAGGGATAATACTGAAAACAGAGGAGCCAGAGGTGTATTTGGAGGAGGTTTTAAATCAGTAGTACAGTGGATGTGGACAGAGCAGGAGGAATTGCCGTCCGCACAGCAGGGGAACAGCTGACGTTACTGAACCCCAATAACACGGCAGCAAGTGTTGACTGTGCAGACGGCACTTCCGAGCGCCAACTGGCGGTGTTGGAGCTCAGGGATAATACTGAAAACAGAGGAGCCAGAGGTGTAATTGGAGCAACTTTAAAATCTGTAGTAGTGAGAATGTGGACAGAGCAGGAGAAATTGCCGTCCGCACAGCAGGGGAACAGCTGAAGTTACTGAACCCCAATAACATGGCAGCAAGTGTTGACTGTGCAGACAGCACTTCCGAGCGCCAACTGGCGGTGTTGAAGCTCAGGGATAATACTGAAAACAGAGGAGCCAGAGGTGTATTTGCAGGAGGTTTTAAATCAGTAGTACAGTGGATGTGGACAGAGCAGGAGGAATTGCCGTCCGCACAGCAGGGGAACAGCTGACGTTACTGAACCCCAATAACACGGCAGCAAGTGTTGACTGTGCAGACGGCACTTCCGAGCACCAACTGGCGGTGTTGGAGCTCAGGGATAATACTGAAAACAGAGGAGCCAGAGGTGTAATTGGAGAAACTTTAAAATCTGTAGTAGTGAGAATGTGGACAGAGCAGGAGAAATTGCCGTCCGCACAGCAGGGGAACAGCTGACGTTACTGAACCCCAATAACATGGCAGCAAGTGTTGACTGTGCAGACGGGACTTCCGAGCGCCAACTGGCGGTGTTGGAGCTCAGGGATAATACTGAAAACAGAGGAGCCAGAGGTGTATTTGGAGGAGGTTTTAAATCAGTAGTACAGTGGATGTGGATAGAGCAGGAGAAATTGCCGTCCGCACAGCAGGGGAACAGCTGACGTTACTGAACCCCAATAACACGGCAGCAAGTGTTGACTGTGCAGACGGCACTTCCGAGCGCCAACTGGCGGTGTTGGAGCTCAGGGATAATACTGAAAACAGAGGAGCCAGAGTTGTAATTGGAGCAACTTTAAAATCTGTAGTAGTGAGAAAGTGGACAGAGCAGGAGAAATTGCCATCCGCACAGCAGGGGAACAGCTGACGTTACTGAACCCCAATAACATGGCAGCAAGTGTTGACTGTGCAGACGGCACTTCCGAGCGCCAACTGGCGGTGTTGGAGCTCAGGGATAATACTGAAAACAGAGGAGCCAGAGGTGTATTTGGAGGAGGTTTTAAATCAGTAGTACAGTGGATGTGGACAGAGCAGGAGAAATTGTCGTCCGCACAGCAGGGGAACAGCTGACGTTACTGAACCCCAATAACACGGCAGCAAGTGTTGACTGTGCAGACGGCACTTCCGAGCGCCAACTGGCGGTGTTGGAGCTCAGGGATAATACTGAAAACAGAGGAGCCAGAGGTGTAATTGGAGCAACTTTAAAATCTGTAGTAGTGAGAATGTGGACAGAGCAGGAGAAATTGCCGTCCGCACAGCAGGGGAACAGCTGACGTTACTGAACCCCAATAACATGGCAGCAAGTGTTGACTGTGCAGACAGCACTTCCGAGCGCCAACTGGCGGTGTTGGAGCTCAGGGATAATACTGAAAACAGAGGAGCCAGAGGTGTATTTGGAGGAGGTTTTAAATCAGTAGTACAGTGGATGTGGACAGAGCAGGAGGAATTGCCGTCCGCACAGCAGGGGAACAGCTGACGTTACTGAACCCCAATAACACGGCAGCAAGTGTTGACTGTGCAGACGGCACTTCCGAGCACCAACTGGCGGTGTTGGAGCTCAGGGATAATACTGAAAACAGAGGAGCCAGAGGTGTAATTGGAGCAACTTTAAAATCTGTAGTAGTGAGAATGTGGACAGAGCAGGAGAAATTGCCGTCCGCACAGCAGGGGAACAGCTGACGTTACTGAACCCCAATAACATGGCAGCAAGTGTTGACTGTGCAGACGGCATTTCCGAGCGCCAACTGGCGGTGTTGGAGCTCAGGGATAATACTGAAAACAGAGGAGCCAGAGGTGTATTTGGAGGAGGTTTTAAATCAGTAGTACAGTGGATGTGGACAGAGCAGGAGGAATTGCCGTCCGCACAGCAGGGGAACAGCTGACGTTACTGAACCCCAATAACACGGCAGCAAGTGTTGACTGTGCAGACGGCACTTCCGAGCGCCAACTGGCGGTGTTGGAGCTCAGGGATAATACTGAAAACAGAGGAGCCAGAGGTGTAATTGGAGCAACTTTAAAATCTGTAGTAGTGAGAATGTGGACAGAGCAGGAGAAATTGCCGTCCGCACAGCAGGGGAACAGCTGAAGTTACTGAACCCCAATAACATGGCAGCAAGTGTTGACTGTGCAGACAGCACTTCCGAGCGCCAACTGGCGGTGTTGGAGCTCAGGGATAATACTGAAAACAGAGGAGCCAGAGGTGTATTTGGAGGAGGTTTTAAATCAGTAGTACAGTGGATGTGGACAGAGCAGGAGGAATTGCCGTCCGCACAGCAGGGGAACAGCTGACGTTACTGAACCCCAATAACACGGCAGCAAGTGTTGACTGTGCAGACGGCACTTCCGAGCACCAACTGGCGGTGTTGGAGCTCAGGGATAATACTGAAAACAGAGGAGCCAGAGGTGTAATTGGAGAAACTTTAAAATCTGTAGTAGTGAGAATGTGGACAGAGCAGGAGAAATTGCCGTCCGCACAGCAGGGGAACAGCTGACGTTACTGAACCCCAATAACATGGCAGCAAGTGTTGACTGTGCAGACGGGACTTCCGAGCGCCAACTGGCGGTGTTGGAGCTCAGGGATAATACTGAAAACAGAGGAGCCAGAGGTGTATTTGGAGGAGGTTTTAATTCAGTAGTACAGTGGATGTGGATAGAGCAGGAGAAATTGCCGTCCGCACAGCTGGGGAACAGCTGACGTTACTGAACCCCAATAACACGGCAGCAAGTGTTGACTGTGCAGACGGCACTTCCGAGCGCCAACTGGCGGTGTTGGAGCTCAGGGATAATACTGAAAACAGAGGAGCCAGAGTTGTAATTGGAGCAACTTTAAAATCTGTAGTAGTGAGAATGTGGACAGAGCAGGAGAAATTGCCGTCCGCACAGCAGGGGAACAGCTGACGTTACTGAACCCCAATAACATGGCAGCAAGTGTTGACTGTGCAGACGGCACTTCCGAGCGCCAACTGGCGGTGTTGGAGCTCAGGGATAATACTGAAAACAGAGGAGCCAGAGGTGTATTTGGAGGAGGTTTTAAATCAGTAGTACAGTGGATGTGGACAGAGCAGGAGAAATTGTCGTCCGCACAGCAGGGGAACAGCTGACGTTACTGAACCCCAATAACACGGCAGCAAGTGTTGACTGTGCAGACGGCACTTCCGAGCGCCAACTGGCGGTGTTGGAGCTCAGGGATAATACTGAAAACAGAGGAGCCAGAGGTGTAATTGGAGCAACTTTAAAATCTGTAGTAGTGAGAATGTGGACAGAGCAGGAGAAATTGCCGTCCGCACAGCAGGGGAACAGCTGACGTTACTGAACCCCAATAACATGGCAGCAAGTGTTGACTGTGCAGACAGCACTTCCGAGCGCCAACTGGCGGTGTTGGAGCTCAGGGATAATACTGAAAACAGAGGAGCCAGAGGTGTATTTGGAGGAGGTTTTAAATCAGTAGTACAGTGGATGTGGACAGAGCAGGAGGAATTGCCGTCCGCACAGCAGGGGAACAGCTGACGTTA
Organism: Phyllobates terribilis; assembly: GCF_046119375.1. Taxonomy (NCBI): domain Eukaryota; kingdom Metazoa; phylum Chordata; class Amphibia; order Anura; family Dendrobatidae; genus Phyllobates; species Phyllobates terribilis. The sequence continues at coordinate 347,912 of NW_027363645.1, forward strand.
CTGAACCCCAATAACACGGCAGCAAGTGTTGACTGTGCAGACGGCACTTCCGAGCACCAACTGGCGGTATTGGAGCTCAGGGATAATACTGAAAACAGAGGAGCCAGAGGTGTAATTGGAGCAACTTTAAAATCTGTAGTAGTGAGAATGTTGTCAGAGCAGGAGAAATTGCCGTCCGCACAGCAGGGGAACAGCTGACGTTACCGAACCCCAATAACACGGCAGCAAGTGTTGACTGTGCAGACGGCACTTCCGAGCACCAACTGGCGGTGTTGTAGCTCAGGGATAATACTGAAAACAGAGGAGCCAGAGGTGTAATTGGAGCAACTTTAAAATCTGTAGTAGTGAGAATGTGGACAGAGCAGGAGAAATTGCCGTCCGCACAGCAGGGGAACAGCTGACGTTACTGAACCCCAATAACATGGCAGCAAGTGTTGACTGTGCAGACGGCATTTCCGAGCGCCAACTGGCGGTGTTGGAGCTCAGGGATAATACTGAAAACAGAGGAGCCAGAGGTGTATTTGGAGGAGGTTTTAAATCAGTAGTACAGTGGATGTGGACAGAGCAGGAGAAATTGCCGTCCGCACAGCAGGGGAACTGCTGACGTTACTGAACCCCAATAACACGGCAGCAAGTGTTGACTGTGCAGACGGCACTTCCGAGCGCCAACTGGCGGTGTTGGAGCTCAGGGATAATACTGAAAACAGAGGAGCCAGAGGTGTAATTGGAGCAACTTTAAAATCTGTAGTAGTGAGAATGTGGACAGAGCAGGAGAAATTGCCGTCCGCACAGCTGGGGAACAGCTAACGTTACCGAACCCCAATAACACGGCAGCAAGTGTTGACTGTGCAGACGGCACTTCCGAGCGCCAACTGGTAGTGTTGGAGCTCAGGGATAATACTGAAAACAGAGGAGCCAGAGGTGTAATTGGAGCAACTTTAAAATCTGTAGTAGTGAGAATGTGGACAGAGCAGGAGAAATTGCCGTCCGCACAGCAGGGGAACAGCTGACGTTACTGAACCCCAATAACACGGCAGCAAGTGTTGACTGTGCAGACGGCACTTCCGAGCGCCAACTGGCGGTGTTGGAGCTCAGGGATAATACTGAAAACAGAGGAGCCAGAGGTGTAATTGGAGCAACTTTAAAATCTGTAGTAGTGAGAATGTGGACAGAGCAGGAGAAATTGCCGACCGCACAGCAGGGGAACAGCTGACGTTACTGAACCCCAATGACACGGCAGCAAGTGTTGACTGTGCAGACGGCACTTCCGAGCGCCAACTGGCGGTGTTGGAGCTCAGGGATTACAGTTCAGGTGGTAGAAACATGAACAGAACAGGAGACCTGGATACTGTTGCCAACCAATTATTTATTCTGGAAGAGGACTGGCAAATTCATGAGAGATCCAGGCCTTGTTCATTTTGAGAAAAGTAAGCCGGTCAACGTTATCGGAGGATAGTCGCATGCGACGGTCTGTTAGTACACCACCTGCGGCACTAAAGACGCGTTCCGATAATACACTAGCAGCAGGGCAAGCTAGCACCTCCAATGCATACTGACTAAGCTCTGGCCATGTATCCAGCTTACAGACCCAAAACTTGAAGGGAGAAGAGCCCTCTGGGAGTACACTAAGAGGGCAAGACATGTAGTCTGTCACCATCTGACGGAAACGTTGCCTCCTGCTGACTGGAGCCGTCTGTGATGGTGTAGACATTTGTGGCGGCGGGGACACAAAACTTTGCCACATTTCGGCCATACTGGTCTTGCCTTGTGCTGAGGCGCTGCTTCTGCTCCCTCTTTGTGCAGAGCTTCCTCCACTGCCTCGACGCACTGAGCTTCTTTGTAAAGCACTAGCAGCACTGCTCTCGGTTGGAATGGAGAACATGATGGAATGCACCAGTGCGTCTTGTTACTCCCGCATTTTACGCTCCCGGTTCAACGGTGTTATGAGGCTTTGTAAGTTGTCCCAGTAGCGAGGATCTAGGAGGGTGGACACCCAATAATCAGCCGTGTTGAGAATGTGGGCGATGCGGCGGTCGTTTCTCAGGCACTGCAGCATGAAATCAACCATGTGCTGCAGACTGCCAACTGGCCAAGAAACGCTGTCCCCTGCTTGAGGCGTGATCTCTGCCTGCTCTGCATCACCCCACCCTCGCTCTAGATACTGACTACTAGAGCATTGTGTACCTCCCTCCTCTGGACAGATGTCTTCCTCATCCATTCACTCCTCCTCATCCTCCTCACAAAGTGTCCCCTGCCTAGGCCTTTGTGAGGAACCACGTTGCGCAGACTGTAGAGAAGCAGATGGCATTTGTGACTCCTCATCCTCCACCTCTTCCAAAACCTCGTCCCTTAGTGCTTGCAGTGTTTTTTCAAGCAGGCAGATAAGGGGGATAGTCATGCTGACTAGTGCATCATCTGCACTCGCCATCCGCGTGGAATAATCGAAGGCACGCAAAACGTGGCAAATGTCCTTCATAGAGGCCCACTCAGTGGTGGTGAAGTGTGAACGGCGCGCACTGCGACTTGTTTGCGCCTGCTGCAGCTGGTACTCCATTACTGCTGCCTGCTGCTCACACAACCTCTCCAACATATGTAACGTTGAATTCCACCTGGTGGGTAGGTCACATATGATGCGATGTTCCGGAAGACGTGATCGGCGCTGCAGAGCTGCAATGCGTGATCTTGCATTGCTGGAACGCCGCAAGTGAGCGCACTCTATGCGGACCTTGTGAAGCAGTGCATCAAGATCCGGATAGTCCCTCAAAAAACTCTGCACGACCAAGTTGAGCACATGTGCCAGACATGGGATGTGAGTGAGGTTGCCTATGCCCAGAGTTGCCACCAGATTTCGGCCATTGTCACACACTACCATGCCTGGCTGGAGATTCGCTGGCACAAACCACACGTCGCTCTGCTGCTTGATGGCATTCCAGAGCTCCTGCGCTGTGTGGCTTCGATTCCCCAAAGAAATTAATTTTAATACGGCCTGTTGACGTTTGGCCACGGCTGTGCTCATATTGGTCACCATAACAGGTAACCGTTCACGGGTCGATGTGGAGGTAGACCGTGACGGCTCCTGCAGCGCTGATTCAGAGGAACTGGAGTATGAGGAGGAGTCAATGTGTACAGACTGGATTCCTGCAATCCTTGGAGTTGGCAGAACACGTACAACGCCACTCTCAAGATCTGTACCCGGCTCCACAACATTTACCCAATGGGCAGTGAGGGAAAGGTATCGTCCCTGTCCATGCTTACTGGTCCACGCATCGGTGGTCAGGTGGACCTTGCTACTGACGGCGTTTTGTAGCGCATGTTTAATTTTTCCCTCCACATGATGTTGCAGGGCAGGGACGGCTTGCCTGCTGAAATAAAAGCGGCTGGGCACGTTGTATTGTGGGACTGCCAATGCCATAAAGTTACGGAATGTGTCAGTCTCCACCAGCCTGACTGATAGCATTTCAAGGGCCAGTAGTTTAGCAATGCCAGCATTCAGAGCCTGTGCTCGGGGGTGGTTTGCCGAGTATGGGCGCCTTTTCTCCCATGCCTGTGCTAATGATGGCTGTAGACTGGCCTGGGAGTGTGTGGATGACTGGGAAAGTGGTGCTGTGGGTGGAATTACACTGTGTCTCTGTACAACAGTGCCAGAGATTCTTCCATGGCGATCCTGTGAGGAAGCCGAACCAGCTGTGTGTGAGCTGGAGGAAGAGGCTACAACACGAGCTGAAGAGGTGGTAGGTGGCGCTGTAGGTTGGCCTAGGTCTTCAGTGTGTTTTTGTAACTCCACCACGTGCTTGGTCCGCACATGTTTCCACATATTTGTGGTATTGAGGTTGCTGACACTTTTCCCTCTTTTCACCTTCTGATTACACAGCCTGCATTTGACAAAGCAAATGTCATCTGCAACTGTGTCAACAAAGGACCAGGCACTGCAAGTCTTGGGAGCGCCCGGTTTGGATTTTGGAAGAGCCATGCTCCTAATGGGTGCCGAAGTGGAGGCTACAGGCAACCAAGTCCTCCCCCTCCCTCTCCCTCCTTTTTGGGCTGTTCGGGGAATCTCTTTCTCAGAGCTGCTCCCACCACCTTCCTGTCCCTCACGCCATGATGGGTCAAGGACCTCATCATCTACACCACCCTCTTCAAACAACTGCTTCTCCTGGGTAGTCTCGACAGCACAGTACGCACCAGAAAGTGGCACCTGAGTCTCATCATCAGATGCGTACTGAGGTGTGCTGCTGACCATAGGCACTGGCCCACCCGCCTCTTCAGATTCAGAGAGACAAAACTGTTGCGCATCGCTGCATACTACCTCTTCTTCAAATTCTCGAATTCTGCTTGGCTGGCCCCCTCTTTCCAAGCCAAGAGATTCAGAGAACAGAAGTAGAGATGGCTCCTGTCCAGGGCTCTCTGACTGCCTGGGCAATTTGGCAGGTGGTGAAGAGACAGATGGGTGCTCTTCAGTGCTCAGGACCTGAGAGGATCTGGAACTAATTGAAGTCGATGCATTAGCTGCCATCCATCCGACAACGGCTTCAATTTGGTCCTCCTGCAGCAGTGGGGTACGGCTAGCTCCTACAAAGCTGTGCATAAAGGACTGTTCCCTGGTAAAACTGGGGGATGCTGAATCACTGGTGCCCGCAGCAGGCACAGAATCCCCACGTCCTCTCCCTGCAGGCACAGAATCCTCACGTCCTCTCCCTGCAGAAACTCCACGCCCACGACCACATGCCTTACTCCCTGCCTTCTTCATCTTGGTAGACTGATAAAGATAGGCAGAAAAGTACTAAGGGCTTAGTGTGCTTATTCCTGAACAGCTGCTAACAGGTATAAGAAACACTAATTTTATAAAGTGTTGGCTAGACTTTAATATGAGCTAATGTGGCCTACACAACTGTAAAGTGGAGTGTTTGGTGAACTTTATTTAGGTTTTTTTTGTCACAAAAAGACACTGGATGTGCCTAAAGATGTAATAACGATAGTATCACAAACTTTTTGTAGCTATTACAATGTAGGAAGGTAACCTACAATGCAATAGGTGAGGCTACAAAAAATAGGCTAATACTAATCTGGCTGGGGCTGCAGGGCCCAATGCTGCAGAAAGGCTCCTCTAACTACTCCTATATAGTGTGTTTGGAACCAATTTAGCTGAATACGGATGGAACCACCACACTAATAGGAGATATCAGGAAAAATTATGAATTGGCAAAAAAGGACAATGTATGAGGCAGTGACACACACTGAGTGCACTATAACCAGACGTGGCTGAAGCACACACTACAGGGTGAGCTGCACTCACACACCAGACCTTGCAGACAGCGGTGAACAGTACAGATGCAGAGCACTGTGCACTAGCACTGCAAGACCAAAAAAATTTCTCTATCTACTCCTATATAGTGTGTTTGGGACCAATTTAGCTGAATACGGATGGAACCACCACACTAATAGGAGATATCAGGAAAAATTATGAATTGGCAAAAAAGGACAATGTATGAGGCAGTGACACACACTGAGTGCACTATAACCAGACGTGGCTGAAGCACACACTACGGGGTGAGCTGCACTCACACACCAGACCTTGCAGAAAGCGGTGAACAGCACAGAGAACTGTGCACTAGCACTGCAAGGCACAGCGATTTATAAAGTAGCTTGGGTAAAGCAGAATAGACCAAATAGGTAGCTAAAACTGTCCCTCAGAACAACAGCGTCCTATCCCTAACTGAATTCACAGCAGAGTGAGCTCAAAATGGCGGCGGCTTTTATAGTGCATCATGACATAATTACAGCAGCCAATCACAGCCATGCCATTAGTTAAGATGCCTACATGCCTAACAGGATGTGCCCACACTTCTTAGGATCCTCATTGGCTGAATAAAATGAAAATGGCTCATTGCATTATGGGAACTTCCGATTCCAGTATACGATATTGCAAAAGTATCGGAATTAAGTATCGGAATTCCGATACCGCGAATATCGGCCGATACCCGATATTTCAGTATCGGAATGCTCAACACTAGTGGTAACATTATATTATATGTGGGTCTGTGGTAACATTATATTATATGTGGGTCTGTACGGACATTATAATATATGTGGGTCTGTGGTAACATTATATTATATGTGGGTCTGTGGTAACATTATATTATATGTGGGTCTGTGGGGTCATTATATTATATGTGGGTCTGTGGTAACATTATATTATATGTGGGTCTGTGGGAACATTATATTATATGTGGGTCTGTGGTAACATTATATTATATGTGGGTCTTTGGTGACATTATGTTATATGTGGGTCTGTGAGGACATTATATTATTTATGGGTCTGTGGGAACATTATATTATATGTTGGTCTTTGGTGACATTATATTATATGTGGGTCTGTGGGGTCATTATATTATATGTGGGTCTGTGGGGACATTATATTATATATGGGTCTTTGGGGACATTATATTATATGTGGGTCTGTGAGGACATTATATTATATGTGGGTCTGTGGGGACATTATATTATATGTGGGTCTGTGAGGACATTATATTATATGTGGGTCTATGAGGACATTATATTATATGTGGGTCTGTGGGGACATTATATTTATATGTGGGTCTGTGGGGACATTATATTATATGTGGGTCTGTGGGGACATTATATTATATGTGGGTCTGTGAGGACATTATATTATATGTGGGTCTAAGGACATTATATTATATGTGGGTCTGTGGGGTCATTATATTATATGTGGGTCTGTGAGGACATTATATTATATGTGGGTCTGTGAGGACATTATATTATATGTGGGTCTGTGAGGACATTATATTATATGTGGGTCTGTGGGGACATTATATTATATGTGGGTCTGTGGGGACATTATATTATATGTGGGTCTATGAGGACATTATATTATATGTGGGTCTGTGGGTACATTATATTATATGTGGATCTGTAGGGACATTATATTATATGTGGGTCTGTGAGGACATTATATTATATGTGGGTCTGTGGGGACATTATATTATATGTGGGTCTGTGGGGACAATATATTATATATGGGTCTGTGAGGACATTATATTATATGTGGCTCTGTGGGGACATTATATTATATGTGGGTCTGTGAGGACATTATATTATATGTGGGTCTGTGGGGACATTATATTATATGTGGGTCTGTGGGACATTATATTATATGTGGGTCTGTGAGGACATTATTTTATATGTGGGTCTGTGAGGACATTATATTATATGTGGGTCTGTGGGGACATTATATTATATGTGGGTCTGTGAGGACATTATATTATATGTGGGTCTGTTAGGACATTATATTATATGTGGATCTGTAGGGACATTATATTATATGTGGGTCTGTGAGGACATTATATTATATGTGGGTCTGTGAGGACATTATATTATATGTGGGTCTGTGAGGACATTATATTATATGTGGGTCTGTGGGGACATTATATTATATGTGGGTCTGTGAGGACATTATATTATATGTGGGTCTAAGGACATTATATTATATGTGGGTCTGTGAGGACATTATATTATATGTGGGTCTGTGAGGACATTATATTATATGTGGGTCTGTGAGGACATTATATTATATGTGGGTCTGTGAGGACATTATATTATATGTGGGTCTGTGGGGACAATATATTATATGTGGGACTGTGGGGACATTATATTATATGTGGGTCTGTGTAACATTATATTATAAGTGGGTCTGAGGGAACATCCTACTAATATTATAAATGCGAAAGTTTGTGAGTATGTATGTTTGTTACTCTTTCACGAAAAAACTACTGGACGGATTTGCATGAAACTTTACAGTAATATAGATTATACATCGGAATAACATATAGGCTACAATTTCTAATGATTTTATGTAATTTTGGTCGTAATATAACGATACATGTCAATTAAGTCGGAAAAAAATCTGGCCTCTGAGAGCTATCTTGGCGTACGCTGCCTAAACCGTTGGAGTTACACAAAGATGATGTACCGTATAATTGTTTGTCTTGAATAGTTCTAAATAAAAGTCCGCGACAGCTTATATCTACCTTTTATGTGGAAGCCACTATGACCAAAATTGTGAACCATAAATTTAATTAAATTAGATACTATTTTACAATTTTACAATGCACATTTTAGTATATTTATCAAACTTTTTAGTATATTTATCAAACTCGTATATACACACATACACAGGTGATGTTTAAATGGCTGATTTACAGAAGTCAGAAGAGATTGATAATACAATAATTTGCCCATATTGGATCATTGTATAGTGAGGTCACAGTTGCCGCCTGTCCACAGTCAGAATACAGGGGTGATCATATACCGTGGCCAGGTACAAGTGTGGCACAGGGGGTTCATACACGACCCCCAGGGACTGACATTTCCTAGAAACTTTGGCAGCTGTCAGTCATGAGCTCACCCTGATACATTACACTCTGGAAACAGCTGAAGGAGAAGGATAATTTATGACATTTTCTCAGACTTAAAAAAAAAAAAAAATAGCCCAGAAAACAGCCCATATGTCAGGAACAGGTTACTAGGGAACTACACGTCCCAGGACGGCCTGCCCGCGCCCACAGCCCGGGGGGAGGGTGAGGCTTCCTCCTGCAGGTTGCCCGGCGGCACCGGGCCGTCATTGTCCTCACACAGGGGGTCCCCGCCGCCATTGTCCCTCCACATAACACCGTATAATAAAACATGCGCTCACCTGCGCCAGCTGCTGCAGCCGGGAAAGTTCCGAGCGCCTCACCTGGGCGGAGGGGAAGTGACTCACACACGGGGAGGGGCAGTAACCTGAGCGCGGCTCCATGGAGGATGCACACACTGCAGCCTGACAGCACCGGCAGCAGCGCTACACAAATGGCGTCCTCCCCTCCTGTGTGCAGCATAGCCCTGTGTGTGTGCAGCGCAGCATGTCACCCACAGCACCAGCAGGCTGCTCTCAGCTCCCACAGAGCACTGGGAATGGTTGCTATGGGTAACCGCGCCACAGCTGCTCCTCATAGACCAGTCATATACAACTGATATCGTCTGTACAGCGATCGTAATATAACTAATTAGATTGTTTTAGTATTTTGTTTGAACTTTACTAAGTACCTATTTTGTAATTAGTACTTATAAAAATGCCACGAAAGCGTAAGTCTAACATTTTGCAAAGCTCTAATAAAGCCCGAGCTATGAAAATAATTAGACGTGATGAGACGTCTCAACAAGCTGAGCAACGAAGGCTTGAGCAGGCGGTGCGTTGTGCGGCACATAGAGCTGCAGAGACTCCAGAACAATCCCAAGCCCGACGTGAACGGAATGCGGAGTTTTTGGCATCTCAACGGGCTGCTGAAACTCAAGAACAGTCCCAAGCCCGACGTGAACAGCATGCGGAGTATCTGGCGTCTCAGCGGGCTGCTGAAACTCCAGAACAGTCCCAAGCTCGACGTCAGCAGCAAGCGACTTACATGGCGTCCCAAAGAGCCACTGAAACTTATGAAATGGCCGAATCTCGCAGACGCACTGTTGCTGAAAGGGCAGCACAGCGACGTCAAACATTTACAAGAAATACATGGATATTGTTTAATAAAGCTGCATTTGAGTATGACGAGACTCTTGATTATGAAACTCACAAGCTTATAAAAATAGAAGCAATGACCATAGATTGCAAATATTGCGGAGCTCTTAACCACTTCGCACCAGAGCCTGTTTTTGCCTTTGTGACCGGGCCAATTTTTTCAATTCTGACCACTGTCACTTTATGAAGCAATTACTCTGGAACGCTTCAACGGATCCCCCTGATTCTGAGATTGTTTTTTCGTGACATATTGTACTTCATGATAGTGGTAAAATTTCTTTGATATCACATGCGTTTATATGTGAAAAAATCGGAAATTTGGCGAAAATTTTGCAATTTTCAAACTTTGAATTTTCATGCCCTTAAATCAGAGAAATATGTCACACAAAATACTTAATAAATAACATTTCCCACATGTCTACTTTACATCAGCACAATTTTGGAACCAAAATTTTTTTTTGTTAGGGAGCTATAAGGGTTAAAAGTTGACCAGCGATCTCTCATTTTTCCAACAAAATTTACAAAAACATTTTTTTAGGGACCACATCATATTTGAAGTCACTTTGAGGGGTCTTTATGACAGAAAATACCCAAAAGTGACACCGTTCTAAAAACTGCACCCCTCAAGGTGCTCAAAACCACATTGAAGAACTTTATTAACCCTTCAGGTGCTTCACAGGAATTTTTGGAATGTGGAAGAAAAAAATTAACATTTAACTTTTTTCACAAAAATGTTGCTTTAGACCCAATTTTTTTTATTTTCACAGGGGTAACAGGAAAAAATGGACCCCAAAATTTTTTGTGCAATTTCTCTTGAGCGTGCTGATACCCCATATGTGAGGGAAAACCACTGTTTGGGCGCACGGCAGGGCTCGGAAATGAAGGAGCGCCATTAGACTTTTTGAATGTAAAATTTGTCTGAATAATTAGCAGACACCATGTTGCGTTTGGAGAGCTCCTGATGTGACTAAACAGTGGAAACCCCCCACAAGTGACACCATTTTGGAAACTAGACCCCTTAGGGAACATATCTAGATGTGTGGTGAGCACCTTGAACCCCAAGGTGCTTCACAGAAGTTTATAATATTGAGCTGTAAAAATAAAATTTTCACATTTTTCCCACAAAAACGTTTTTCATCCCTTAATTTTCCATTATCATAATGGTAATAGGATAAATTGCACCATGAAATTTGTTGTGCAATTTCTCCTGAACACGCCGATACCCCATATGTGGGGGAAAACCACTGTTTGGGCGCACTGCAGGGTTTGGAAGGGAAGGAGCGCCATTTGACTTTTTGAATGTAAAATTTGTCTGAATAATTAGCAGACGCCATGTTGTTTTTGGAGAGCCTCTGATGTTCCTAAACAGTGGAAACCCCCCACAAGTGACACCATTTTGGAAACTAGACCCCGTAGGGAACTTATCTAGATGTGTGGTGAGCACCTTGAACCCCAACGTGCTTCACAGAAGTTTATAATAATCAGCTGTAAAAATAAAATTTTCACATTTTTCCCGCAAAAAACGTTTTTCATCCCTTAATTTTGCATTATCATAAGGGTAATAGGATAAATTGCACCATGAAATTTGTTGTGCAATTTCTCCTGAACACGCCGATACCCCATATGTGGAGGCAAACCACTGTTTGGGTGCACGGCAGGGCTCGGAAGGGAAGGAGCGCCATTTGACTTTTTGAATGTAAAATTTGTTTGAATAATTAGCGGACGCCATGTTGCAATTGGGGAGCCCCTGATGTGCCTAAACAGTGGAAACCCCCCACAAGTGACACCATTTTGGAAACTAGACCCCTTAGGGAACTTATCTAGATATGTGGTGAGCACCTTGCACCCCCAGCTGCTTCACAGAAGTTTATAATATTGAGCCATAAAAATAAAATTTTCACATTTTTCCCACAAAAAATGTTTTCCTTTCCCTAATTTTGTACTATCATAAGGGTAACAGGATAAATTGCACCATGAAATTTGTTGTTCAATTTCTCCTGAACACGCCGATACCCCATATGTGGGGGAAAACCACTGCTTTGGTGTACGGCAGGGTTCGGAAGAGAAAGGAGCGCTATGTTGGCTGGGATAGGCAGCAGACACCGTGTCACATTTGAAGAGTCGCTGACATGCAGAAACAGCAGAAACCCCCACAAGTGACCCCATTTTGTAAACTACACCTCTCAAGGAATTCATCTAGGGAAGTAGTGAGTATTTTTTAATTTTTAAATTTATACCATTGGGCAGTGAAAAAAGCATAATTATATTTTTACCACAAAAAAATGTTTTACCCTCAGATTTTACATTTTCACACAGGGCAATGGGTAAAAATGGTGCCGAAATGTGTCACACAATTTCTTCTAAAAGTGGCAATACCCCATATGTGGCTGTATCGTACCACTCAGCCATATGGCGAGATCTGGGGGGGACAGAGTGCTATTTGACAATTGGAGAACAAATTATTGTAGAATAGGCATTTGGATTTGGGAGCACAAAATTTTTTGAATTTCTTTTGGGGGGCAAGGGCCATTTCGCTTTTCCAGAGCCTTTCTGCTACCAGTAACTTGTAAGTCCCTTATATTTTTAACAGATGACGGACCTGTAATTCAGATGAAACCCCTGCGGGATCCATTCACTGTAATGAGGCAGCAGAGTTACTCTGGACTCCGTCTGGCCTCTGTTTAGCGGTGTCCTTTTTTTCAGAAGTGCACAAAACTGTGGCCAACCGCACTTTTATGCACGCCTAAAACAAATGACACCGTGGGATCACAGGCCAGACGGCATCCACAGTGGCCTATATCTGCCTCATTACAGGGAATCTTCCGTCATGGGTTCCGGCTGAATCACATATTTCAGAGATTTACATGGAAACTCTGGCGTAAGTGCTCAGCGCAGAGCGCAGGATAAATGTGTGCCGAGCCAGATCTTTGGGAGACATAATAAACAAATCAGTAGCAGGTGAAGAATTGGTTTTATTTATTTTTTTACGCCGTTCCTAGTGTGATATAACTGATTAGATTTCTTTATTCTACGGGTCGGTGCAATTACAGAGATACCAGATTTATATCGGGTTTTTATGACTGACAGCTGTCACACACTAAGAGACGCTTTTTTTTTGCAAAATCTAGTTTTTGCATCGCCATATTTTGAGAGCTATAATTTTTCCATATTTCGGCCGACAGAGTCATGTGATGGCTTGTTTTTTGCGGGACGAGTTGACATTTTTATTGGTACCATTTGTGGGTACGTGACATTTTTTGATCGCTTTCTATTCCGTTTTTTTGGGAGGTAAAATTAACAAAAACCAACAATTCAGGAATTGTTTTTTGAGGTTTTTTTTTATGCCGTTCTGCGTGTGGTAAAAGTGATCAGGCAGCGTTATTCTTCGGGTCAGTACGTTTACAGCGATACTACACTTACTGTATATTTTTTTATGTTTTGGCGCTTTTACACAATAAAACAATTTTATAGAAAAAATATTTTTTTTGCATTGCTTTATTCTGAGAGGTATAACTTTTTTATTTTTTGGCTGATGGAGCTGTATAGCGGCTTGATTTTTGTGGAACAAGATGACTTTTTCAGCGGTACCATTTCTATTTCCATTTTGCTTTTTGATCGCATTTTTTTCCACTTTTTGTTTGGCGATATGAGGAAAAAGCATAGTTTTTTGCTCCGTTTTTTATTTATTTTTATTACGGTGTACACATAAGGAGTTAATTAGTGTGACAGTTTTATAGCTCGGGTTGTTTCGGACGCGGCAATACCAAATATGTGTACTTTTTTTATTTTTGCATAACTATATGGATTTATCGGTTTAATATTTTATTTATTTATTTTGTATTTTTTTTTAACAGTTTCAAAACATTTTTTTTTACTTTTTTTTACATTTTTACTTAGTCCCTGTATGGGACATTAATTTTTATTTTTCTGATCCCTGATCTCATGTAATGTAATAGACATATATTACATTATATGAGATCTTCACTGACTGTTTCACAGTCTCCTGTCTGGCATCAGCTACAGGCTGAAGCCAGACAGGAAGGACACCATATATGGCAGAGCTGGAGGCGGTCATGTGACCTCCAGCTGCCATAGCAACGCCAGGTCCTGAAAGCAATCAAGGGGTCGTCGGAGAGGTAAGTGGACGACCCCCTCTCCTCCTGCTGTCTCCTATATGCCGCGATCACTATAGATCGCAGCATATAGAAGACAGCAAAGGGTTAACATCACTGGGACCTGATCTAATCAGGTCCCGATGATGTTCCCTGTCAGAGCTAACGCTCTGCACCGCTCTCACAGCGCTTGCAGGACCCAGGGGGTCCTGAGCACTGCGAGACCACCCACCGTTTTTAAACGACCGCGCTGCACAGAGCCCAGGCAGCGCGGACGTTTATCTACAGTGGGCGGTCGGGAAGCGGTTAAGTGGAAAGAGGAAGCAGCAGGTATGTGTTGTTTGGGCGGGAAAGTAGCTCTTCCTTATATAGACGAGCCAGTTCAACCTTTAAAAGAGCTTATCTCTAATGAAACTGATGAATCTCGCCTTTTTCTAAATAATATAAGAAAATACAACATGTGCTTTTATATGACGTCTTCTGGAGCAGATCAAATTGTCTCAATGCCAGGGTTTTGCCCGACCTTTACAATACAAGTATACCACCGTATCGGTTCTTTAATTCCTATGTCCATTTCGCAACCACAATTTTTACAAGTTTATTTCATAGGTGACGAAGAAGAACAAATTAACAGGTGTACTGAGTGCGTGCAAAGCGTAGATAGAAACATAGTTAAAAAATTACAACGAGTACTTCACAACCACAACATTTTGGTGCATGAATTTAAAACGGCTAGAGACAGAATGATCAATGACGATCATTTCAAAGTAGTGATTCACCCAGACCGTGTACCACGTGGTCAACATGAGAGACGATTCAATGCCCCTACTACAAATGAAATAGCTGCTGTAATAGTTAGTAGCGAACAAACTATGTCTCGGGACATCGTTGTGCAGCCGCGCGATGGCATGCTCACTATGATTCCCGATACACATAGATTCTATGACGCTCTCGAGTACCCAATAATTTTTTGGAAAGGACAAGAGGGGTACAGCATTGATATTCCTCAGATAAATCCAATTACCAAACAAGCAATGCCAAGCAAAAAGGTGTCCTGCAAAGATTTTTATGCCTTTCACTTGATGGTCCGTCGCAGCGATTTTAATTTGATGCTTAAGTGTAGGCTCCTACTTCATCAGTTTCTGGTCGACATGTATGTAAAGATGGAAAGTGAGCGCTTAAGGTTCATTTCTTTAAATAAAAAAAAACTGCGCGCAGAAAATTAAATTCACTTGCAAGATGCAATAAGAAATGATGCGGATTTGGATCCAAATAACTTAGGTCAGATGGTGATTCTCCCGTCATCATTTGTAAATAGCCCGAGATACCTACACGAATATACACAAGATGCGTTCACATACGTACGTAATTATGGGAGGCCTGATTAATTTATTACAATGACTTGCAACCCCGCTTGGCCAGAAATCACCAAAGAGCTTATGGCTGGTCAAAATTCAACGGACAGACATGACTTAACAGCCGGAGTATTTAGAATAAAAGTACAGAAGTTGGTAGCTCTACTTACAAAAGGTAACATATTTGGTGATATGCAATGCTTCATGTACTCGATCGAGTGGCAAAAGCGAGGTTTGCCTCATGTGCACTTACTGCTGTGGTTAAAGGAAAAATTGCATCCGAACCAAATTGACGAAATCATATGTGCTGAGATACCAAACCCAGAAACTGATCAAAAGCGCTATGATACAGTGACAAAGAATATGATTCACGGGCCATGTGGTACATTCAATTCTTCATCGCCATGCATGAAGGAAGGAAAATGTACCAAAAAATATCCGAGGAAGCTTTTAAAAGATACTCAAACCAATGACAAAGGTTATCCTTTGTACAGGCGCAGAGCACCAGAGAATGATGGACGCACGACGATTATAAAAACCCGTAGAGGAACACAGGAAATATTGGTGGACAATAGCTGGGTGGTCCCATATTCTCCACTCTTATCAAAAAATGTTAATTCTCATTTAAATGTAGAGTTCTGTAATACGGTACAGGCGATAAAATATATTTGTAAATATATTAATAAGGGTAGCGACCAGGCTATTTTTAACATCCGCCAGCAAGGGAATGTTAACATTGACCCAAGAGATGAGGTGCAGACCTTTAGAACCGGCCGATATGTTAGTAGTAACGAAGCAGAGTGGCGGATCTTAGGTCTGCCTCTGCACGAGAGACACCCAACCGTCACTCATCTCGCGATTCATTTACCCAATGGCGAGAGGGTTTACTTTACGGAAAATAATTTTAGAGAGAGATTAGAAGCACCACCTAAAACTACACTAACTGCATTTTTCCTGTTGTGCCAAAGTGATACGTTTGCAAAAACATTACATTGACGTGCCTCGCTACTATACTTGGAATGTGGCACGGAAGCAATGGAAACGTCATTTACAAGGAACACCTGTCGATGGTTGGCCAGGTGTGAAGGCAGGAGACGCTCTAGGTCGCATTTACACGGTGCACGTTAGCAATTTTGAATGTTATTGCTTGCGTATGCTGCTGAATGTAATAAGGGGTCCAACCAACTTCTCGGATTTAAAAACATTTGAAGGTCAAGAACTTGCAACTTTTCGGCAGGTGTGTGAGAAGATGGGGTTGTTGGAAGATGATAACCACTGGGAAATCAAAGAGAGATTTATCACAAAATAGTAGGACGAGTTGAGAATGGTGAAGGCGGACTTTTTTTCCTTGATGCCCCGGGTGGTACAGGAAAAACTTTCTTGCTTAATTTACTTTTAGCAAAAATTCGTAGCGGTCATAATGTTGCATTAGCTGTGGCTTCCTCTGGAATTGCTGCAACATTGCTAAGCGGTGGACGGACGGCACATTCAGTCTTTAAATTACCTCTTAATCTGGTGAACGAAGAAACCCCATCGTGTAATATCAGCAAGAGCAGTGCCCGTGGCCTCCTGTGCAACAGTGCAAACTAATCGTGTGGGACGAGTGCACAATGTCACACAAACGCGCCATCGAAGTTCTTGATCGTTGTCTACAAGACTTACACAGTAAACAAACAATAATGGGTGGTGTGGTTGTTTTATTGGCTGGGGACTTTAGGCAAACTTTGCCTGTCATCGAGCGAGGCACTGCAGCAGACGGAATTAACGCATGTCTGAAATCCTCATATTTATGGACCAAAGTTGAAAAGTTGCACCTCACCACCAACATGCGTGTCCAGTTATTCAGTGATCTAGAGTCGGGTGCGTACGCTGAGAAACTGCTCGAGATCGGTGAAGGTCGAATCGAAACTGACGAAGAAGGTATGGTTCTATTCACTAACCAATTTTGTCATGTTGTGGATTCGGAAGACGCACTTATTGCTCAAGTTTTTCCAAATTTGCAACAAAACATCCACGATGAAAATTGGCTATGTGAAAGAACTATACTAGCACCAAGAAATGAAACAGTTGCGAAAATCAATAAAATTATCTTGGACCAAGTAACCAGCGATGCAACAACCTACAACTCCGACACAGTCATGTCATCTGAAGACTGTACGCGCTACCCCATGGAGTTTCTTAACTCTTTGGAGCTATCCGGGGTCCCATCTCATAAGCTCGAATTAAAGGTCGGTATACCCGTTTTGTTAATGCGCAACTTGGACGCCCCGAGATTATGTAATGGCACTAGATTGCGAGTCACTGAACTAGGCAGGCACATTGTAAAGGCCACAATTTTAACTGGAGAAGCTAAGGGTGAAAATATTCTTATACCGCGCATCCCAATAATACCCAATAACTTACCCTTTAATTTCAAACGTTTGCAGTTCCCACTTAAAGTTGCATTTTCAATGACCATCAATAAATCGCAAGGGCAAACTTTGAAGGTAGCGGGGATACATTTAGGCACGTCCTGTTTTTCCCACGGTCAGCTATACGTAGCTTGCTCACGTGTTTCTAAATCGCAAAATCTACATATTTTCACTGAACGAAAGAAATCAAATAACATAGTTTACAGGAGTATATTGCAGTAAAAACACATAGATAAATTACCTGCAGATGTCCATTATTCCAATTACATACTAATTCTTTACTAACACGAACAATATTAAATGCAAGTAACTTCAGTCCGACCTGTTTATTAATCAGTGTTTAGTAATCCGTTTGTGATGAAATTTGATATGGATAATTTCAAGCCTGGGGAAGGACATAGGGCTACTTTTTATAAACACACCATACAGGCGAAGATTATATAAAACTGTAAACCTGATTGACTGACACAACTAGCGGTCAACGCACAGCCGAAACCACTGAACTTAGCATCTTGAAATTTGCAGATAGGTTCTATTATAGCTTAAATGAGCACTAAGAAAGGAATTTTGATAATTCCACCCTCAAGAGTTTCCCTCTTAATATTATAGGGGTTCAAAGATTGTATGGAATCAGTCAGTTTTGAAGTTAGACATCTGAAATTTTGGATGTACGAGTAACTAAATAAGATTATTTTTTTTTACTATTAAGATTATTTTTTTTTACTATTAAGATTTTTTTTTTTTTTACTATTAAAATGATCTGTCACGAAATGTGAGCGAAGCCGCGGGTAAAAGCTAGTTATATTATATGTGGGTCTGTGAGGACATTATATTATATGTGGGTCTGTGGAGACATTATATTATATGTGGGTCTGTGGGGACATTATATTATATGTGGGTCTGTGAGGACATTATATTATATGTGGGTCTGTGAGGACATTATATTATATGTGGGTCTGAGGACATTATATTATATGTGGGTCTGTGAGGACATTATGTTATATGTGGGTCTGTGGGGACATTATATTATATGTGGGTCTGTGGTAACATTATATTATATGTGGGTCTGTGGGAACATTTTATTATATGTGGGTCTTTGGTGATATTTTATTATATGTGGGTCTGTAGGGTCATTATATTATATGTGGGGCTGTTGGGACATTATATTATATGTGGGTCGGTGGTAACATATTATATGTGGGTTTGTGGAGACATTATATTATATTTGGGTCTGTGAGGACATTATATTATATGTGGGTCTGTGGGGACAATATATTATATGTTGGTCTGTGGTAACATTATATTATATGTGGGTCTGTGAGGACATTATATTATATGTGGGTCTGTGGGGACATTATATTATATGTGGGTTTGTGGGGACATTATATTATATGTGGGTCGGTGGTAACATATTATATGTGGGTTTGTGGAGACATTATATTATATTTGGGTCTGTGAGGACATTATATTATATGTGGGTCTGTGGGGACAATATATTATATGTTGGTCTGTGGTAACATTATATTATATGTGGGTCTGTGAGGACATTATATTATATGTGGGTCTGTGGGGACATTATATTATATGTGGGTCTGTGGGGACAATATATATGTGGGACTGTGGGACATATTATATGTGGTGCTGTGGGGACATTATATTATATTTGGGACTGTGGGACATTATATTATATGTGGGTCTGTGAGGACATTATATTATATGTGGATCTGTGAGGACATTATATTATATATGGGTCTATGAGGACATTATATTATATGTGGGTCTGTGGGGACATTATATTTATATGTGGGTCTGTGGGGACATTATATTATATGTGGGTCTGTGGTAACATATTATATGTGGGTCTGTGAGGACATTAAATTATATGTGGGTCTGTGAGGACATTATATTATATGTGGGTCTGTGAGGATATTATATTATATGTGGATCTGTGAGGGCATTATATTATATGTGGGTCTGTGAGGACATTATATTATATGGGGGTCTGTGGGGACATTATATTATATGTGGGTCTGTGGTAACATTATATTATATGTGGGTCTGTGAGGACATATTATATGTGGGTCTGTGGTAACATTATATTATATGTGGGTCTGTGGGGACATTATATATGTGGGTCTGTGAGGACATTATATTATATGTGGGTCTGTGGGGACATTATATTATATGTGGGTCTGTGAGGACATTATATTATATGTGGGTCTGTGGGGACATTATATTATATGTGGGTCTGTGGTAACATATTATATGTGGGTCTGTGGGGACATTATATTATATGTGGGTCTGTGGGAACATTATATTATATGTGGGTCTTTGGTGACATTATATTATATGTGGGTCTGTGGGGACATTATATTTATATGTGGGTCTGTGGGGACATTATATTATATGTGGGTCTGTGGGGACATTATATTATATGTGGGTCTGTGAGGACATTATATTATATGTGGGTCTGTGGGGACATTATATTATATGTGGGTCTGTGGTAACATTATATGTGGGTCTGTGAGGACATTAAATTATATGTGGGTCTGTGGTAACATTATATTATATGTGGGTCTGTGGGAACATTATATTATATGTGGGTCTGTGGGAACATTATATTATATGTGGGTCTTTGGTGCCATTATATTATATGTGGGTCTGTGGGGTCAATATATTATATGTGGGTCTGTGGGGGCATTATATTATTTATGGGTCTGTGGGGACGTTATATTATATGTGGAACTGTGGGGACATTATATTATATGTGGGTTTGTGGTAACATTATATTATATGTGGGTCTTTGGGAACATTATATTACAGTGCTGGACAAAAGTATTGGCACCCCTGCAATTCTGTCAGATAATACTCAGTTTCTTCCTGAAAATGATTGCAATCACAAATTCTTTGGTATTATTATCTTCATTTAATTTGTCTTCAATGAAAAAAACACAAAAAGAATTGTCCTAAAGCCAAATTGGATATAATTCCACACCAAACCTAAAAAAGAGGGTGGACAAAAGTATTGGCACCGTTTGAAAAATCATGTGATGCTTCTCTAATTCGTGTAATTAACAGCACCTGTAACTTACCTGTGGCACCTAACAGGTGTTGGCAATAACTAAATCACACTTGCAGCCAGTTAACATGGATTAAAGTTGACTCAACCTCTGTCCTGTGTCCTTGTGTGTACCACATTGAGAATGGAGAAATGAAAGAAGACCAAAGAACTGTTTGAGGACTTGAGAAACCAAATTGTGAGGAAGCATGAGCAATCTCAAGGCTACAAGTCCATCTCCAAAGACCTGAATGTTCCTGTGTCTTCCGTGCGCAGTGTCATCAAGAAGTTTAAAGCCCATGGCACTGTGGCTAACCTCCCTAGATGTGGACGGAAAAGAAAAATTGACGAGAGATTTCAACGCAAGATTGTGCGGATGGTGGATAAAGAACCTCGACTAACATCCAAACAAGTTCAAGCTGCCCTGCAGTCCGAGGGTACAACAGTGTCAACCCGTACTATCCGTCGGCGTCTGAATGAAAAGGGACTGTATGGTAGGATACCCAGGAAGACCCCACTTCTTACCCCGAGACATAAAAAAGTCAGGCTGGAGTTTGCCAAAACTTACCTGAGAAAGCCTAAAACGTTTTGGAAGAATGTTCTCTGGTCAGATGAGACAAAAGTAGAGCTTTTTGGGAAAAAGCATCAACATAGAGTGTACAGGAAAAAAAAAGAGGCATTCAAAGAAAAGAACACGGTCCCTACAGTCAAACATGGCGGAGGTTCCCTGATGTTTTGGGGTTGCTTTGCTGCCTCTGGCACTGGACTGCTTGACTGTGTGCATGGCATTATGAAGTCTGAAGACTACCAACAAATTTTACAGCATAATGTAGGGCCCAGTGTGAGAGGTCATGGGTCTTCCAGCAGGACAATGACCCAAAACACACTTCCAAAAGCACTATAAAATGGTTTGAGAGAAAGCACTGGAGACTTCTAAGGTGGCCAGCAATGAGTCCAGACCTGAATCCCATAGAACACCTGTGGAGAGATCTCAAAATGGCAGTTTGGAGAAGGCACCCTTCAAATATCAGGGACCTGGAGCAGTTTGCCAAAGAAGAATGGTCTACAATTCCAGCAGAGCATTGTAAGAAACTCATTGATGGTTACCGGAAGCGGTTGTTCGCAGTTATTTTGGCTAAAGGTTGTGCAACCAAGTATTAGGCTGAGGGTGCCAATACTTTTGTCCGGCCCTTTTTTGGAGTTTTGTGTGAAATGATCCATGATTTGATTTTTGCTTCATTCTCTTTTGTGTTTTTTCCTTGCAAGCAAATTAAATGAAGATAATAACACCAAAGAATTTGTGATTGCAATCATTTTCAGGAAGAAACTGAGTATTATCTGACAGAATTGCAGGGGTGCCAATACTTTTGGCCAGCACTGTATATGTGGGTCTTTGGTGACATTATATTATATGTGGGTCTGTGGGGACATTATATTATATGTGGGTCTGTGGGGTAATTATTTTATTTGTGGGTTTTGGTAACATTATATTATATGTGAGTCTGTGGGGTCATTATATTATTTGTGGGTCTGTGGTAACATTATATTATATGTGAGTCTGTGGGATCATTATATTATACTAGATGGTGGCACGATTCTAACACATCGGGTATTCTAAAATATGTATGCGGCCGACCGGGTGCATACAGCAGAGCGGTGTTTAAATCTTGCGCCAAAATCGCTGATTGGTCGCGGCCGGCAACCGCGACCAATCAGCAAAGCAGTGTTTAAATTTGGCGGCCATATCGGTGATTGGTCGCAGGCGGCGGCCACGACCAATCTGCAAACCGTGTTAGTGAGGACTGGAGAGCGTGTTTAAATTTGGCAGCAAAATCGCTGATTGGTCGTGGCCGGCAACCGTGACCAATCAGCAAAGCGGTGTTAAAATTTGGCGCCTATATCGCTGATTGTTCACGGCCGGTGGTCGCGACTAATCAGCAGAGCGGCGTTTAAATTTGGCTCCAATAATGCTGATTGGTCGCTGCCAGCGAACGCGACCAATCAGCAGAGCGGTATTTAAATTTGGCGCCAATAATGGTGATTGTTCATGGCCGCGACCAATCAGCAGAGCGGTGTTTAAATTTGGCGCCAATAATGCTGATTAATCGCGACCGGCAACCGCGACCAATCAGCAGAGCGGTGTTTAAATTTTGCGCCAATATCGCTGTTTGGTCGCGGCCGGCCACCGCGACCAATCAGCAAAGCGATGTTTAAATTTGGCGCCAATAATGCTGATTAGTCGCGGCCGGCCACCGCGACCAATAAGCAAAGCGGTGTTTAAATTTGGCGCCAATAATGCTGATTGATCAAGTTCGGCGACCGCGACCAATCAGCAGAGCGGTGTTTAAATTTGGCGCCAATATCGCTGTTTGGTCGCGGCCAGCCACCGCGACCAATCAGCAAAGCGGTGTTTAAATTTGGCGCCAATATCGCTGCTTGGTCGCGGCCGGCCACCGCGACCAATAAGCAAAGCGGTGTTTAAATTTGGCGCCAATAATGCTGATTGGTCAAGTTCGGCGACCGCGAGCAATCAGCAGAGTAGTGTTTAAATTTGGCGACAATACTGCTGATTGGTGAACCACCAAACAATGAGGAGGGCACCATCTAATAAACGGGATCTACCTGCAGCATCTCATAAAATAGTAAGTATGAAAACAGCAAAAAGAAGAGATGCAAACTAGCAGTGATCACCCAAATAGTCAAAAAGTAACCAAATAATTATCAATAACAACAAAGATCCATAAAAATATATCAATTTATTGAATACAAATAATTCCTGACACATATACACAAAATGACAAACCGACAAACAAATAAAACACCATTAAAAATAGTATAGTATAGTATAGTATTTTCATAAATACTGCTGATTGGTCGCGGCCGGCGACCACGACCAATCAGCAGAGCAGGGTTTAAATTTGGTGCCAATATTGCTGATTGTTTGCGGGTGGCGGCCACGACCAATCAGCGAACCGTGTTAGTGAGGACTGGAGAGTGTGTTTAAATTTGGCGCCAAAATCGCTGATTGGTCGCTGCCGGCGACCGCGACCAATCAGCAGAGCAGTGTTTAAATTTGGCGCCAATGTCGCTGATTGGTCGCAGCTGGCGGTCGTGACCAATCAGCAGAGCGGTGTTTAAATTTGGCGCCAATATCGCTGATTGGTCGCAGCTGGCGGTCGCGACCAATCAGCAGAGGGGTGTTTAAATTTGGCGCCAATATTGCTGATTGGTCGCGGTCGCCGGCCGCGACCAATCAGCAGAGCGTTTTTTAAATTTGTCGCCAATCTCGCTGATTTGTCGCGGCTGGTGGCCGCCACCAATCAGCAGAGCGGTGTTTAAATTTGGCGCCAATCTCGCTGATTGGTCGCGGGCAGCGTCCACGACCAATCAGCACAGCAGTGTTTAAATGTGGCGCCAAAATTGCTGATTGGTAGCGGGCAGCGTCCGCGACCAATCAGCACAGCAGTGTTTAAATGTGGCGCTAAAATCAGCACATCAGTGTTTAACCCCTTAAGCCCCGAGGGTGGTTTGCACGTTAATGACCAGGCCAATTTTTACAATTCTGACCACTGTCACTTTATGAGGTAATTACTCTGGAACGCTTCAACGGGTCCCCCTGATTCTGAGATTGTTTTTTCGTGACATATTGTACTTCATGATTGTGGTAAAATTTCTTCGATATCACTTGCGTTTATTTGTGAAAAAAATGGAAATTTGGCGAAAATTTTGAAAATTTAGCAATTTTCAAAATTTAAATTTTTATGCCCTTAAATCAGAGAGATATGTCACGCAAAAGAGTTAATAAATAACATTTCCCACGTGTCTACTTTACATCAGCACAATTTTGGAACCAAAATTTTTTTTTGTTAGGAAGCTATAAGGGTTAAAAGTTGAGCAGCGATTTCTCATTTTTCCAACAAAATTTACAAAACCATCTTTTTAGGGACCACATCACATTTGAAGTCACTTTGAGAGGTCTTTATTAGAGATGAGCGTTGTTCTACTCGAACTGTTCGCCAATCTCAAATTCGAGCTGTTTTGGGCGGTGTTCGAGCCGTTCGGCGAACACGAACAATTTGATAAAAATTCGGCTGTTCGAGGTTATGTTCGATAACTGTTCGTGCACCAAAATCATAACTGGATTTTTTCTCAGTAATGATGAAAATTAATGTTAATACGCAGTTTGAGTGTACAGCGGGGTGGGGGGAGGGGCAGGGGATGGATCTCTGCAGGAACAATGAAGATCTCCATTTTTTTTTCTCTTTCCCGCATTTGCAGTGGGGAGGTGCAATCTGTCAGCCTATCAGCAGCGCACACACGGAGCGAAGTGCTTTTTTTCACACAAGCAAGGGCATGTGTCATTGGCAGTGTATGTCACATGTCCTTGCCCTATAAGACCAAGCCATTTTCCCCGTCGCCACCATTTTCTCACTGCTGCAGCTGCGTGTTAGACGGCACCGCTGTTGCTGTGTGCGCTATACCTTGTTAATTTCAAGCCAATTTTCGCACAAATATACAGATAGCTTGGGAGTAGGGAATAGTTGTGATTGCAGTCCTTTTAAGGACTAGGTTACAGCATTTCCTACGACTTTTATCAGGGAGGTCTGTGCTCTTAAATAGATAGGTTGTGGGAGTAAAGACTAATTGTAATTGGAGTCCTTTTCAGGACTAGGTTACATCAGTTCCTATCAGTTTTTGCCAGGCAGGTCTGTGCCAGTGCTGTGCAAGTTTTTTTCACAGCATTTGGCTGAATCTAGCAAAGCTAATCCTTTTTGGCCTATTGCAGAGTGTGTTAGTCAGTGGAGTAGCCTATCTGTGCTGCAAGATATACCACCTGTGTATAGAATACCAATTTTTTTACTGCACCTAGTGAAGTAAAATCTTTTGGGCATAGCATCATTCTATTAGTCCATCTATACTGACCTCCATCAGGTTGCAAATTAAAACTAATTTTTATCTGCATCTACAGTACCTCTGAAAAAATATTTGGGCTTCTAGCTGTGTGTGGGACTTGTTGTATTAGTCCATCTATACTGACCTCCATCAGGTTGCAAACTGAATATATTTTTTTCTGCATCTACCTCTGAAAAAATATTTGGGCTTCTAGCTGTGTGTGGGTCTTGTTCTATTAATCCATCTATACTGACCTCCATCAGGTTGCAAACTGAATATAAATTTTTTCTGCATCTAGCTCTGAAAAAATATTTGGCCTTCT
This sequence comes from Phyllobates terribilis, assembly GCF_046119375.1. Taxonomy (NCBI): domain Eukaryota; kingdom Metazoa; phylum Chordata; class Amphibia; order Anura; family Dendrobatidae; genus Phyllobates; species Phyllobates terribilis. The sequence continues at coordinate 373,631 of NW_027363645.1, forward strand.
AGCAGTGTGTCGGACTTTCTCTATTAGTCCATCTATACTGACCTCCATCAGGTTGCAAATTAAAAATAATTTGTATCTGCATCTACAGTACCTCTGAAAAAATATTTGGGCTTCTAGCTGTGTGTGGGACTTGTTGTATTAGTCCATCTATACTGACCTCCATCAGGTTGCAAACTGAATATATTTTTTTCTGCATCTACCTCTGAAAAAATATTTGGGCTTCTAGCTGTGTGTGTGTCTTGTTCTATTAATCCATCTATACTGACCTCCATCAGGTTGCAAACTGAATATCATTTTTTTCTGCATCTAGCTCTGAAAAAATATTTGGCCTTCTAGCAGTGTGTCGGACTTTCTCTATTAGTCCATCTATACTGACCTCCATCAGGTTGCAAATTAAAAATAATTTGTATCTGCATCTACAGTACCTCTGAAAAAATATTTGGGCTTCTAGCTGTGTGTGGGACTTGTTGTATTAGTCCATCTATACTGACCTCCATCAGGTTGCAAATTAAAAATAATTTTTATCTGCATCTACAGTACCTCTGAAAAAATATTTGGGCTTCTAGCTGTGTGTGGGACTTGTTGTATTAGTCCATCTATACTGACCTCCATCAGGTTGCAAACTGAATATATTTTTTTCTGCATCTACCTCTGAAAAAATATTTGGGCTTCTAGCTGTGTGTGGGACTTGTTGTATTAGTCCATCTATACTGACCTCCATCAGGTTGCAAATTAAAAATAATTTGTATCTGCATCTACAGTACCTCTGAAAAAATATTTGGGCTTCTAGCTGTGTGTGGGACTTGTTGTATTAGTCCATCTATACTGACCTCCATCAGGTTGCAAATTAAAAATAATTTGTATCTGCATCTACAGTACCTCTGAAAAAATATTTGGGCTTCTAGCTGTGTGTGGGACTTGTTGTATTAGTCCATCTATACTGACCTCCATCAGGTTGCAAATAAATTAAAAATAATTTTTATCTGCATCTACAGTACCTCTGAAAAAATATTTGGGCTTCTAGCTGTGTGTGGGACTTGTTGTATTAGTCCATCTATACTGACCTCCATCAGGTTGCAAACTGAATATATTTTTTTCTGCATCTACCTCTGAAAAAATATTTGGGCTTCTAGCTGTGTGTGGGACTTGTTGTATTAGTCCATCTATACTGACCTCCATCAGGTTGCAAATTAAAAATAATTTGTATCTACATCTACAGTACCTCTGAAAAAATATTTGGGCTTCTAGCTGTGTGTGGGACTTGTTGTATTAGTCCATCTATACTGACCTCCATCAGGTTGCAAATTAAAAATAATTTGTATCTGCATCTACAGTACCTCTGAAAAAATATTTGGGCTTCTAGCTGTGTGTGGGACTTGTTGTATTAGTCCATCTATACTGACCTCCATCAGGTTGCAAATAAATTAAAAATAATTTTTATCTGCATCTACAGTACCTCTGAAAAAATATTTGGGCTTCTAGCTGTGTGTGGGACTTGTTGTATTAGTCCATCTATACTGACCTCCATCAGGTTGCAAACTGAATATATTTTTTTCTGCATCTACCTCTGAAAAAATATTTGGGCTTCTAGCTGTGTGTGGGTCTTGTTCTATTAATCCATCTATACTGACCTCCATCAGGTTGCAAACTGAATATAATTTTTTTCTGCATCTAGCTCTGAAAAAATATTTGGGCTTCTAGCAGTGTGTCGGACTTTCTCTATTAGTCCATCTATACTGACCTCCATCAGGCTGCAAATTAAAAATAATTTGTATCTGCATCTACAGTACCTCTGAAAAAATATTTGGGCTTCTAGCTGTGTGTGGGACTTGTTGTATTAGTCCATCTATACTGACCTCCATCAGGTTGCAAATTAAAAATAATTTTTATCTGCATCTACAGTACCTCTGAAAAAATATTTGGGCTTCTAGCTGTGTGTGGGACTTGTTGTATTAGTCCATCTATACTGACCTCCATCAGGTTGCAAACTGAATATATTTTTTTCTGCATCTACCTCTGAAAAAATATTTGGGCTTCTAGCTGTGTGTGGGACTTGTTGTATTAGTCCATCTATACTGACCTCCATCAGGTTGCAAATTAAAAATAATTTGTATCTGCATCTACAGTACCTCTGAAAAAATATTTGGGCTTCTAGCTGTGTGTGGGACTTGTTGTATTAGTCCATCTATACTGACCTCCATCAGGTTGCAAATTAAAAATAATTTGTATCTGCATCTACAGTACCTCTGAAAAAATATTTGGGCTTCTAGCTGTGTGTGGGACTTGTTGTATTAGTCCATCTATACTGACCTCCATCAGGTTGCAAATAAATTAAAAATAATTTTTATCTGCATCTACAGTACCTCTGAAAAAATATTTGGGCTTCTAGCTGTGTGTGGGACTTGTTGTATTAGTCCATCTATACTGACCTCCATCAGGTTGCAAACTGAATATATTTTTTTCTGCATCTACCTCTGAAAAAATATTTGGGCTTCTAGCTGTGTGTGGGACTTGTTGTATTAGTCCATCTATACTGACCTCCATCAGGTTGCAAATTAAAAATAATTTGTATCTGCATCTACAGTACCTCTGAAAAAATATTTGGGCTTCTAGCTGTGTGTGGGACTTGTTGTATTAGTCCATCTATACTGACCTCCATCAGGTTGCAAATTAAAAATAATTTGTATCTGCATCTACAGTACCTCTGAAAAAAATATTTGGGCTTCTAGCTGTGTGTGGGACTTGTTGTATTAGTCCATCTATACTGAGCTCCATCAGGTTGCAAATTAAAAATAATTTTTATCTGCATCTACAGTACCTCTGAAAAAATATTTGGGCTTCTAGCTGTGTGTGGGACTTGTTGTATTAGTCCATCTATACTGACCTCCATCAGGTTGCAAACTGAATATATTTTTTTCTGCATCTACCTCTGAAAAAATATTTGGGCTTCTAGCTGTGTGTGGGACTTGTTGTATTAGTCCATCTATACTGACCTCCATCAGGTTGCAAATTAAAAATAATTTGTATCTGCATCTACAGTACCTCTGAAAAAATATTTGGGCTTCTAGCTGTGTGTGGGACTTGTATTAGTCCATCTATACTGACCTCCATCAGGTTGCAAATTAAAAATAATTTTTATCTGCATCTACAGTACCTCTGAAAAAATATTTGGGCTTCTAGCTGTGTGTGGGACTTGTTGTATTAGTCCATCTATACTGACCTCCATCAGGTTGCAAACTGAATATATTTTTTTCTGCATCTACCTCTGAAAAAATATTGGGCTTCTAGCTGTGTGTGGGTCTTGTTCTATTAATCCATCTATACTGACCTCCATCAGGTTGCAAACTGAATATAATTTTTTTCAGCATCTAGCTCTGAAAAAATATTTGGCCTTCTAGCAGTGTGTCGGACTTTCTCTATTAGTCCATCTATACTGACCTCCATCAGGTTGCAAATTAAAAATAATTTTTATCTGCATCTACAGTACCTCTGAAAAAATATTTGGGCTTCTAGCTGTGTGTGGGACTTGTTGTATTAGTCCATCTATACTGACCTCCATCAGGTTGCAAATTAAAAATAATTTGTATCTGCATCTACAATACCTCTGAAAAAATATTTGGGCTTCTAGCTGTGTGTGGGACTTGTTGTATTAGTCCATCTATACTGACCTCCATCAGGTTGCAAATTAAAAATAATTTTTATCTGCATCTACAGTACCTCTGAAAAAATATTTGGCTTCTAGCTGTGTGTGGGACTTGTTGTATTAGTCCATCTATACTGACCTCCATCAGGTTGCAAACTGAATATATTTTTTTCTGCATCTACCTCTGAAAAAATATTGGGCTTCTAGCTGTGTGTGGGTCTTGTTCTATTAATCCATCTATACTGACCTCCATCAGGTTGCAAACTGAATATAATTTTTTTCTGCATCTAGCTCTGAAAAAATATTTGGCCTTCTAGCAGTGTGTCGGACTTTCTCTATTAGTCCATCTATACTGACCTCCATCAGGTTGCAAACTGAATATATTTTTTTCTGCATCTAACCCAGCCAATAGTTTTGGCCTAATACCACAGTTTGGCCACTCAGCTCTGCTCGGTTACCATCCATTGTTTTTTTGTGCAAACAACTCCAGAGTTGTGAATTAGTTAACCACCAAAATGAGTGGAAAAAGGCCTGCTGCTGGTGGAAAGGGGAATAGGCGTGTTTGGAAGGGGAAAAAAGGTTGTGTCCGTGGGGTAGGTGTTAAAGCAACAGTAACATCTGCAGAAGAAAGACCATCTTCCAGCCAAACTAAAATGTCTACTTCTTTTAGCGGACAATGTGATAAGATCCCTTTCTTACGGCCACGCCAATCGCTACAAATTCCAGATGAGGCACAAAAACAGCAGGTGCTTCAACGGATATCAAGTGCTCCTTTAAGTGGGCTCTCCTCCACATCAACTTCAACATCACAAATACTCCAGTCCTCAAAGGTGTCACCCAAATCGCACTTGCTTCCTCACAGCTCCCAAATCTCCAGCTGCCCGTCTGAGTATGAGGTAGAACAGATGGTTGAGTCTGCAGAGCTGTTTACTCATACTATAGCCTGGGAATCAGAGGTCGACTCCAGCGCTTCTGTGAATCCAGACGAGGAAATGATCTGCACTGATGCCCAGAATCTTTATGAGTCGGATCCAGGACCAGACGCAGAAGGTTCTGACCATAATGTAGACCCTCATTCCCAAACTGTAACTCCTGTTGGTGGAGACAATGAGGAAGACGATGATAAGACTCAAATACCTGATTGGAGCGACAACTTTAGTTTTTTGTCAGGGCAGGAACAGGTTGGCTCGAGGACGACGGGTGTGATAACACACAGGGTGATGATGATGAGGTTGGAGATCCCACTTACTGTCAACCCACAGTCAGCCAAGAGATGAGGTCAGCAGAGGAGGTGGAGGAAGATGCTAGTGACGACGAGGTCAGGTTGCGCCTTCCTGGACAGAGACGTAGTACTGGAAGCACGTCAACAACTGCATCCTCAAACACAACTCTGCCTCTCACCACAAGTCGTGGTGGCTCTTCAGGTCGCATGGGTGCTAAGCCTTGCATAGCCTGGGCATTTTTTCAGATCGATAAAGATGACCCAACTCGTGTTATCTGTAACATTTGTCAGCAAAAGCTAAGTAGAGGCCAAAAAATACATAGTTTGAGTACTTCATGCATGAACCGGCACATGGACATGAAGCATAAGTTGCAGTGGGAAGCTCAGTGTGCTACAATGCGGCCTAGCCGGCCGGGCCAACCACCGTCTGCCATATCTTGTGCATCCGCGGCCTCTTCATCCTCTGTGACTGGGGGGACAGCAGTCACACCTGTTTTGGGGCGCAGACCTGCCACCTCTTTACCCGCAACAGCCAGCGTGATTGGCAGGTCATCATTTTCTTTGGAGGTGGTAACAGCAGCTGGTGTTGAGCGCTGTCCGACATCGATAGCACCACCTTTGGATCAAGGCAACCTAACATGTCCGCCTGCATCTTCCTCACAGACCGGCAGTTTGCCGGGGACACCCTTATCAACCCCGTCTAAGCACAATAGCCAGCCCTCGGTCCCTCAGATGTGGACAAGTAAAAGACCATTTCCTCCTAGCCATGAGAAAGCTAAGAGGTTGAATTTCACCATCTGCAAGCTCTTGGCTACAGAAATGCTGCCTTTCCGCCTGGTGGACACAGAGGATTTTCGAGACCTTATGTCCGTCGCAGTGCCCCAGTACCAGATGCCCAGTCGGCACTACTTCTCAAAGAAAGGTGTGCCTGCGCTCCACCAGCATGTCGCACACAACATCACCGCTTCTTTGAGAAACTCTGTGTGTGACAGGGTGCATTTCACCACAGACACTTGGACGAGTAGGCATGGACAGGGGCGTTACATGTCGCTGACTGGGCACTGGGTAACTATGGTGACAGCAGGACAAGGGGCTGCTGTCCAAGTCTTGCCGTCCCCACGAGTTGTGCGTCAATCCTCTTTATGTCAAAGTTCCTCCACTGCTTCTGCCTCCTCAACCTCCTCTCGGTCTTCCACCTGCACCCAAAGCCTGTCTGGTCATGCCACAAGCTTTCTAACTGCGCAGAAGGGATCCTGCACACCTCCTTACTATGCTGGCAGTAGGGCTCAACGTCATCAGGCGGTTTTTACATTGAAATGTCTGGGAAATGTGAGTCACACAGCTGAGGAGTTGTGGTCAGCTCTGGAGAACCAATTTCATGAATGGTTGTCTCCACTGGACCTGAAACCAGGGAAGGCCGTGTGCGACAATGCTGCAAACCTGGGTGCGGCCCTTCGCCGGGGCAATGTCACACACGTGCCTTGTATGGCTCACGTGTTGAACCTGGTTGTCCAGCAATTTTTAGCCCACTATCCCAGACTAGATGGCCTTCTGCAGAGGGCACGGTCGCTGTGTGCTCACTTCCGCCGTTCGCATCCCGCAGCTCAGCGACTTACATCTCTACAGAAGTCGTTGGGCCTGCCACTTCACCGGCTAAAATGCGATGTGCCTACCCGGTGGAATTCAACTCTGCACATGTTGCAGCGACTGTGGCAGCACCGACAAGCCCTGGTGCAATACGTTCTGACGTATAGCCTGGGCCAACGAGATTCAGAGGTGGGGCAAATCACGCTGGAGGAGTGGTCTCAGATCAGGGACCTATGCACCCTTCTGCACAGTTTTGAAATGGCGACGAAGATGTTTAGTGCTGACGATGCCATTATCAGCATGACTATTCCGGTGATTTACATGCTGGAGCACATGTTAAACAGAATTCGGAGTCAGGTGGTGGCACAAGAGGAGGTGGAGGAAGTAGAGGAGGAGGAGTTGTATGCGGAAGGGCTAACATCTGCAAGGTCCAGACGGTCGGCAGCACCAAGGCGGCAGGCATGTGAGGGTGGGGGAGATGGTTTTACCAGGGCGCATGGTAGCAGCCAAACTAGTGAGGAAGGTGCAGGAGCCCAGGAAGAAGTGGAGGACGAACTGATGGAAGACTCATCAGATGAGGGAGACCTTGATCACATTTCTGTTGTGCGAGGTTGGGGGGAGAGGACAGAGGAAGGAAGCATGATTGTTACCTCGCCACCAACACAATAGGGACTTGGTGCTCCTGGATGCGCAACACACATGAGTGCCTTCTTGCTGCACTACCTGCAACATGACCCTCGAATTGTGAGAATTAGAAATAATCCTGACTACTGGGTTGCCACACTGTTAGATCCCCGGTACAAAAGTAAATTTGCAGAAATTATTCCTGCCATAGAAAGGGATGCACGCATGCAGGAGTATCAGCAGAGACTGTTGCAGAATCTTACATGTGCTTTTCCACAAAATACCAGTGGTGCACGTAGTGAATCTCACAGTTCCAACTTGCCAACCGTGGGACCGTCAAGTGTTCAGCACTCAAACCGTAACAGAACCACAGTATCTGGTGGTAACATCAATTTTGCGGAATCATTTCACCACTTTTTTAGCCCATCCTTTGCAAGGCCACAGGAGACAAGAAGTCTGACACATAGTCAACGCCTAGAGACGATGGTACAGGAGTATCTCCAAGTAAACATTGAAGCCACGACTGTGTCACTGGACCCTTGCTCTTTTTGGGCTTCCAATCTGGATAAATGGCCGGAGCTAGCCACTTACGCCTTGGAGATCTTGTCATGCCCCGCAGCCAGCGTTCTGTCTGAACGTGTGTTCAGCGCTGCTGGTGGTGTGCTGACAGATAAGCGCACGCGGCTCTCCACTGATAATGTACACAGACTCACGTTCATAAAGATGAACAAATCATGGATCCGAAACGACTTTTCTACCCCTGTGTCATCCTGGGGAGAGTAAAAGCTTGATGATTGTTTAAAATCACCCTACCAACCGTTTTAAGCTTTCAAATTACTAATCATGTTTATCTGTATCTTGACTGGAAAATAATTTGGGCTTTGTAGCAGTGTGCAGCACTGATCCTATTAGGCCATCTATAATAAGCTCCACCAGATTTAAAATTAAAAATAATTTTTAGCTGCATCTAGCCCGGAAAATAATTTTGGGGCTCCGAGATGCGCAAGACACATAAGTGCCTTCTTGCTGCACTACCTGCAGCATGACCCTCATATTGTCAGAATTCGAAGTAATCATGACTACTGGGTTGCCACACTCTTAGATCCCCCAAACTTTTCGATCAACCTTTTCATTTTAATAAAGACCAAAAAAATGGTCATTTTTGAAATTATAAGCATTAGCAGGTTGTTAGAAACTGAAATCAAACAGTTTTCAACTCAAAACTTTATTCTAGGTGATGTTACATTTTCACATAGGACCCCTTGTTCGAAAGGAGCTTCTGAACTCTCTCGTCCATTGAATTTGTCAGGTTTTGGATGGTTTCTGCTTCAATTGTTTTGCATGAGGACAGAATACCCTCCCAGAGCTGTTGCTTAGATGTGAACTGCCTCCCGCCATCATAGACACTCCTTTTAATGATGCTCCAAAGGTTCTGAATGGGGTAGAGGTCAGGGGAGCATGGGGGTCACACCATAAGTTTGTCCCCTTTTATGCCCATATCAGCCAGAGATGCAGATGTTTTATGTGCAGCATGAGATGGTGCATTATCATGCAGAAAAATGATCTTGCTGTGAAATACACGGTTCTTCTTCTTGAACCATGGCAGGAAATGCTGTTTGAGAAAATCCACATACATTATGGAGTTCATCTTTAGCGCCTTCAGGGATCCTAAAGGGGCCGACAATCTCTCTCCCCATGATTCCAGCCCAAAACATTACTCCACCTCCTCCTTGTTGGCGCTGTAGCCGTGTTTGCGTGGGGTGTCCATCAACCAGCCATCCTCCACTCTATCCATCTGGACCATCGAGCGCTGCACGGCACTCATCCGTGAACAAAACAGTTTTGAAATCAGTCTTCATGTAATGTTTGGCCCACTGGAGCCGTTTCTGCTTGTGTGAAGTGGATAGAGGAGGTCGACAGGATGGCGTATGCACAGCTGCAAACCTCTGAAGGACCCTGCATCTTGTTGTTCGGGGGACGTTGGAGGCACAAGCAGCTTCAAAAACTTGTCTGCTGCTATGACAAGGCTTTTTTGCCGCTGCTCTTTCAACCTGACGTAATTGCCTGTAGGAAAGAGTCCTCAATTTGCCCTTATCAGCACGCACACGTGTGTACTGTGAATCAGCTACATACTTCTTGATTGCCAAGACACTTCATCCTGATCATCGCACAATGTTGATTGTAGTCATGCCTTGACCTAAACACTCCACAATTTGTTGCTTCTCAGCAGCCGACACATCCTTTTTCTTTCCCATTTTGGCAGAAAATGTAGGCTGCTGAATAATGTGAGAGAGCCTTCTTAAGTAGTCTTGCCTTTCATTGGACACACCTGACAAACTAATTAGCACTGGTGTCTGCAATTGCTTACAGTGATATAAAGAGCCCTGACACACATCACCATCAATGAGTTTAACTGACAAACAAACAAATTCTTCCCTTATCACTCCTAAACACTTTTTGCATAATAATTTGGAACACAGTGTACATGTGCTTTTCCACAAAACACCAGTGGTTCACGTAGTGAATCTTACAGTTCTAACTTGCCAACCGTGGTCTGTATGGAGTTGTTCAATAAAGGGCCCAAAATTAAGATAACATAGATGGGAGAGGTCTCTATGAATAGGAATTCCTAAGTATTTGATACCCTGTGAGGGCCAGGCAAAGGGAAAGTTGGACTGGATGGAATCCTATATGGATTTGGGGAGGGAGACATCGAGGGCCTCAGACTTCGCTGCATTGATTTTAAAATTTGACCATGTAACAAAGTGATCTATTTCAGCCATAACAGCATGGATGGATATATGTGATTGAGTGATATATACTAGGACATCATCAGCAAATAGAGAGCACTTGTACTCGGTGCCTCCCACCTCAATCCACCTAATATTGGGGTTATGGCGAATTGATGAGAGCAGGTGCTCCGTCACTAGGATGTATAAGAGAGGGGACAGAGAACATCCCTGCCTTGTCCCATTGGTGATTGTGAAAGGTGATGAAAATGTTCTGACGCGCCCCCTGGGTCTTGGGACACCCGGAGCCGGACCCTTTTTGGTGGATGCTGGTGGTTGTAGTCTCCGTGGCGGCAACCCGGTTCCGTGGCTCAGGGCGGTCAAACCAGTGGCGGAACTATTTATGTGGTTTTGATGTTTAAATGTCCGACTACGCCACCCGTGGATTGCGGTCAGAGTGAACCGCCGCTCCAGGGCAGACCGCTGAGGCTGGTGTTGTGGGTGCAGCAGAGCGTAGCATAACTCCCCACGGGAGGAGTATAGCCTCAGGGCAGTGTATGCGGAGGATGGGGGTGATGGTGCAGGGCAGCAGCAGTAATGACACGGAGTCAGTGATGCAGTCCAGGGCCTTTACTCACAGTTCTTATTATCCAGACCACGTCTGCAGGTAACGGCTGCCCACGTCGTACTGTGCTCACCAGGTGAGGGGCTCAGACAACTCCCAGATAACTTTGGAGCGCTTCACAGGACCCCCTTTGTGTGTCCTTTGTCTGGCCTTTCTTACCAACCCTTCTGTCCGGCTGCCTCGGGCCTCCTCTTGGTAAACTTGGCGCCAGTTTCCCTGACCCTATGTGGTGCCTTCCTAGCGGGTGTAGCGAGGGGCTGCGCCACATAAAATGTCACAGCCTCCTGTTTCTAGCTGAGGGTCGTTTCCTGCCTCCACTAGTTTCGGGGACCGGTCTCCCCCTTTGGCCTGACCCCTCCACGCAGGTGGATTCTGGCGTGCGGTGGCGACTCGCCCGTCCGCACCCCTGAGATCCCTTCGTTCCTCGTTCCTGGAGCCTTCTCCGCTCCTCTTCCTTCCTTCTCCCTCTTCCAGGCCTGGGCCTCTGTTACTAGGCCCGCCTCCGGAGCAGAGCTCATGCAGAGCCCCTGCTCCCTGCCACTTCTGCTCAGACTTCTCTGCACTGAACTAAGATGGTGCCCACCTTTTATACTCCCTTCTCAATGCACCCAGGAACTGCTTCCTCCCTGCTCCTGCACTACAGGGTTCCCCTTCCTCAGTGTTCCCTCCCCCCACTCCAGCCAGGGACAGGGACTGTCGTGCCCATCTCAGGGGCATATTGGTCGCCCTGCCCCACGGCAATGTGGTGTAATGCATGCAGGTGTCGGGTCCTGATCCACACTACATCCTTACCTGAGAGTGAGATATCACACCTCTGGGTGAGGTGCAATACCTCTGTAGCAACCGAGCCCTCAGGGTGCTACAGTTCCATTTATCTTCAGCCTAGGTGACGTATTGCGATACAGGGCCGTGATTTTGGCTATAAAAGGGTCCCCTAGACCCCTACCCCAAGCTTTTTAAGAGAATCATATATGGCGTGCCAGGAGACTCTATGGAATGCTTTCTCAGCATCCAACGAGAGTATCTAATTACAAATTTTTAACTGCATCTAGCCCAGGAAATACTTTGTGCCTAGTAGCAGGGTCTGCTAGTCAGCGGATTATCCCGGCTGTTAAGCAAGCTACACCACCTGTAGTTTGGACACTTCATTTTTTCAAAGGAAATGCTTCGGGACCACGGGATACTCAGTGAAGAGCATCAGGAGGCACCCCAAGGCATAGGGGCTGGGACTGGCAGTAGGATGCCTTGCGGTGGACAGCCGAGCTTGATCCTTATAAAAGCTTTTTAACTGCAGCAGCTTTAGTGGACGCTACTGGAGCTGGAATTACGCGGCTGCTGGCATGAGACTTGCCCTCCAATAGATCCTTGTAAATGGATTTAAAGTGTATTCATTCAAATTAGAGAGACAATTTAAATTAAAAAGCTTAGAGCTGCCTCCACCACAGGGGGGCTCGCTCGACCCACCAGCGGACAGGCACCAGTATTGGGAGAGGGGGGCTGGCCATCAGGGTTCACCGCGGCTCTGGCACAAACCCGGCGACACGGAGGTGGCACGGGCAGGAGCGGACTGGCCGTGTCGGCTTCTCACTTTTTGGATTTTAGAAGGGCATGACATGCCTATATCTGTGTCTCCCCCTCCTTTTACTCCTCCACCTCTTTTATTTTCGCATGACTATATGTACTTGTCACTTTTCCATGTGTTAGTTATGTCTTCTGAGCAGTTTGTCAGCTTTTGGACACCTTTGAAGGTGTTTTCTATGTGTTTCTATGTGTTTTTGTTTGCCTGCCATTGGTTTTAACGGTGTTCGAAGGTGTTCGACGAACAGTTCGACGAACAGTTCGGCGAACACACGGGTGTTCGACGAACCGAACCGAACTCGAACACTACGGGGGTGGCTCAACACTAGTCTTTATGACAGAAAATACCCAAAAGTGACACCATTCTAAAAACTGCTCCCCTCAAGGTGCTCAAAACCACATTCAAGAACTTTATTAACCCTTCAGGTGCTTCACAGGAATTTTTTGAATGTGGAAGAAAAAAATGAACATTTAACTTTTTTCACAAAAATGTTACTTTAGACCCATTTTTTTTTATTTTCACAGGGGTAACAAGAAAAAATGGACCCCAAAATTTGTTGTGCAATTTACCCTGGGCACGCAGATACCCAATATGTGGGGAAAAAACACTGTTTGGGCACACGGCAGGGCTCAGAAGGGAAGGAGCGTCATTTGACTTTTTGATTGTAAAATTTGCTTGAATAATTAGCAGACGCCATGTTGTGTTTGGAGAGCCCCAGTGTGCCCAAACATTGGAGCTCCCCCATAAGTGACCCCATTTTGGAAACTAGACCCCCCAAGGCACCTATCTAGATGCATAGTGAGCACTTGGAACCCCCAGGTGCTTCACAAATTGATTTGTAAAAATGAAAAAGTGAAAAAAAAAACACTTTTTCATATTTATGAATCAATTTGTGAAACACCTGGGGGTTCCAAGTGCTCACTATGCATCTAGATAGGTGCCTTGGGGGGTCTAGTTTCCAAAATGGGGTCACTTGTGGGGGAGCTCCAATGTTTGGGCACACAGGGACTCTCCAAAAGCAACATGGTATCCGCTAACAAATTGTCGGCTCAAATTGTTAGCGGACATCATGTTTCATTTGGAGAGCCCCTGTGTGCCCAAACATTGGAGCTCCCCCACAAGTGACCCCATTTTGGAAACTAGACCCCCCAAGGCACCTATCTAGATGCATAGTGAGCACTTGGAACCCCCAGGTACTTCACAAATTGATTCGTAAAAATGAAAAAGTGAAAAAAAAAAGCATTGTTTTTTGCTTCGTTTTTTTTTTTTTTTTTTACCGTGTTCACTGAATGAGTTAACTAGTGGGACAGTTTTATAGGTCAGGTTGTTCCGGACGCGGCGATACCAAATATGTGTACTTTTTTTATTTTTTTGTTTTTTTTTATAATAATATTTATTGATGGGTACATTATATTTTTATTTTTGGTGGATTATTTTTTTTTTTTTTTTTTTATATTTTTGCAATTTTTTTTTTTTTTTTTCACTTTCTGACAGTTTTTATATTTTATTACTTTGTCCCACTCTGGGACTTTCACTTTTTTTTCTCTGATCGCCTGCATGGCACAGGAATGAAGCACCATCCCTGTGTCATGCAGGCTCTCAGCGCTGGACAGGGAGAAGATTGTTTGGAGATGCACTGCGCATGTCCAAACAATCTTCCTGCTGTCTGGTGACCCGGATGTTGTCATGACGACATCGGGTCGTCATGGCAACACCCGGGAAGCCTTTGCAGACAGCGCTGGAAGCCGGAAGAGGAGGTGAGTATCTGCGATCACCTCCCCTTCCCCCCGCAATGCTGCGATCGACTTCGATCAACTTCGATCGCAGCATCGCGGGGGTTAATGTGCTGGGAGCGGTGCAGGACCGCTCCCTGCACATAGTATCGGGTGTCAGCTGTGAAAATCAGCTGACACCCGGCGGCGATCACGCCCGCACAGCCTGTGTGCGCGCGCGCGATCGCCATGACGTACTAATACAGGTCTGGCTCTTAAGTCCCAGGGCACAGATGCGTATTAGTACGTCAGATGTTGTTAAGGGGTTAAATGTGGCTCCAAGATCGCTGATTGGACGCGTGCAGTGGCCGCGACCAATCTGCACAGCGGTTTTAACTTTTGCGCCAAGATCACTGATTGGTCGTGGCAGGAGAGCGCGACCAATCAGCGAATCGTATTGGTGAGGACCGGGGAGCGGAATCGTATTGGTGAGGACCGGGGAGCGTCGCTGTTTGTGCGGGTACTTCCGCTGCGAGAAGCCGGGAGATGAGCGACTGCTCGCAGCAGAAGTGTCCCGACCCGCAGCGCCGCTCCCCGGTCCTCCCTTGACACCCTAGCCGCATGGATGTCAGCGCCGCTGCCTGTGCGGCTACTTCCGCTGCAAGAAGCCGGGAGATGAGTGGCTGCTCGCAGCAGAAGTATCCCGACCCGCAGTGCCGCTCCCCGGTTCTCCCTTGACACCCTAGCCGCATGGAGGTCAGCAGCGCCGGCGGTCGAGGTCCTTCTGCTGCTATCGGCCGGGAGATGAGCGCCTTGCGCCGGTCATCTCCCTGCTGCATCTCCGTCCCGCAGATGAGCCGCTAACGGCTGCCATCTTTTTTCAGAAATCCCGCGGCGCTGATTGGCCGCTGCCAGACCAATGAGCGACGCGGGATTTCCTGCACAGACAGAAAGACAGACAGACGGGATAAGACGATTATATATATAGATGTGTCCTGTGTGGTGTAGTATATAGAGGATCTGTCAGCTCTCCTGTGTGGTATAGTATATAGAGGATCGGTCAGCTCTCCTATGTGGTATAGTATATAGAGGATCTGTCAGCTCTCCTGTGTGGTGTAGTATATACAGGATATATAATTTCTCCTGTGTGGTGTATTATATAGAGAATGTGTCCTGTGTGGTGTAGTATATAGAGGATCTGTCAGCTCTCCTGTGTGGTGTAGTATATAGAGGATCAGTCAGCTCTCCTATGTGGTATAGTATATAGAGGATCTGTCAGCTCTCCTGTGTGGTGTAGTATATAGTGGATCTGTCAGCTCTCCTGTGTGGTGTAGTATATAGAGGATCTGTCAGTTCTCGTGTGTGGTGTAGTATATACAGGATCTGTCAGCTCTCCTGTGTGGTGTAGTATATAGGTAGTTAATAGAGGATCTGTCAGCTCTCCTGTGTGGTGTAGTATATAGAGGATCAGTCAGCTCTCCTATGTGGTATAGTATATACAGGATCTGTCAGCTCTCCTGTGTGGTGTAGTATATAGAGGATCTGTCAGCTCTCCTGTGTGGTGTAGTATATAGAGGATCTGTCAGCTCTCCTGTGTGGTGTAGTATATAGAGGATCTGTCAGCTCTCCTGTGTGGTGTAGTATATAGAGGATCTGTCCGCTCTCCTGTGTGGTGCAATATGGAGGATCTGTCAGCTCTCCTGCGTGGTGTAGTATATAGGTAATTAATAGATGATCTGTCAGCTCTCCTATGTGGTATAGTATATAGAGGATCTGTCAGTTCTCCTGTGTGGTGTAGTATATAGAGGATCTGTCAGCTCTCCTGTGTGATGTAGTATATAGAGGATCTGTCAGCTCTCCTGTGTGGTGTAGTATATAGAGGATCTGTCAGCTCTCCTGTGTGGTGTAGTATATACAGGATCTGTCAGCTCTCCTGTGTGGTGTATTACATAGAGGATCTGTCAGCTCTCCTGTGTGGTGAAGTATAAAGAGGATCTGTCAGCTCTCCTGTGTGGTGTAGTATATAGAGGATCTGTCAGCTCTCCCGTGTGGTGTGGTATATAGAGGATCTGTCAGCTCTCCTGTGTGGTGTATTACATAGAGGATCTGTCAGCTCTCCTGTGTGGTGAAGTATATAGAGGATCTGTCAGCTCTCCTGTGTGGTGTAGTATATAGAGGATCTGTCAGCTCTCCCGTGTGGTGTAGTATATAGAGGATCTGTCAGCTCTCCTGTGTGGTGTAGTATATAGAGGATCTGTCCGCTCTCCTGTGTGGTGCAGTATAGAGGATCTGTCAGCTCTCCTGCGTGGTGTAGTATATAGGTAGTTAATAGAGGATCTGTCAGCTCTCCTATATGGTATAGTATATAGAGGATCTGTCAGCTCTCCTGTGTGGTGTAGTATATAGAGGATCTGTCAGCTCTCCTGTGTGGTGTAGTATATAGAGGATCTGTCAGCGCTCCTGTGTGGTCTAGTATATAGAGGATCTGTCAGCTCTCCTGTGGGGTGTAGTATGTAGCGGATCTGTCAGCTCTCCTGTGTGGTGTAGCATATACAGGATCTGTCAGCTCTCATGTGTGGTGCAGTATAGAGGATCTGTCAGCTCTCCTGTGTTGTGTAGTATAGAGGATCTGTCAGCTCTCCTGTGTTGTGTAGTATATAGAGGATCTGTCAGTTCTCCTGTGTTGTGTAGTATATAGAGGATCTGTCAGCTCTCCTGTGTTGTGTAGTATAGAGGATCTGTCAGCTCTCCTGTGTTGTGTAGTATAGAGGATCTGTCAGCTGTCCTGTGTTGTGTAGTATATACTGTATCTCCTGCTGACGATTCTCCTGCTGCCTGTGACGTCACATTGAAAGAGCAGCTCCTACTCTTTCATCCTGCTCTGTCGGCGAAGCACCACTGCCGACGTCATTTAGAAGGAAAGCCAGCTCCCCGCTGCCTAGATGGGGGAAGTTGACTGTCAATCAGCAAGACTACTCAGCAGTGACACTTGTCAGACACTGCAGATTTCATGAAGAGGTGTGTACAGTGTCCATTTTAGGACATGATCAGATATCAAAGTCAAACATGAGAATAATGTCAGTTTGAGGCTAAATACCCTGTCTGAGAACTTACTTTAACATGTGACTTTGATATGTGACTTTGACATCTGACTTTTACAACTGATAATAATAAAAAAAAAGTTCACTGTACGATGCTGGGACTTGAACCCAAAACTCTGCCTAGAAGCCAGTACACCTACCATTGAGCTATACACTCAGTTGAAATAACTTAGGCATTCTATTTGGTTGTGATTTTCAGTGCAAATCTGTCTGAAACTCATTGGGACTTCTACACAGACCTCGTCCATGTCGAATTCAAATGATGTGTGACTTTGATATGTGACTCTGATATCTCACTTTTTTCAAACATCAGAATCAGAATCACAATGACTTTTAAACACCCTGAGTATTTTCAGGGTTGATCCCATAAGCCAAGAAAAACTACCAGTCCCTATCATTTGACCCTATGGTTGAAATTTAAAGCTTCAGGCTCATTTAGTGGAGCTTCTGGGTTCAAATCCCAGAAGCAGAAGAATATATATACAGTACAGTTGAAACAAGAAGTTTACATGTACTGTATGTAAATGCCTTAAAACATTATCTCTCTCTCATTATTCTGGCATTTGGCAAAATTAAAACTTATTGCGATCCTAATTGATCTAAAACGGGAAAGATTTATTCTGATTTCATGCCAGATATTGAGAAAAACATGCATATGTGTCTTTTTATATAGTGTATGTAAACTTCTGGTTTCAACTGTATATATATATATATATATATATATATATATATATACAGTACAGACCAAAAGTTTGGACACACCTTCTCATTTTAAGATTTTTCTGTATTTTCATGACTAAGAAAATTGTACATTCACACTGAAGGCATCAAAACTATGAATTAACACATGTGGAATTATATACTTAACAAAAAAGTGTGAAACAACTGAAAATATGTCTTTTATTCTAGGTTCTTCAAAGTAGCCACCTTTTGCTTTGATGACTGCTTTGCACACTCTTGGCATTCTCTTGATGAGCTTCAAGAGGTAGTCACCGGAAATGGTTTTCACTTCACAGGTGTGCCCTGTCAGGTTTAATAAGTGGGATTTCTTGCCTTATAAATGGGGTTGGGACCATCAGTTGTGTTGTGCAGAAGTCTGGTGGATACACAGCTGATAGTCCTACTGAATAGACTGTTAGAATTTGTATTATGGCAAAAAAAGTAGCTAAGTAAAGAAAAACGAGTGGCCATCATTACTTTAAGAAATGAAGGTCAGTCAGTCCAAAAAATTGGGAAAACTTTGAAAGTGTCCCCAAGTGCAGTTGCAAAAACCATCAAGCGCTACAAAGAAACTGGCTCATATGAGGACCGCCCCTGGAAAAGAAGACCAAGAGTCACCTTTGTTTCTGAGGATAAGTTTGTCCGAGTCACCAGCTCAGAAATCGCAGGTTAACAGCAGCTCAGATTAGAGACCAGGTCAATGCCACACAGAGTTCTAGCAGCAGACACATCTCTACAACTACTGTTAAGAGGAGACTTTGTGCAGCAGGCCTTCATGGTAAAATAGCTGCTAGGAAACCACTGCTAAGGACAGGCAACAAGCAGAAGAGACTTGTTTGGGCTAAAGAACACAAGGAATGGACATTAGACCAGTGGAAATCTGTGCTTTGGTCTGATGAGTCCAAATTTGAGATCTTTGGTTCCAACCACAGTGTCTTTGTGCGACGCAGAAAAGGTGAACGGATGGACTCTACATGCCTTGTTCCCACCGTGAAGCATGGAGGAGGAGGTGTGATGGTGTGGGGGTGCTTTGCTGGTGACACTGTTGGGGATTTATTCAAAATTGAAGGCATACTGAACCAGCATGGCTACCTCAGCATCTTGCAGTGGCATGCTATTCCATCCGGTTTGCGTTTAGTTGGACCATCAGTTATTTTTCAACAGGACAATGACCCCAAACACACCTCCAGGCTGTGTAAGGGCTATTTTACCAAGAAGGAGAGTGATGGGGTGCTACGCCAGATGACCTGGTCTCCACAGTCACCAGACCTGAACCCAATCGAGATTGTTTGGGGTGAGCTGGACCGCAGAGTGAAGGCAAAAGGGCCAACAAGTGCTAAGCATCTCTGGGAACTCCTTCAAGATTGTTGGAAGACCATTTCCGGTGACTACCTCTTGAAGCTCATCAAGAGAATGCCAAGAGTGTGCAAAGCAGTCATCAAAGCAAAAGGTGGCTACTTTGAAGAACCTAGAATATAAGACATATTTTCAGTTGTTTCACACTTTTTTGTTAGCTATATAATTCCACATGTGTTAATTCATAGTTTTGATGCCTTCAGTGTGAATGTACAATTTTCATTGTCATAAAAATACAGAAAAACCTTTAAATGAGAAGGTGTGTCCAAACTTTTGGTCTGTACTGTATATATAGTACAGACCAAAAGTTTAGACACACCTTCTCATTTAGACTGTGTGCCCACGATGCGTTTTTAAGCGTTTCTGCAGCGGCAAAAACGCTGCAGAAACGCTAAAAAAAAGCATGGTAGAAGGCCTGCCATGTCCCCCAATGATAATCCGCATGTGCTATGCACATTCTGCGGAGATTTTCGCTGCGGATTATCATTGCGGAAAAAAACGCAGCACTACCAATTATTTTGCGGAAGTGCTGCGTTTTCGCCGCCTTGACTTGCATTGCAATGCGCCAATTCCGCAAGACTGCATCTGTACTTGCGTAATTGGCGCGTTATAATGTGCGGATGCTACCCGGGTGTGGAGGACAGGAGACTCTCCTCCACACCCAGGTACCATTATAAAAGCTGTAAAAAAAAGAATAAAATAAAAAATAAAGATTATATTCACCTTCCGACGACCCCCGGACTCCTTCCCTGTGCTTGCCGATAGATCGCGCAGGACTGAAGGACCTGCGGTGACGTCACAGTCATGTGACGGCAGGTCCTTCAGTACAGCGTACCGCGGTCTGTCGGCAGCCAGCACAGGAGCGCAGCGAGTCTGCAGGGGCCATCGGAAGGTAAGTATAGGTTTATTTTTTATTTTTTAACATTCTCTCGGGTCACACTATATAAATCCATGCCGGTTGCATGGATTTATATAGTGTGACCGAGTTGTCAAGCACTTTCCAAGTGATGCTAAAATCGCTTGGAAAGCGCTTGACACCCGCATTCGGAAATGCAAGTGAAGAACGCTTCATTTCCGCATGTCCCTGGCAGGAAAACGCATGTACAATCCGCATGCGTTTTTTTCTGCCAGGGAGATGCAGAAACGCTCAGGAAAAAATCCTGAGCATTTCTGCATCGTGGGCACATAGCCTTAAAGATTTTTCTGTATTTTCATGACTTTGAAAATTGTACATTCACACTGAAGGCATCAAAACTATGAATTAACACATGTGGAATTATATACTTAACAAAAAAGTGTGAAACAACGGAAAATATGTTTTATATTCTAGGTTCTTCAAAGTAGCCACCTTTTGCTTTGATGACTGCTTTGCACACTCTTCGCATTCTCTTCATGAGCTTCATGAGGTAGTCACCGGAAATGGTCTTCCAACAATCTTGACGGAATTCCCAGAGATGCTTAGCACTTGTTGGCCCTTTTGCCTTCACTCTGCGGTCCAGCTCACCCCAAACCATCTCGATTGGGTTCAGGTCTGGTGACTGTGGAGGCCAGGTCATCTGGCGTAGCACCCCATGACTCTCCTTCTTGATCAAATAGCCCTTACACAGCCTGGAGGTGTGTTTGGGGTCATTGTCCTGTTGAAAAATAAATGATGGTCCAACTAAACTCAAACCGGATGGAATAGCATGCCGCTGCAAGATGAAGTGGTAGCCATGCTGGTTCAGTATACCTTCAATTTTGAATAAATCCCCAACAGTGTCACCAGCAAAGCACCCCCACACCATCACACCTCCTCCTCCATGCTTCACGGTGGGAACCAGGCACGTAGAGTCCATCCGTTCACCTTTTCTGCGTCGCACAAAGACACGGTGGTTGGAACCAAAGATCTCAAATTTGGACTCATCAGACCAAAGCACAGATTTCCACTGGTCTAATGTCCATTCCTTGTGTTCTTTAGCCCAAACAAGTCTCTTCTGCTTGTTGCCTGCCCTTAGCAGTGGTTTCCTAGCAGCTATTTTACCATGAAGGCCTGCTGCACAAAGTCTCCTCTTAACAGTTGTTGTAGAGATGTGTCTGCTGCTAGAACTCTGTGTGGCATTGACCTGGTCTCTAATCTGAGCTGCTGTTAACCTGCAATTTCTGAGGCTGGTGACTCGGATAAACTTATCCTCAGAAGCAGAGGTGACTCTTGGTCTTCCTTTCCTGGGGCGGTCCTCATGTGAGCCAGTTTCTTTGTAGCGCTTGATGGTTTTTGCAACTGCACTTGGGGACACATTCAAAGTTTGCCCAATTTTTCAGACTGACTGACCTTCATTTCTTAAAGTAATGATGGCCACTCGTTTTTCTTTACTTAGAATTTGTATTATGGCAAGAAAAAAGCAGCTAACAGTCTATTCAGTAGGACTATCAGCTGTGTATCCACCTGACTTCTGCACAACACACCTAATGGTCCCAACCCCATTTATAAGGCAAGAAATCCCACTTATTAAACCTGACAGGGCACACCTGTGAAGTGAAAACCATTTCCGGTGACTACCTCTTGAAGCTCATCAAGAGAATGCCAAGAGTATGCAAAGCAGTCATCAAAGCAAAAGGTGGCTACTTTGAAGAACCTAGAATATAAGACATATTTTCAGTTGTTTCACACTTTTTTGTTAAGTATATAATTCCACATGTGTTAATTCATAGTTTTGATGCCTTCAGTGTGAATGTACAATTTTCAAAGTCATGAAAATACAGAAAAATCTTTAAATGAGAAGGTGTGTCCAAACTTTTGGTTTGTACTGTATATACACAGTGGGGAAAAAAGAATTTAGTCAGTCACCAATTGTGCAAGTTCTCTCACTTAAAAAGATGAGAGAGGCCTGTAATTGACATCATAGTTAGACCTCAACTATGAGAGACAAAATGAGAAAACAAATCCTGAAAATCACATTGTCTGATTTTGAAAGAATTTTTTTTTAAATTTTGGTGGAAAATAAGTATTTGGTCAATTACAAACAAGTAAGATTTCTGGCTCTCACAGACCTGTAACATCTTCTTTAAGAGGCTCCTCTGTCCTCCACTCATTACCTGTAGCACTGGCACCTGTTTGAACTTGTTATCAGTATAAAAGACACCTGTCCGCAACCTCAAACAGTCACACTCCAAACTCCACTATGGTGAAGACCAAAGAGCTGCGAATGACACCAGAAACAAAATTGTAGCCCTGCACCATGCTGGGAAGACTGAATCTGCAATAGGCAAGCAGCTTGGTGTGAAGAAATCAACTGTGGGAGCAATAATTTGAAAATGGGAGACATACAAGACCACTGATAATCTCCCTTGATCTGGGGTTCCACACAAGATCTCACCCGTGGGGCCAAAATGATCTCAAGAACGGTGAGCAAAAATCCCAGAACCACACAGGGGCATCTAGTGAATGACCTGCAGAGAGCTGGGACCAACGTTACACAGGCTACCATCAGTAACACACTACGACGCCAGGGACTCAGATCCTGCAGTGCCAGACGTGTCCCCCTGATTAAGCCATTATGACGCGCCCCTGGGCCTGTGTCGCGCTGCGTTGCGCACGCGGGAGCTTACCCGGAGCCGGATCTCTTGAGGGTTGTAGTCTCGTGGCGGTGATCCGGTCCGTGCCCAGGGAGTCAGACTAAGTGGCGCTGTATTAGCGGTAGATGTTGGACGACTACGCCACCCGTTGAGTACAGCTAAGGAGCTGCTGCTGCAGGGCAGACCGCTGAGGCCGGTGGTAGGATTGTGCAGCGTGATAGTATAACCCCCAACGGGAGGGGTATGGCCTCAGGGCAGCCGACGTGGATGATGGGGGTAGCAGGAACCACTCGGAGACGGTACGGTGTAGTTCAGGGTCCTTACTGGTGACAACGATACACCCTCCCGGAGTACTGGCTAGCGATTGGGGCCTGGTCAGTCCTTGAGCAGATGGGATCTCCCCTGGCCAGGCGGAGTTGTAGGCCTCCCAAACTAACGATACTCTTCTGGCTACCTTGCTAGAAGCGGGTATAAGTAGCCCACGTCCCTGAGTGTACCGTGTGGTGCTCACCCGTATGGCCGGTGACTCGGGGCCTTCTAGTAGCTTCCGCTCCACGAAGGCGGTGCTGGTCCCACGCGTGTGACCGTGCCTTCGGGTTTCTGGGCCAGAGGACCTGCAATCCCCTGCCGGTCGGTTTCTGCTGCTGGATAGGAGTTAGTCCCCACAGCCTCGGACTCCGGGTCCGGTGATAACTTCTCAGTCAGGGCGAGCTCTGCAGCTGCCAGCCCCTGACTCCTTGTAGCACTGCTCCCACAGAGCTCCTGATGTTCTTTTCCTATATCTGCTTCTCTTCTCTGTCTCTACTTCTTCTCTACTCACTAACCCTGCCTCAGCCCTAGGTTTATATAGGGGAAGTTCTTCCCCTCCCAGGGACTGGGCAGGAGGTGTGGCATGCACAGGATCCCTGACCAAGAGACCTCCCACCTGCTCTCAGACATAACATTGCCGTTACTGTGGAAACCAGACCCCTGGGGTGCCACATTCCCCCCTAGTGAAATTTAGTACTCCGGGACTAAACATATTTTTAGAAAAACATAACAAGATAATAACAATAATAATACAATAAGAAAAACACATAAAGATGGTTACGGCGTGTCCGCAACCGGGCGCAGTCTTTGAAGAAAAGCAAGGTGTCCATTTCACCAAAACAGGGAGACGTAACCAGGTAGGGGTCTGTCCTGCCCCGAGTCCTTAACAGTCTTTAGTCCGTCCTGGGTTACGCTCCAACTATACACAAAGGATTCCCGGTAAATCCACCAAGGACTCCTATAAATAACTAGAAACACATAATTATACACAAGCAACAAGAAAAACAGGTAACCACAAATAAAACAATTTATACACTTCAAATCCTCCAACGTGCGGGTAACTGGCCTCTAGTGGCCCTAGTGGACCTACGGAGCTGACTGTCTAGCCCTGAACTACAGGGTGTAGGAGCTGTCAAGGGTAAACTGGGCAGCTGTCTACCGGCTCTTTGACTCACTAGGGGTACGGCAGGCTCACTATAAGCAGAGGGTTGATCCTCCTGTTCTGCTTGTGTGGAGTCTTCTGCCTCCTGGACCGGCTGCTCTTCCAGCTCTACCTGTTGCTCCGTAGGCACTTGGGATGCTGGTTGGAGGAACGTGAGGACGGGTACCACAACTGCACCATTGACTTGAGTCCAGGACCGAGGGAAGTCTCCGAGCACAGTACTAACCATATCTTCCCTTTCCTCTACGGGTTGATGGTCTTCCTGTTCCTCTTCAGGGTTCCGTAGCTGTTCAGGACACTTCTTCAGGTGATCCCGGGATACAATGGCTATGGTCTCCCCTCCGTCTTTACTGATGGTACAGACTTTCGGGTTCTCGTGGCTTGAGGGCAGTACGGTGTACGGGTCCTTCTCCCACTGGTCGTCCAACTTGTGGAGCCGTCTTTTCCTCTTCAAGACCTGCTCTCCGGGTACCAGGGGAACAGCGGGAGCATACTGGTTGTAAGTTTTCTCTTGTCTTTCCCTAGCCTGACAGAGACTTCGCTCCACGCTCTCCTGTACTTTCCGGTACTGCTGCTGCCTCTCTGTGTCCCAGTCTGCTTCTGGTGAAGTGTCCTCGGGTGTCAGGACTCCCATTTCCAGGTCAACAGGTAACTTACCAGGTCTCGCCCTCATTAGGTAAGCCGGGGTACAGTTGGTGGAACCTACCGGGATGTGGTTGTATAGGTCCACTAGATCGGGCAGCTTCTCAGGCCACAGACTGCGTTCTTCCAGGGGCAACGTTTTCAGGAGATCCATTACCACCTGGTTCATTTTCTCACAAAGTCCATTAGTTTGCGGATGATAGGGTGTCGTCCTTATCTTCCGGCAGCCATACAGATTGCAGAATTCCTGGAAGACCTCCGCTTCAAAGGCAGGTCCCTGGTCCGTCAGCACTTGGTCCGGGTACCCGTGTGGACGGCAGAAGTGCTGCTGGAAGGCTCTAGCTGCTGTTTGAGCCGTTAAGTCCTTAACGGGGACGACAACCAAGAACCGGGAGTAATGATCCACAATGGTTAACGCGTAGACGTAGCCACTTCTGCTTGGGGTCAGTTTTACATGATCCAAGGCTACCAGTTCCAACGGCTGCCGGGTGACGATGGACTGCAGGGGAGTCTTCTGGCTGGCACGGTCCTTCCTTCTTAGGTTGCACGGGCCACAGTCTCTGCACCACCTCTCGATGGTTCCCCTCATGCCTACCCAGTGGAACCGCCCATGCAGCAGGAACTCCAGCTTCTTCCATCCGAAGTGTCCAGCCCCGTCGTGGTATGCTTCCATCACCATGGCTGCGTCTCTCCGTGGCACCACTACTTGCCAGATTAGTTCATGCGTCCGGGAGTTAACCATTCTGCGGCACAACTTCCCCTTGTAAAGGAACAGTCGACTCTTCTCAGCCCACAGTTGCTTGGCTTCCTCCGGAGCGTCTGGGTCAAGGCGAGCCTCTGGCCGAGTCAGCATCTCCTTCACCAGCCGGACGGCAGGGTCACTGTCTTGCGTTTCCTCCCAGTTGTAGTGAGGCAAGGGGTTAAACGTAGCGGCTTGCTTACTCCTTACCCGATGGGAATACTGGATAGTCCCATGACGGTGGAACGCGGGGAGTTCGACTTCTTCCAGTCCCTCTGGATCTTCTCCTACGTCCGGTAGGTTTGGCATCCTGGACAGGGCGTCCGCGTTGGTATTGGAGCGTCCTGCCCGGTATTTGATTGTGAACTCGTAGTTGGACAGACGGGCCATCCATCTCTGCTCTAGGGCACCGAGTCTTGCCGTGTCCAGGTGTGTCAACGGGTTGTTATCCGTGTACACGGTGAACCGGGAAGAAGCGAGGTAGTGCTTAAAGCGTTCGGTGACTGCCCACACCACTGCCAGGAACTCTAGCTTAAATGAGCTGTAATTCTCAGGGTTTCTTTCGGTGGGTCGCAGTTTTCGGCTGGCGTAAGCGATTACTCGTTCTTTCCCCTGCTGGATCTGGGATAGCACGGCTCCTAGCCCGATGTTACTTGCGTCGGTGTAGAGGATAAAGGGCTGGCTGTAATCAGGGTACGCCAGGATTTCATCCCCCGTGAGGGCCATCTTCAGCTGGCGGAAGGACTCTTCTTCTAACTTCTCCCATCTGAAGGGTAGCTTCTGGTTCTTAGCCTTCCGGGACTGGCCTATCAGGAGGTCCTGCATAGGAGCTGCCTTTTTGGTGAAACCGGGGATGAATCTGCGGTAATAGCCTACCAACCCGAGGAACTGCCGCACTTCCTTTACACTGGAGGGACTTGGCCATTCCTTAATTGCGGTGATCTTATCAGGGTCGGGAGCCACTCCATCAGCGCTCACCACGTGTCCCAGGTACTGCACCTTTGGTTTCAGGAGGTGACACTTGGAGGGTTTCACCTTTAGGCCGTAGCTTGCCAGAGCTTCGAACACTTCTGCCAGGTGTTTCAGGTGGTCCTCATACGTCTTGGAATATACGATGACATCGTCCAGGTACAGCAGGACCGTCTCAAAGTTTCTGTGGCCCAGACAGCACTCCATTAATCGTTGGAAGGTTCCTGGTGCATTGCAGAGTCCGAACGGCATGCAGGTAAACTCGCTAAGTCCCATCGGGGTGAATGCGGTCTTCTCCCGGTCCGCCTCTGCTACAGGAACCTGCCAGTACCCACTAGTGAGATCCAAGGTAGAGAAGAAGTTAGCAGATCTTAAAGCAGCCAAAGACTCCTCTATCCTTGGTAAGGGGTACGCATCCTTGTGTGTGATACGGTTGATTTTCCGGTAATCTACACACATCCTCATGGTGTTGTCTTTCTTTTTGACTAAGACTAGTGGAGCTGCCCAGGGGCTACAGCTATCCCTGATCACCCCAGCCTCCGTCATGTCTCTAAGCATCCCCTTGGCGTGTTGGTAGTGTGCAGGGGGTACGGGTCGATACCTCTCTTTTATGGGAGGATAGTCTCCCGTGGGGATGTGGTGTTCTACCCCCTTGACTCGCCCGAAGTCTAACGGGTGTTTACTAAACACTCTCTCGTACTCTTGAACCACCCGATAGACTCCCTGTTTCTGGTGTGAGGGAGTGGAGTCAGTACCCAAATGTAGTTGCTGACACCAGTCCTCCATTGTTTTCTGAGAGCCGTTACCTTCCTCCGGGGAAGATGGAGGCAAGGGTTCTACGGACTGTATGGAATCTTGATTGATGGTATACAATTTGGCTAGCGTGGCATACCGGGGCAGGTACACTTCCCTCTTCCCGATATTTATTATGCGAACGGGCACCCTCCCATGGCGTACATTGACCACCCCCCGTGCTGTCAAAATGGTGGGCCTACTGTCTGAGTAAACTGGTTCTACCATTGCCTGGTAATCTCTACCTCTCAGACCAATAGCTGCCCGGCACCAAATCATCATTTCACTTTTCGGGGGCATGGCAATAGGGAAAGGGTCACACATTCGCACGCTACCAATCTCACCACCGGAGAGTTCTAGCTGTTGCCGTCGCATCAGTGCCCGGATCTCTTTCTGGAGCACTCGCTGCTGGCCGGAGCTGGCGTTCTTGGCAACCTGCTGTAAAAGGAAAATCACCTCTGCAAGACAATTTTCAATTACATTAGTTCCTAGAGTTATCTTTGGGTGACTCTCGTGTTTGTCAATGTCTACAATGATCAGTCCCTGTGCTGCCAGTTCGACTCTACCGATTTTAATGGTCACCTCTTTAAATCCAATCTGTGGCACGGGCTGACCATTGCTGGCGATGATACTCAAGTCGTCGTCAGGGTAGCGGGTGATATCCGAGTCATTCCAGTACTGCTTGAAGAGCACGTACGGGATGGTGGTGACCTGTGACCCGGTGTCCAGTAGGGCACTCATAGGAATGCCATCCAGTACCACGGGTAAGACTGGACGTCCTCCCACATATTTGTCGCGCCAGTTCGATGGGCCTGGTGATCTTTTTCCTGGGGGTTGGCCCTCTACCCCAGGTTGTGCCAGTTTAAAGGACAGTACCTTGCCATATGTCCGGGTTGATTGCAGCGGCGGCAGATGGGTCGTCCGTCCTCGTTGTATCGGTCGCTGGGTCTTCCTCTGGCCGGTGGGGTCCTCCTTGGTCGACGCCACGGGATGTCCTCCGGTCCGGATGCCAGCTGGATCTTCCCTGGAGTGGAAACCTGTAAAGACTGCACAGTTCGGGTTAGCGCAGCAACGCGTTTAGCTAGCTCTTGGACCTGATGGTGCAGGTCTGGAGCCGGGTCATTGTTCAAAGCCTGCGCATCAGCTCCCACAGGCCCTGCCGACAAGGGCGCCGCCTCCTGGTGGTAAGTGGTAGTGGGGCGTCTGGGGGTCACAACGCCACCTGGTGCCGGTTCTCGAAGCACCCGGATGGCTCTGTCCTTGAACTGTGCAAATCCCAGATGAGGGTCCTGTAAGGCCATTGCCCGCAACTGGGTTCGGTGGGCATTGCAATATAAACCCTCTATAAATTGTTCAGTCAACAGCCTGTCCTCGTCTCCCACGCCGTCAGGGTCGGTCTGCTTAATGGCTCTCAGGGCCTCTTGTAGGTTCAGGGCATAGTCCCTTATACTCTCATGTGCCCGCTGTTTGCACCCGTAGAATCTAAGCTTGATCTCGACGGAGGTGCGGGTATCAAAGGTGTCCCTCAGCCGGGTTAGTATCCCTGCGACAGTCCTCCCCCCAGGTGGCCAGGACTTTACCTCCCTTTGGGCTGCCCCGGTTAATTGGGCCACCAGGATGCTCACTTTTTGCTCCTCTGTGAGGGGGTACACCTGGAAGAGGCTATCCAGCTTTTCTCTAAAGTCATGCAGGGTATGTGACTCCCCTGAGTACTGGGGTAGCCAGGCTGCCCCCGGGATATAGGGCATGGTGAAAGGCATGACCGCAACAGCGGTGGCGCTGGCGGGGGTTGAAGCGGTGAAGCTCTCCTCCGTATCCGGCATCCTTCTCCCCCCTAGTGGACCGTGGCCTACCTTGCGATGATCCTCTTTCGTAGGCCGCGGCTCCGCAGTGAATCGTCAGGGTTGAGGACCTTCCGTCGCGCTCCTGTGACGTCGGCGTCTGCTGGGCTCCTTCCAGGACCTTACGCAACGTCCGGACGTGAGGCGGGGCTTCAGTTCTCGCGCGCTTTCGGAGTCCACGCCCCTCTACTTCCCGCGCGGCGTCCTCAAGATGGCGTCCAATGGCGGGAAAACTCCACGTATGGCGGGAAGAAGGCTGAAGATGGCGCCGGATGGCGGGAAAACTCCACCGATGGCGGGAAGGAAGCGGAAGATGGCGCCGGATGGCGGGAATCTTCACCACAGGTAAGTTTGAACAGTCTTTTTCAGGCACGCAGTACCCGGTGGTTGCGGGCACGAGATCCTGCCGACTACGCCAAAAGTTGACGCGCCCCTGGGCCTGTGTCGCGCTGCGTTGCGCACGCGGGAGCTTACCCGGAGCCGGATCTCTTGAGGGTTGTAGTCTCGTGGCGGTGATCCGGTCCGTGCCCAGGGAGTCAGACTAAGTGGCGCTGTATTAGCGGTAGATGTTGGACGACTACGCCACCCGTTGAGTACAGCTAAGGAGCTGCTGCTGCAGGGCAGACCGCTGAGGCCGGTGGTAGGATTGTGCAGCGTGATAGTATAACCCCCAACGGGAGGGGTATGGCCTCAGGGCAGCCGACGTGGATGATGGGGGTAGCAGGAACCACTCGGAGACGGTACGGTGTAGTTCAGGGTCTTTACTGGTGACAACGATAGACCCTCCCAGAGTACTGGCTAGCGATTGGGGCCTGGTCAGTCCTTGAGCAGATGGGATCTCCCCTGGCCAGGCGGAGTTGTAGGCCTCCCAAACTAACGATACTCTTCTGGCTACCTTGCTAGAAGCGGGTATAAGTAGCCCACGTCCCTGAGTGTACCGTGTGGTGCTCACCCGTATGGCCGGTGACTCGGGGCCTTCTAGTAGCTTCCGCTCCACGACGGCGGTGCTGGTCCCACGCGTGTGACCGTGCCTTCGGGTTTCTGGGCCAGAGGACCTGCAATCCCCTGCCGGTCGGTTTCTGCTGCTGGATAGGAGTTAGTCCCCACAGCCTCGGACTCCGGGTCCGGTGATAACTTCTCAGTCAGGGCGAGCTCTGCAGCTGCCAGCCCCTGACTCCTTGTAGCACTGCTCCCACAGAGCTCCTGATGTTCTTTTCCTATATCTGCTTCTCTTCTCTGTCTCTACTTCTTCTCTACTCACTAACCCTGCCTCAGCCCTAGGTTTATATAGGGGAAGTTCTTCCCCTCCCAGGGACTGGGCAGGAGGTGTGGCATGCACAGGATCCCTGACCAAGAGACCTCCCACCTGCTCTCAGACATAACATTGCCGTTACTGTGGAAACCAGACCCCTGGGGTGCCACATTCCCCCCTAGTGAAATTTAGTACTCCGGGACTAAACATATTTTAAGAAAAACATAACAAGATAATAACAATAATAATACAATAAGAAAAACACATAAAGATGGTTACGGCGTGTCCGCAACCGGGCGCAGTCTTTGAAGAAAAGCAAGGTGTCCATTTCACCAAAACAGGGAGACGTAACCAGGTAGGGGTCTGTCCTGCCCCGAGTCCTTAACAGTCTTTAGTCCGTCCTGGGTTACGCTCCAACTATACACAAAGGATTCCCGGTAAATCCACCAAGGACTCCTATAAATAACTAGAAACACATAATTATACACAAGCAACAAGAAAAACAGGTAACCACAAATAAAACAATTTATACACTTCAAATCCTCCAACGTGCGGGTAACTGGCCTCTAGTGGCCCTAGTGGACCTACGGAGCTGACTGTCTAGCCCTGAACTACAGGGTGTAGGAGCTGTCAAGGGTAAACTGGGCAGCTGTCTACCGGCTCTTTGACTCACTAGGGGTACGGCAGGCTCACTATAAGCAGAGGGTTGATCCTCCTGTTCTGCTTGTGTGGAGTCTTCTGCCTCCTGGACCGGCTGCTCTTCCAGCTCTACCTGTTGCTCCGTAGGCACTTGGGATGCTGGTTGGAGGAACGTGAGGACGGGTACCACAACTGCACCATTGACTTGAGTCCAGGACCGAGGGAAGTCTCCGAGCACAGTACTAACCATATCTTCCCTTTCCTCTACGGGTTGATGGTCTTCCTGTTCCTCTTCAGGGTTCCGTAGCTGTTCAGGACACTTCTTCAGGTGATCCCGGGATACAATGGCTATGGTCTCCCCTCCGTCTTTACTGATGGTACAGACTTTCGGGTTCTCGTGGCTTGAGGGCAGTACGGTGTACGGGTCCTTCTCCCACTGGTCGTCCAACTTGTGGAGCCGTCTTTTCCTCTTCAAGACCTGCTCTCCGGGTACCAGGGGAACAGCGGGAGCATACTGGTTGTAAGTTTTCTCTTGTCTTTCCCTAGCCTGACAGAGACTTCGCTCCACGCTCTCCTGTACTTTCCGGTACTGCTGCTGCCTCTCTGTGTCCCAGTCTGCTTCTGGTGAAGTGTCCTCGGGTGTCAGGACTCCCATTTCCAGGTCAACAGGTAACTTACCAGGTCTCGCCCTCATTAGGTAAGCCGGGGTACAGTTGGTGGAACCTACCGGGATGTGGTTGTATAGGTCCACTAGATCGGGCAGCTTCTCAGGCCACAGACTGCGTTCTTCCAGGGGCAACGTTTTCAGGAGATCCAT
The DNA here is from genome assembly GCF_046119375.1 of Phyllobates terribilis. Lineage (NCBI taxonomy): Eukaryota > Metazoa > Chordata > Amphibia > Anura > Dendrobatidae > Phyllobates > Phyllobates terribilis. The sequence goes on from NW_027363645.1 coordinate 405,243, forward strand.
TACCACCTGGTTCATTTTCTCACAAAGTCCATTAGTTTGCGGATGATAGGGTGTCGTCCTTATCTTCCGGCAGCCATACAGATTGCAGAATTCCTGGAAGACCTCCGCTTCAAAGGCAGGTCCCTGGTCCGTCAGCACTTGGTCCGGGTACCCGTGTGGACGGCAGAAGTGCTGCTGGAAGGCTCTAGCTGCTGTTTGAGCCGTTAAGTCCTTAACGGGGACGACAACCAAGAACCGGGAGTAATGATCCACAATGGTTAACGCGTAGACGTAGCCACTTCTGCTTGGGGTCAGTTTTACATGATCCAAGGCTACCAGTTCCAACGGCTGCCGGGTGACGATGGACTGCAGGGGAGTCTTCTGGCTGGCACGGTCCTTCCTTCTTAGGTTGCACGGCCCACAGTCTCTGCACCACCTCTCGATGGTTCCCCTCATGCCTACCCAGTGGAACCGCCCACGCAGCAGGAACTCCAGCTTCTTCCATCCGAAGTGTCCAGCCCCGTCGTGGTATGCTTCCATCACCATGGCTGCGTCTCTCCGTGGCACCACTACTTGCCAGATTAGTTCATGCGTCCGGGAGTTAACCATTCTGCGGCACAACTTCCCCTTGTAAAGGAACAGTCGACTCTTCTCAGCCCACAGTTGCTTGGCTTCCTCCGGAGCGTCTGGGTCAAGGCGAGCCTCTGGCCGAGTCAGCATCTCCTTCACCAGCCGGACGGCAGGGTCACTGTCTTGCGTTTCCTCCCAGTTGTAGTGAGGCAAGGGGTTAAACGTAGCGGCTTGCTTACTCCTTACCCGATGGGAATACTGGATAGTCCCATGACGGTGGAACGCGGGGAGTTCGACTTCTTCCAGTCCCTCTGGATCTTCTCCTACGTCCGGTAGGTTTGGCATCCTGGACAGGGCGTCCGCGTTGGTATTGGAGCGTCCTGCCCGGTATTTGATTGTGAACTCGTAGTTGGACAGACGGGCCATCCATCTCTGCTCTAGGGCACCGAGTCTTGCCGTGTCCAGGTGTGTCAACGGGTTGTTATCCGTGTACACGGTGAACCGGGAAGAAGCGAGGTAGTGCTTAAAGCGTTCGGTGACTGCCCACACCACTGCCAGGAACTCTAGCTTAAATGAGCTGTAATTCTCAGGGTTTCTTTCGGTGGGTCGCAGTTTTCGGCTGGCGTAAGCGATTACTCGTTCTTTCCCCTGCTGGATCTGGGATAGCACGGCTCCTAGCCCGATGTTACTTGCGTCGGTGTAGAGGATAAAGGGCTGGCTGTAATCAGGGTACGCCAGGATTTCATCCCCCGTGAGGGCCATCTTCAGCTGGCGGAAGGACTCTTCTTCTAACTTCTCCCATCTGAAGGGTAGCTTCTGGTTCTTAGCCTTCCGGGACTGGCCTATCAGGAGGTCCTGCATAGGAGCTGCCTTTTTGGTGAAACCGGGGATGAATCTGCGGTAATAGCCTACCAACCCGAGGAACTGCCGCACTTCCTTTACACTGGAGGGACTTGGCCATTCCTTAATTGCGGTGATCTTATCAGGGTCGGGAGCCACTCCATCAGCGCTCACCACGTGTCCCAGGTACTGCACCTTTGGTTTCAGGAGGTGACACTTGGAGGGTTTCACCTTTAGGCCGTAGCTTGCCAGAGCTTCGAACACTTCTGCCAGGTGTTTCAGGTGGTCCTCATACGTCTTGGAATATACGATGACATCGTCCAGGTACAGCAGGACCGTCTCAAAGTTTCTGTGGCCCAGACAGCACTCCATTAATCGTTGGAAGGTTCCTGGTGCATTGCAGAGTCCGAACGGCATGCAGGTAAACTCGCTAAGTCCCATCGGGGTGAATGCGGTCTTCTCCCGGTCCGCCTCTGCTACAGGAACCTGCCAGTACCCACTAGTGAGATCCAAGGTAGAGAAGAAGTTAGCAGATCTTAAAGCAGCCAAAGACTCCTCTATCCTTGGTAAGGGGTACGCATCCTTGTGTGTGATACGGTTGATTTTCCGGTAATCTACACACATCCTCATGGTGTTGTCTTTCTTTTTGACTAAGACTAGTGGAGCTGCCCAGGGGCTACAGCTATCCCTGATCACCCCAGCCTCCGTCATGTCTCTAAGCATCCCCTTGGCGTGTTGGTAGTGTGCAGGGGGTACGGGTCGATACCTCTCTTTTATGGGAGGATAGTCTCCCGTGGGGATGTGGTGTTCTACCCCCTTGACTCGCCCGAAGTCTAACGGGTGTTTACTAAACACTCTCTCGTACTCTTGAACCACCCGATAGACTCCCTGTTTCTGGTGTGAGGGAGTGGAGTCAGTACCCAAATGTAGTTGCTGACACCAGTCCTCCATTGTTTTCTGAGAGCCGTTACCTTCCTCCGGGGAAGATGGAGGCAAGGGTTCTACGGACTGTATGGAATCTTGATTGATGGTATACAATTTGGCTAGCGTGGCATACCGGGGCAGGTACACTTCCCTCTTCCCGATATTTATTATGCGAACGGGCACCCTCCCATGGCGTACATTGACCACCCCCCGTGCTGTCAAAATGGTGGGCCTACTGTCTGAGTAAACTGGTTCTACCATTGCCTGGTAATCTCTACCTCTCAGACCAATAGCTGCCCGGCACCAAATCATCATTTCACTTTTCGGGGGCATGGCAATAGGGAAAGGGTCACACATTCGCACGCTACCAATCTCACCACCGGAGAGTTCTAGCTGTTGCCGTCGCATCAGTGCCCGGATCTCTTTCTGGAGCACTCGCTGCTGGCCGGAGCTGGCGTTCTTGGCAACCTGCTGTAAAAGGAAAATCACCTCTGCAAGACAATTTTCAATTACATTAGTTCCTAGAGTTATCTTTGGGTGACTCTCGTGTTTGTCAATGTCTACAATGATCAGTCCCTGTGCTGCCAGTTCGACTCTACCGATTTTAATGGTCACCTCTTTAAATCCAATCTGTGGCACGGGCTGACCATTGCTGGCGATGATACTCAAGTCGTCGTCAGGGTAGCGGGTGATATCCGAGTCATTCCAGTACTGCTTGAAGAGCACGTACGGGATGGTGGTGACCTGTGACCCGGTGTCCAGTAGGGCACTCATAGGAATGCCATCCAGTACCACGGGTAAGACTGGACGTCCTCCCACATATTTGTCGCGCCAGTTCGATGGGCCTGGTGATCTTTTTCCTGGGGGTTGGCCCTCTACCCCAGGTTGTGCCAGTTTAAAGGACAGTACCTTGCCATATGTCCGGGTTGATTGCAGCGGCGGCAGATGGGTCGTCCGTCCTCGTTGTATCGGTCGCTGGGTCTTCCTCTGGCCGGTGGGGTCCTCCTTGGTCGACGCCACGGGATGTCCTCCGGTCCGGATGCCAGCTGGATCTTCCCTGGAGTGGAAACCTGTAAAGACTGCACAGTTCGGGTTAGCGCAGCAACGCGTTTAGCTAGCTCTTGGACCTGATGGTGCAGGTCTGGAGCCGGGTCATTGTTCAAAGCCTGCGCATCAGCTCCCACAGGCCCTGCCGACAAGGGCGCCGCCTCCTGGTGGTAAGTGGTAGTGGGGCGTCTGGGGGTCACAACGCCACCTGGTGCCGGTTCTCGAAGCACCCGGATGGCTCTGTCCTTGAACTGTGCAAATCCCAGATGAGGGTCCTGTAAGGCCATTGCCCGCAACTGGGTTCGGTGGGCATTGCAATATAAACCCTCTATAAATTGTTCAGTCAACAGCCTGTCCTCGTCTCCCACGCCGTCAGGGTCGGTCTGCTTAATGGCTCTCAGGGCCTCTTGTAGGTTCAGGGCATAGTCCCTTATACTCTCATGTGCCCGCTGTTTGCACCCGTAGAATCTAAGCTTGATCTCGGCTGAGGTGCGGGTATCAAAGGTGTCCCTCAGCCGGGTTAGTATCCCTGCGACAGTCCTCCCCCCAGGTGGCCAGGACTTTACCTCCCTTTGGGCTGCCCCGGTTAATTGGGCCACCAGGATGCTCACTTTTTGCTCCTCTGTGAGGGGGTACACCTGGAAGAGGCTATCCAGCTTTTCTCTAAAGTCATGCAGGGTATGTGACTCCCCTGAGTACTGGGGTAGCCAGGCTGCCCCCGGGATATAGGGCATGGTGAAAGGCATGACCGCAACAGCGGTGGCGCTGGCGGGGGTTGAAGCGGTGAAGCTCTCCTCCGTATCCGGCATCCTTCTCCCCCCTAGTGGACCGTGGCCTACCTTGCGATGATCCTCTTCCGTAGGCCGCGGCTCCGCAGTGAATCATCAGGGTTGAGGACCTTCCGTCGCGCTCCTGTGACGTCGGCGTCTGCTGGGCTCCTTCCAGGACCTTACGCAACGTCCGGACGTGAGGCGGGGCTTCAGTTCTCGCGCGCTTTCGGAGTCCACGCCCCTCTACTTCCCGCGCGGCGTCCTCAAGATGGCGTCCAATGGCGGGAAAACTCCACGTATGGCGGGAAGAAGGCTGAAGATGGCGCCGGATGGCGGGAAAACTCCACCGATGGCGGGAAGGAAGCGGAAGATGGCGCCGGATGGCGGGAATCTTCACCACAGGTAAGTTTGAACAGTCTTTTTCAGGCACGCAGTACCCGGTGGTTGCGGGCACGAGATCCTGCCGACTACGCCAAAAGTTGACGCGCCCCTGGGCCTGTGTCGCGCTGCGTTGCGCACGCGGGAGCTTACCCGGAGCCGGATCTCTTGAGGGTTGTAGTCTCGTGGCGGTGATCCGGTCCGTGCCCAGGGAGTCAGACTAAGTGGCGCTGTATTAGCGGTAGATGTTGGACGACTACGCCACCCGTTGAGTACAGCTAAGGAGCTGCTGCTGCAGGGCAGACCGCTGAGGCCGGTGGTAGGATTGTGCAGCGTGATAGTATAACCCCCAACGGGAGGGGTATGGCCTCAGGGCAGCCGACGTGGATGATGGGGGTAGCAGGAACCACTCGGAGACGGTACGGTGTAGTTCAGGGTCTTTACTGGTGACAACGATAGACCCTCCCAGAGTACTGGCTAGCGATTGGGGCCTGGTCAGTCCTTGAGCAGATGGGATCTCCCCTGGCCAGGCGGAGTTGTAGGCCTCCCAAACTAACGATACTCTTCTGGCTACCTTGCTAGAAGCGGGTATAAGTAGCCCACGTCCCTGAGTGTACCGTGTGGTGCTCACCCGTATGGCCGGTGACTCGGGGCCTTCTAGTAGCTTCCGCTCCACGACGGCGGTGCTGGTCCCACGCGTGTGACCGTGCCTTCGGGTTTCTGGGCCAGAGGACCTGCAATCCCCTGCCGGTCGGTTTCTGCTGCTGGATAGGAGTTAGTCCCCACAGCCTCGGACTCCGGGTCCGGTGATAACTTCTCAGTCAGGGCGAGCTCTGCAGCTGCCAGCCCCTGACTCCTTGTAGCACTGCTCCCACAGAGCTCCTGATGTTCTTTTCCTATATCTGCTTCTCTTCTCTGTCTCTACTTCTTCTCTACTCACTAACCCTGCCTCAGCCCTAGGTTTATATAGGGGAAGTTCTTCCCCTCCCAGGGACTGGGCAGGAGGTGTGGCATGCACAGGATCCCTGACCAAGAGACCTCCCACCTGCTCTCAGACATAACATTGCCGTTACTGTGGAAACCAGACCCCTGGGGTGCCACAATTACATGTCCTGGCCCGTCTGAAGTTTGCTAGAGAGCATTTGGATGATCCAGAAGAGTATTGGGAGAATGCCATATGGTCAGATGAAACCAAAGTTGAACTGTTTGGTAGAATCACAACTCATCATGTTTGGAGGAGAAAGAATGCTGAGTTGCATCCAAAGAACAGCATACCTACTGTGAAGCATGGGGGTGGCAACATCATGCTTTGGGGCTTTTTCTCTGCCAAGGGACCAGGAAGACTGATCCATGTACATAAAAGAATGAATGGGGCCATGTATCGTGAGATTTTGAGTGCAAACCTCCTTCCATCAGCAAGGGCATTGGAGATGAACCATGGCTGGGTCTTTCAACATGACAATGATCCCAAGCCACCGCCAGGGCAACGAAGGAGTGGCTTCGTAAGAAGCATTTCAAGGTCCTGGAGTGTCCTAGCCAGTCTCCAGATCTAAACCCTATAGAAAACCTTTGGAGGGAATTGAAAGTCCGTGTTGCCTAGCGACATTCCCAAAACATCACTGCTCTAGAGGAGATCTGCATGGAGGAATGGGCCAACATACCAGCAACAGTGTGTGCCAACCTTGTGAAGACTTACAGAAAACGTTTGACCTCTGTCATTGCCAACAAAGGATATATAACAAAGTATTGAGATTAACTTTTGTAATTGACCAAATACTTATTTTTCACCAAAATTTGAAACAAATTTCTTTCAAAATCAGACAATGTGATTTTCAGGATTTGTTTTCTCATTTTGTCTCTCATAGTTGAGGTCTAACTATGATGTCAATTACAGGCCTCTCATCTTTTTATGTGGGAGAACTTGCACAATTGGTGGCTGACTAAATATTTTTTTCCCCACTGTATATCTATAAAATAACGGGAGATGCGTACCTCTGTCTGAAGCCTTTATAGACTGCACAAGCGCGACACGCCTGCGCAGTCTGGCTCCAAACAGAAGCACGCATGGAGCCATTACAGTTAAGAGGAGTGTGTATGGCGCCGGAGATCACGGTATGCGTAGACACTGAGTGCATACCGCGAACTCCGGCGCCATGCTTACATACTTACTTGACCGGGAGGAGCGTTGCCGGAGACCGGGGCAGGAGTGAAGGCGTCGGAATCGGCGCATGTGCATAGCGCTATCCGCCGCCATTTTACTGAAGATACATTCGCAGCAAAATGGCAGCGGACAGCGCGGTATGGGCACGTGCGTACTCCGGAGCCACACTCCATCCCCGGCCTCTGGCAGAAAAGGACACCGCAGCGCTGGAGCACAGGGAAGAAAGGTGAGTATAAGTGTTTATTTTTTTATATGTGGGCAGCGTAAAAGGGATGAGGGGTGTCATACATACCAGGATTGTGGGGTGAGGGGACCATACACACCATGCTAGGGATGAGGGGTACCATGCATACAAGGATTGGGGGGTGAGAAGTGCCATGCATGCCAGCATTGGGGATGAGGGGGCCACACATACCAGGTTTGGGGGATGAGGGGTGCCATGCATACCAGGATTAGGGGGTGAAGGGCCACATATACCAGCATTGGGGGATGAGGGGTACCATACTTACCAGGATTGGGGATGAGGGGCCCACACATACCAGGATTGGGGGATGAGGGGTACCAAGCATACCAGGATTGGGGGATGAGGGGTACCATACATACCAGGATTGGGAGATGAGGGGTACCATACATACCAGGATTGGGGGATGAGGGGTACCATACATACCAGGATTGGGGGATGAAGGGTACCATACATACCAGGATTGGGGGATGAGGGGTGCCATACATACTAGGATTGGGGGATGAGGGGTGCCATACATACCAGTATTGGGGGATGAGGGGTACCATACATACCAGGATTGGGGAATGAGGGGTGCCATACATACCAGGATTGGGGGATGAAGGGTACCATACATACCAGGATTGGGGGATGAGGGGTACCATACATACCAGGATTGGGCGATGAGGGGTGCCATACATACCAGGATTGGGGATGAGTGGTGCCATGCATACCAGGATGAGGAATGGGGTGCAATACATACCAGGATTGGGGGTGAGGGGTGCCATGCATACCAGAATAGGGATGAGGGGTACCATGCATACCAGAATAGGGATGAGGTGTACCATGCATACCAGGATGAGGGATGGGGTGCCATGCATACCAGGATGAGGGATGGGATGCCATGCATACCAGGATGAGGGATACCATAAATACCAGGATAGGGATAAGGGGTACCATACATACCAGGATGAGGGATGGAGTGCCATGCATACCAGGATTGGGGGATGAGTGGTGCCATATATACTAGGATGAGGGATTGGGTACCATACATACCAGAATTGGGGGATGAGGGGTGCCATGTATACCAGATTTGGAATGAGGGGTGCCATGCATAGCAGGATTGGGGATGAGGGTTGCCATGCATAGCAGGATTGGGGATGAGGGGTGTCACGCATACCAGGATTGGGGATGAGGGGTGCCATGCATAGCAGGATTGGGGATGAGGGGTGCCATGCATAGCAGGATTGGGTATGAGGGGTGCCATGCATAGCAGGATTGGGGATTAGGGGTGCCATGCATAGCAGGATTGGGAATGAGGGGTGCCATACATACCAGGATTGGTTATGAGGGGGCCATGCATACCAGCATAGGAATGAGGGGTACCATGCATACCAGGATAGGGATGTGGGGGGCCATGCATACCAGGATTCGGATGAGGGGCCATGCATACCAGGATAGGGATGAGGGGTACCATGCATACCAGGAAGAGGGATGGGGTGCCATCCATACCAGGACAGGGATGAGGGGTACCATCCATACCAGGATGAGGGGTACCATACATACCAGGATAGGGATTGCGTACCATGCATACCAGGATTGGGGGTGAGGGGTGCCATGCATACTAGGATTGGGGGTGAGAGGTGCCATGCATACCAGGATTGGGGGTGAGGGGTGCTATGCATACCAGGATTGGGGGTGAAGGGTGCCATGCATACCAGGATTGGGGGTGAGGGGTGCCATGCATACCAGGATTGGGGGTGCCAAGAGAATGCCAAGAGTGTGCAAAGCAGTCATCAAAGCAAAAGGTGGCTACTTTGAAGAACCTAGAATATAAGACATATTTTCAGTTGTTTCACACTTTTTTGTTAACTATATAATTCCACATGTGTTAATTCATAGTTTTGATGCCTTCAGTGTGAATGTACAATTTACATAGTCATGAAAATACAGAAAAATCTTTGAATGAGAAGGTGTGTCCAAACTTTTGGTCTGTACTATATATATATATATATATATATATATATATATATATTTTTTTAAATTATGCTGGTTAGGACACAAACTACAGTGATATTTTACTTTTAATATCTGACATTTTGATTGTCATCCTGCCATGTTAAGAAAGAGTTTCAGACACGCTGTCTATTTGCATGATAAATCACGTAGCCAAAGTAAATTAGGAGGGACTAATTTACTATATATCAATTTCCATGTGACTGTACGTTTGCCGAGCTTCTTAAGAAAGGGTCTAATGACCAAATTTATTTTTTGTAAATTTTTCTTTCCATCCACAAAAGAACTGCCTGCAAACTCCAGACCACTGGCTGCTAATTCATAAGTCTGCAGTCACACTGTCACGGGTGTGTCAGAAGTGACAGACAGTCGCCTTGATGTTGGTTGCAGGAGATCTCTTCGTTTGGTATTACAGACACCTTCTTAGAGGCTAGAAATCCTATCAATGAAGGAAATGCCAATAATTAAAGTTAGTTACCCAATTAACCAAAGACCTTATAAAGAGTACCCAACAGGCTTTATATAATGCAATAACCTTTATTATACAAAAAAGATTAAAAAATACACACAGGCAAGGACATTAAAAATGCAACAAACAAATTAAAAATTAATATAAGAGGGGGGATGAGCATGTCCGCAATAGATAAATTAATAATTGCACTTCATGATTATACAACAAAAGATGAATACACTAGGTCCGTAATTTATGTACATACACAGCTATATATTTAATATGGATGGTCAATTCCAAGTTAAATCATAATGAACACATATAGTTTAGTCATTCAGATATAGTAAATAATGCCGATGTCTTTAAGATCAAGTGCAATGCTGACATGTTGTATTATATTACATCAGAAAGCTGGACCACAGAAATAGTATATGTGGCGCCCCTGAGGGTTCAGTCGCCACAGAGGTACTGCCCCTCACCCAGAGGTGTAGTGCCTCCTTCTCTCAGGTAAGGAGGGAGTGCTGCCCGGAACCCCCAACACCTGCACACAACACTACACTACTCCATGCCAGCTGGAAGGGCAAGATGCATTGTGTCTCTGCTGAGCCCTGTCCCTGGCTGGAGTGGGGGGAACCAAAGAGAGGGGGAACCAGTAGTGGGTGTGGGTGGAGGATGTAGTGTAGGGGAGCACCATTGTAGGAGGTATTTAAAGGGAAGCCATCTTAGGGTAGCAGGTCAGTGAGGACAGTCAGTCAGTGAGTAGTAAGGAGAGGAGGGGAGCAGAGTCTCTTCAGGAGCTCTGCTCCACAAGTGGGGCCTAGTAACAGAGGCCCAGGAGGGGAGCAGAGGATGAAGGCTCCGGTAACTGAAGGGGTACCAGGGGTACGGAAGGAGCAGGAAGCCACCCGTACACTCTAATCTGTCAAGTGACGGAGGGACCAGGCCGCAAGAAGGGAACCTGTCCCTGGACCAACCGTGTTACTCCAGGTCTCGGCTGGAAAACTGGAGGCTTCTGCACTTTCATGGTGCAGTTGCCACAGTCTCACCCTAGTCACCGTGAAGGGCATCAAGTAGGTCCGGGAACCCCAGGTTGCTCAGGCGGACTTCAGAGCACCCGATCAGGACTGTGTGTGGGAAAGCGCAGGGCAGGAGGGAGAAGACCCGGCGCGAGAAGTCGGTCTAGTAAGGAACATAAAGAAAGTGGGGTTCCGTCAAGCGCTCCTGATATACTTGAGAAAGTGCTGGACCCCTTACCAGGTGGACGCAGTGCGACGCGGAGGCTGACACCCGTGCAGTGTACCTGAGAAACTTGAACAAGAACTGTGAGTAAAACTCAGATGACTGCACTGCCTCCGTCAGTTATTTCCACTGCGCCATCTCTCCTGCACCACAAGCCCCAGCATCACCACGATCTACACCTACACTGCCTCGGGGGCCCGCTCTGCCTGTGGGGAGCAGAAACATCCCAGCTGCCATCCTATCACCCCCCCCACCCCCCCGGAGGTCTGCAGCAGCGCCGGTAACCATTACCGGAAACCACAGGTGGCGTCACGAGACAAACTGTACACTAAAACCCCTTTTTAAAGAGAGACCCAGAGTACGGGCCCGGGAGCCGACTGCCGTGACCTCCTAAACAAGGTAAAAGGCCAGGGTACCGAGTCCCCTTTATCTCCCTGGGTGACACATATATATACACCACTAGAGGTCAGTAAAATCTCAGTAAATAAAGCAACTCAGCTTATAAAATTCTCAAGTGAGGTATCCCAATGATAAAAGTGCAGAGTGCCTTAACATAATACAAATAAGAAAAAATGGCCAAAAGTGCAATAAACATCCAGATGTTAGTAATAGGGACATACCACAACCCCCTCACACCACTCCAATGCCGCTTCGCTCCTGCTTCATCAGGGAGTGTGGTGTGAGGGGATGTGGGAGTTTTATATTGACAATTCCACAGCTGCAAATGATTACAAAAATGGGTAGCGCCATCTTACTGGGCACCGCTGTCCTTCTTAGAGGCTGTGTCTCTAGGACCCAGGGGCTACCTTCCTCTGGCTAATTAACACCCTGGCCTAGGTGTTTAAATACCTGCTGTCTGCTAGAGGGAGGTGCCGGCGATACTCACATTATCCCTTGTGAAGGCTCGGAGCAAGTGCATTACTTCTTCCTCTCTGGAGCAATGAGGAAGGGTGTTTATCTCTCTGAAGTCAACTTAAAGCTAAGCTATCTTCCCTTGTTTGTTCCCCCTTGTTGTCTTTAGTTGTCAGTGGAGATCGATTAGCGCTCATCCCCCTCCCTTCCCTAGCCAGGGCTTAACGCCAGGGAAAGACAGGGCGAGGTTCGCGTGCGGCGATTGTTAAAGAACCAATATAGGGATGTTAGTGGAGACAGGGTGATATTAGATCAGCCTAGGAGGTCTCCACTCCCCCCATTACCCCAGAGTCTGGGCTCCCTTTCCCATTGTGTTACCCTAAGTCTTTCCACATCTTGTGTGACATTATCACCGGCCGAGCACATTTTGAAAAGGAAAAAAAAATTGACACTTTTTTTTTTGTGTGTGTGTGTTTTTTTGGGCGTGTTTTTTTTTTCCTTTCTCCTTGGTATGGGTTCAGTTGCAAAGCTCACAGAGCGGCTGTGCAGTCTGTCTCTGGAGGTGAATGACATCCGTTGTGAGGTTCAGCAGCAGCATTAGTGGCTACAGGTCGCCAATGTGGGGGTCTCTGCAGGTAGGCCTATCCAGCCTGAACCCAAGGTTGCCCTCCCGGAAAGGTTTTCAGTAGGTAGGGACAAGTTTTTTGTATTCAATGAGGCCTGCAAACTGTATTTTAAACTTTGTCCTTACCCCTCTGGAAATGAAGAGCAATGGGTTGGAATTGTGATCTCTCTACTGCAGGGAGATCCTCAGTCGTGGACGTTTTCTTTACCACAGGACTCGGTTTGTCTCCTGTCTGTGGAGGGGTTTTTCGGTCAGTGGAAACGTACAGTCCGGAATTCCGTAGATGGGCAACGGATTCCAAATGGAATGACTCAGCCCTTAGAAGTCAATTTTGTAAGGGTCTTACTGAAAGGTTGAAAGATTCCTTGGTAGTATATGGAACCCCTCAGTCCTTGGAGGCGGCCATGTCGTTGGTCATACGTCTTGATAGATGCCTTCGGGGTAGGTGGGTGAGACCACCTTCTCCGGAGCCTTCTTGTCGGGGTTATGTACCTCTGCAGGGGGAGCGGTCTGGCAGTGAACCAGTACTGCGGGAGGTGGAGGAACCCATGCAGTTAGGGGGTGTCTCTGCATCATACATTTCCCAGGAGATTTGCAAAAAAAAGGCGTATGTTTTTTTTGTGGAAAAAAGGGATATATTCTTGGGACCTGTCCAAACAAAAGGAGACTCGATTAACTCTTGGTAGTCTGGAGTTGGATAAACAAGGGGTGAATTTGTTGCCAACCTGCAGTTCCCGGTTGGTCCTGACAGCAGAGGTGGTGCTAGAGAGCAAAACCGAGAAAATTTCTGTGTTTGTTGACAGTGGAGCCGGAGTCAACATGGTTGATGCTGAGTTTGTGAAAACTCATAAACTTGCTTGCTGTACTTTAGCTAAACCTAGTTCAATCTTCTCCATCGACTCGGCGCCACTTGCACAGAGAGCATTTACTCAGATTGTACATAATGTAAAACTGAGAGTGGGGTCAGTTCATTGTGAAAAAATCCCTTGCTATGTCCTGGACAGTCTTTCCACACCTATTGTTTTGGGTATTCCTTGGCTTGTTAAACATAATCCGTTGGTGAATTGGCAAACCGGGGAGATTATTGAATGGACGGATTACTGCCATGAGAACGGTTTAGATATTTCCCTTGCTACTGTCTCTACGGAAATATTACCTGCTTTTCTGCCTGGTTTTGAGGATGTATTTTTCTGAGAGGGGGTATCAGGATTTGCCTCTTCATCGTGCATATGACTGTCCTATTAACCTGACCCCCGGAGCTAAACTACCGAAGTCCAGACTGTATCATCTTTCTGGCCCTGAGAGACAAGCCATGAAGGATTTCATTGCGGAAAGTCTGGAAAAGGGACATATCAGACCATCATCTTCGCCCGTGGCGGCAGGGTTTTTCTTTGTGAAGAAAAAAGATGACGGTCTACGTCCCTGTTTAGATTTCCGGGAATTAAATCAAATTACCATCTGTGATCCATATCCCCTTATTCCTGATTAGTTCAGCCAGGTTGTATGAGCTAAGGTATTCTCCAATTGATTTAAGGGGAGCCTACAATCTGGTTAGAATCAGAGAAGGGGACGAAAGGAAAACAGCATTCAATACCCCTGAAGGGCATTTCGAGAGTCTGGTTATGCCTTTCAGTTTGACCAATGCACCTGTGGTATTCCAGCATTTCATAAATGATATTTTCCATCATTTGGTGGGGAGGTTTGTGGTGGTCTATCTGGATGAGATTTTGGTTTACTCACCTGATTTTGAGACACATCGGGGGCATGTTAAGAAGGTGCTCCAGATATTAAGGGATAACAAACTTTATGCCAAACTGTAAAAATGTGTTTTCGCTGTTAAGGAGGTGCAGTTTTTTGGGTACTTGATGTCATCTTCGGGTTTTCGGATGTATCCGGAGAAGATCCTTGCAATCCTTGATAGGGACTGTCCCAAGAACCTGAAGGCTCTTCAATGTTTTCTGGGCTTTACTAATTTTTACCGGAAATTCATCCAAAATTACTCTGTAATTGTGCAACCCCTTACTGACATGACTAAGAACTAAGAAGGGGTCCAATTTTTCAAAATGGTCGGATGCCTCCCTCCAGGCTTTTTCTTCCTTAAAGAATCATTTTGCCACTTCACCTATACTCAGTCAACCCGATATTTCCCAACTCTTTATTGTGGAGGTTGATGCGTCGGATGTCGGGGGTTGGGGCTGTGTTGTCTCAGGGTCCGTCCCCTGGTAAATGGCATCCATGCGCCTTCTTTTCTAAAAAATTGTCTTCGACTGAGAGAAATTATGACGTGGGTAATAGTGAACTTTTGGCGATCATATTGGCGTTCGAAGAATGGTGACATTGGTTGGAGGGGGCAGTCCATTCTATTACTGACCATAATAACCTGTCATATCTCCAGTCAGCTAAACGTCTCAACCCTAGGCAAGTCAGATGGTCCCTGTTTTTTACTAGGTTCAATTTTGTTGTCACTTTTCGTCCAGGGGTCAAAAATGTCAAGGCTGATGCTTTGTCAAGGCTGACGCTTTGTCCCGGAGCTTCCCTGGTGGTGGTGACCATGAGAACCCTGCCTCGATATTACGGAAAGGGGTAGTCATTTCGGCACTGTATCCTGAACTGGAGGGTGGGATGTTGGAGGCTCAGGGGGACGCTCCTGCCTTCTGCCCTTAAGCAAGGTTATTTGTACCATCTAATCTGCGCCGCAAAGTTATTAAGGAACATCACAACTCTGCTTGCTGGGCATCCAGATGGTAAGGCAACCGCGGACCTCCTCTCTCGTCGTTTTTGGTGGCTGGGGTTGCATCAGGATGTGATTGAACATGTTTCTGCTTGTAGTATTTGCGCGCGTTCTAAAGCTTCGCATACCTGGCCGTCTGGTACTCTTCTTCTGCTACCTATCCCTAGTAGGCCATGGGCACACTTGTCCATGGATTTTAATACTGACCTACCAGCTTCTGCAGGCAAAACGGTAGTTTTGGTGGTTGTAGATAGGTTCAGTAAAACGGTTCACTTTGCCGCATTACCTGCACTTCCAAATGCCAAGACACTTGCTCAGGTGCTTATAAATGAGATCGTGAAGCTTCACAGATATTCCTCCGATGTGGTGTTAGATCGGGGGACCCAGTTTGTTTCCAAGCTCTGGAAGGCATTCTGTTCTTGACTGGGGGTGCAGCTGTCCTTTTCCTCTGCCTTCCACCCTCAGTCGAATGGACAGACCATGTGTATCATTCAGAATTTGGAGACCTAGCTCAGGTGTTTCATCTCCGAAAATCAGGAGGTTTGGACATCCTACTTACCGCTGGCAGAATTTGCCATTAATAATAATCATTGTCAAGAATCCACTGGCAGGTCACCTTTCTTCGGTGCATACGGTTATCACCCACAATTTGGTACCTTTAGTGGGGGAGGAGCTTCGGGAGTTCCTGAGGGGGAACAGTTTGCTTCGTCGCTCTCCTCAGTGTAACAGGGTGTTCTGAGTAATTTAAAGATCATGGGAGACATGTATGACGTGCCCCCTGGGCCTAGTGTACACGTGTAGTGGGTTACCCGGAGCCGGGTCTCTGGGGATTGTAGTCTCCGTGGCGGCAACCTGGTCCCGTGGCTCAGGGTGGTCAAACCAGTGGCGGTATAGTATAAGTTTTAGGTTAATTGTCCGACTACGCCACCCGTGGATTGCGGTCAGGGTGTACCGCCGCTGCGAGGCAGACCGCTGAGGCTGGTGTGGTATGCGCAGCAAAGGATGGGATAACTCCCCACGGGAAGAGTATAGCCTCAGGGCAGGGAATGTGGATGATGGGAGTGATGGTGCACGGGCGTCCCAGTACTAGTAGTGTTGTATGCGGTGAGAAAGCAGGAACGACTCAGAGTCTTTGCAGTGCAGTTCAGGGTCTTTACTGATGATATTAAGGCAGACCCTCCCGGGAGTACTGGCTAGCATAAGGGGCCTGGTCAGTCTGTGAACAAACAGGAGTTCCCCTGGCCAGGTGGAGTTGTAGGCCTCCCCGTCTATCTGCACTCTTCCTGGCTACCTTGCTGTAAGCGTGTGGAAGTAGCCCACGTCACTGAGTATACCGTGTGGTGCTCACCCGTATGGCTGGTGACTTGGAGCCTTCTGATAGCCTCCGCTCCTCGATGGCGGTGCTGGTCCCTTCCTTGTGACTGAGCCTCCGGGCTTCTATGGCCAGAGGACCTGGAATCCCTTGCCGGCTGGTTTCTGCTGCTGAACTTAAAGATCCCCGCAGCCTCTGACTCCGGTGTCCGGTTCTTATATTCTTCTGCCAGGGCGAGCTCTGCTTAGCTCCAGCCCCTGGTCTTCAGCTCCTGCTCCTACAGAGCTCCTAGCTGTTGCTTTCCCTGTCTTTCTCCTCTCCTAGACTCTTAGACTGACTAACCCCGTCCCAGACCCAGTTTATATAGGGCAGGTTCCTCCCCTATCTGGCCTGGGACAGGATGTGTTGCATGTTTAAGGGCTCCTGACCAGGAAACCTCCCACTTGCTCTCAGACGTGATTTTTCTATCACTGTGGCAACCCGACCCCTGGGGTGTCACATTCCCCCCTAGTGAATTTTAGCACTCCAGGACTAAACACATTTTCAAGAAAACACATACAGGGCATAAACAATAACATTTCAACATATATACAAGAAGTTTTAGTCTTTAGAGGTCACGGCGTGTCCGTAACAGGGTGTCCATGTCACCCAACAAGGTGAAGTCTTGGAACAGAGTAGGGGACCTGTCCAAAGCAAACCCCAAACGTTGGCCCTGGGTGTGGCTGCAAGGCTGAGGCTAGCTACTTTGGGCCACAAGGAGGCCATGCCAGACAGGTTTTTCTCTTCCGCGGCCATCTTCGCAAGAGGCACCAAGGTGCAACTATCTACATTGTAGTTCCGGTTATTCAGCGTCCATAACCTGTCAGTCCAAATAAACCTGCAGGGTAACTAGAGAAACATAATCAATAAACAGGCAACAAAAACATAAACCTTTTTCAGCATTTACGTAGGTACAGGTAAATATATACTTGGCATTAGACTCTCCAGCGCGCGGGCATCTGTCCTCTAGTGCTCCTGGTGGACCTACGTAAGCCACTATCTGGTTCTGAACTACAGGGTGTAGGAGGTGTTGTGGGTAGGCCTGGCAGATTTCTGCGTTCTCTTTGGCTTACTAGGGGCACGGCAGGCTCACTACTAGCAGAGGGTTGATTCTCCTGGTCTGCTGGTATGGATTCTTCTGCCTCCTGGGCTGGTTGCTCTCCCGACACTTCCTGTTCTTCTGTAGGCCCTTGAGGGGCTGGCTGGAGAAAGGTGAGGATGGGTACCACGACTGCGTTGTTGATTTGAGTCCATGACCGGGGAAAGTCTCCGAGTACGGTACTGATCATTTCTTCCCTTTCCTCTGCGGGTTGAGGGTTCTCTTGATCTTCCTCAGGGCTTTGCAGCAGCTCGGGACACTTTTTCAGGTGGTCTCTGGAGACAATGGCTGTGGTCTCTCCTCCATCCTTACTGATGACACACACTTTTGGGTTCTCATGGCTTGAGGGCAGCACGGTGTACGGGTCCTTCTCCCACTGGTCGTCCAACTTGTGGAGCCGCCTCTTTCTCTTCAAGACCTGCTCTCCGGGTACCAGGGGAACAGCGGGAGCATGCTAGTTATAAGCCTTCTCTTGCCTTTCTCTTGCTTGAGACAGACTTCGCTCGACGCTCTCCTGTACTTTCCAATACTGCTGCTGCCGTTCTGTATCCCAGTCTGCCTCTGGTGAGGTGTCCTCAGGAGTCAGGACTCCCATATCCAGGTCAATAGGCAGCTTACCAGGTCTTGCTCTCATTAGGTAAGCCGGGGTACAGTTGGTGGAACCTACGGGGATGTGATTATACAAGTCCACCAGATCAGGCAGTTTTTCAGGCCACAGACTGCGTTCTTCCAGGGGCAACGTTTTTAGCAAGTCTATCACCACCTGGTTCATTTTCTCACATAGTCCATTGGTCTGAGGGTGATTAGGCGTTGTTCTTATCTTCCTGCAGCCATACAGGTTGCAGAACTCCTGGAAGACCTCCGCTTCGAAGGCTGGTCCTTGGTCCGTCAACACTTGCTCCGGATACCCGTGTGGACGGCAGAAGTGCAGCTGGAAGGCTCTGACTGTTGTTTGAGCTGTTAAGTCTTTGACAGGGACCACCACCAGGAACCGGGAGTAGTGATCTACGATGGTGAGGGCGTAGACTTACCCAGATTTGCTTGGAGCCAGTTTCACATGGTCCAGGGTTACCAGTTCCGGTGGCTGCCTGGTGATGATGGACTGCAGGGGAGTCTTCTGGCTGGCACGGTCCTTTCTTCTTAGGTTGCACGGGCCACAGTCTCTGCACCATCTCTCGATGGCTCCTCTCATGCCTACCCAGTAGAACCATCCACGCAACAGGAACTCCAGCTTCTTCCATCCGAAGTGTCCTGCTCCATCGTGGTATGCCTCCAGAACCATAGCCGCGTCTCGTCTTGGGACCACTACCTGCCAGGTCAGCTCATGTGTTCTAGAGTTGACCACTCTCCGGCACAGCTTCTCCTTGTAGAGAAACAGCTTACGTTTCTCCTTCCACAGTTGCTTGGTCTCCTCTGGAGCATCTGGGTCAAGACGGGCATCGGCCTGTGTCAGCATTTCCTTCACCAGACGGACTGCGGGATCACTGTCTTGTGTCTCCGCCCAGCTGTAGTGGGGTAAGGGATTGAACGTAGCAGAGCGCCTGTCCCTCACACGGTGGGAATACAGGGTAATCCCATGACGGTGGAACGCAGGGAGTTCGACTTCTTCCAGTTCTTCTGGATCTTCCCCTACGTCCGGTTAGTTTGGCATTCTGGACAGGGCATCCGCGTTGGCATTCGAGCGTCCCGCCCGGTATTTGATGGTGAATTCATAGTTGGACAGGCGGGCCATCCATCTCTGCTCCAGGGCACCAAGTTTTGCAGTGTCCAGGTGTGTCAACGGGTTGTTATCCGTGTACACGGTGAACTTGGAAGAGGCAAGGTAATGCTTGAAACGTTCGGTCACTGCCCACACCACTGACAGGAACTCTAGCTTGAATGAGCTATAATTCTCAGGGTTTCTCTCTGTGGGCCGTAGTTTTCGGCTGGCGTAAGCGATTACCCGTTCTTTCCCCTGCTGGATCTGGGACAGTATGGCTCCTAACCCGATGTTGCTCGCGTCCGTGTGGAGGATAAAGGGCTGGCCGTAATCAGGGTACGCCAGGATTTCATCCCCCGTGAGGGCCATCTTCAGCTGGCGGAAGGACTCCTCTTCCAGCTTTTCCCACCTGAAGGGCGGCTTCTGGTTTTTGGCCTTCCTGGATTGACCTATCAGGAGGTCCTGCATAGGGGCTGCCATTTTGGTGAAACCGGGAATGAATCTTCGGTAGTAGCCTACCAACCCGAGGAACTGCCGCACTTCCTTTATGCTGGAGGGTCTTGGCCAGTCTTTAATCACGGTGATCTTATCGGGGTCAGGAGCCACTCCGTCAGCACTCACCACATGTCCCAGGTACTGCACCTTTGGTTTCAGGAGGTGACACTTGGAGGGTTTCACCTTTAGGCCGTAGCTTGCCAGGGCATCAAACACTTCTGCCAGGTGTTTCAGATGGTCTTCGTAGGTTTTGGAATAAACGATGACATCATCCAGGTATAACAGGACCGTCTCGAAATTCCGGTGTCCCAGACAGCATTCCATCAACCGCTGGAAGGTTCCTGGTGCATTGCAGAGTCCGAACGGCATACAGTTGAATTCGCTGAGACCCATCGGAGTGGTGAATGCAGTCTTCTCCTTGTCTGCCTCTGCTACAGGAACCTGCCAGTACCCGCTAGTAAGATCCAAAGTGGAGAAGAAGTTAGCAGATTTTAATGCAGCTAAAGATTCTTCTATTCTAGGTAACGGGTACGCATCTTTGTGTGTGATACGGTTGACCTTTCTGTAGTCTACACACATTCTCATTGTGTTGTCCTTCTTTTTCACTAGAACTAGTGGAGCTGCCCAGGGGCTACAGCTGTCCCTGATTACCCCAGCCTCCTTCATGTCCCGCAACATCCCCTTTGCATGCTGATAGTGTGCAGGGGGTACAGGTCGGTATCTTTCCTTTATGGGTGGATGGTCTCCTGTGGGGATGTGATGTTCTACCCCCTTTACTCGCCCGAAGTCTAGCGGGTGTTTACTAAAGACTCTTTCATACTCCCGAACCACCCGGTAGACTCCCTGATTTTGGTGTGAGGGAGTGGAGGTAGTACCCACATGCAGTTGCTGACACCAGTCCTCCATTTGTTTCTTAGAGCCGTTACCTTCCTCTGGTTGAGATGGAGGCAAGGGTTCCACGGCCCTTACAGAATTTTGGTTTATGGTGAACAATTTGGCTAGCGTGGCATACCGGGGCAGGTATACTTCTCTCCCCCCGATATTTATGATGCGGACGGGCTCCCTCCCATGGCGTACATCGACCACCCCCCGTGCTGTCAAAATGGTGGGCCTACTGTCTAAGTAGACGGGTTCTACCATTGCTTGGTAGTCTCTACCTCTTAGACCAATAGCTGCCCGGCACCAGATCATCATCTCACTTTTCGGGAGCATGGCAATAGGGAACGGGTCACACATTCTCACGCTACCAATCTCACCACCAGATAGTTCCACTTGTTGCCGTTTCATCAGTGCCCGGATCTCTTTTTGGAGAACACGCTGCTGGCTGGAACTGGCGTTCTTGGTAACCTGCTGCAAAATGAGAATTACCTCTGCAAGACAATTTTCAATTACGTTAGTTCCCAAGGTTATTTTAGGGTGACTCTCATGACGGTCAATGTCCACAATAATCAGTCCTTGTGCCGCCAGTTCGACTTTACCGATCTTAATGGTCACCTCTTTGAACCCCACCTGCGGCACGGGCTGACCATTGCTGGCGATGATACTCAGGTCATCATCTGGGTAGCGGGTTATGTCCGAGTCATTCCAGTACCGCTTAAAGAGCACGTACGGGATGGTAGTCACCTGTGACCCAGTGTCTAGTAGGGCACTCATAGGAATGCCATCCAGTACCACAGGCAAGACTGGACGTCCCCCTACGTATTTATCACGCCAGTTCGATGGGCCTGATGATCTTATGCCTGGGGGTTGGCCCTCTACCCCAGGTTGTGCCCGTTTAAATGACAGTACCTTGCCATATGTCCGGGTTGATTGCAGCAGCGGCAGATGGGCTGTCCGTCCTCGTTGTAGCGCTCGCTGGGTCTTCCTCTGGACTGCGGGATCCTCCTCTGTCGTCGCCATGGGACGTCCTCCGGTCCGGATTCCAGCTGGATCTTTCCTGGAGGAGAGACCTGTAAAGACTGCACAGTTCTGGTTAGCGCGGCTACGCTTTTGGTCAGTTCTTGGACCTGATGGTGCAAGTCTGTAGCCGGGTTGTTATCCAAAGCCTGCGCACCAGCTCCTACAGACTCTGTAGACAAGGGCGCCGCCTCCTGGTGATAGGTAATAGCAGGGCGCCAGTGGGTTACAGAGCTACCCGGTGCCGGTTCTCGGAGCACCCGGATGGCCCTGTCTTTGAACTTTGCAAAGTCTAACCCAGGGTTCTGCAAGGCCATTGCATGTGACTGGGTTTGGTGGGCGTTGGACAGCAGACCCTCAATGAATTGCTCAGTCAACAGTTCATCTGCATTCCGCACACTGTCAGGGTCTGCCTGTTTAATGGCTCCCAGGGCCTCTTGCAAATTCAAAGCATAGTCTCTTATACTGTCTTGGGCCCGCTGCTTGCACCCATAAAATTTCATTTTGATCTCTGCAGAGGTGCGGGTATCAAACGTGTCCCTCAGACGGGCTAAGATCTCCTTCACGGTCTCCTTGTCCCTGACTGACCAGGACTTTACTTCACGTTGGGCTGCGCCGGTTAACTGGCCTACCAATATGCTCACTTTTTGTCCCTCCGTCAGGGGGTATACTTTAAACAGGCTGTACAGTCTCTCTTTAAAGTCGCTTAGGGTATGCGACTCCCCTGAGTATCCGGGGATGTAAGGCATGGTGAACGGCATTACTGCGGCAGCGGCCACGCTGGTGGTAGAGGGTCCCTCCGTATCCTCCCCCCTAGTTAAGCGTGGCCTACCTTCTGTTGCTACTTCTCCGTAGGCCGCGGCTCCGCAGACGATCGTCAGGGTGGAGGACCATGCATCGCGCTCTGGTGACGTCAGCGTCACTCCCTCTCCTTCCAGGACCTTGCGCAGCGTCGGTGCGTAGGGTGGAGCTTCAGGTCTCGCGCGCTTTCGGCGTCCACACCCCTCTTCTTCCCGCGCGGCGTCCTGAAGATGGCGTCCGACGGCGGGAAAACGACTGCGGATGGCGGGAAAACAGCTGAAGATGGCGGGAAACGGCTCCGGATGGCGGGAAATGGCTCCGGATGGCGGGGACCTTCACCACGGCAGGTGTGACAGTCTTTTGAAGGCGCGCAGTACCCGGTGGTTGCGGGCACGAAATCCTGCCGACTACGCCAAAGTTGACGCGCCCCCTGGGCCTAGTGTACACATGTAGTGGGTTACCCGGAGCCGGGTCTCTGGGGATTGTAGTCTCCGTGGCGGCGACCCGGTCCCGTGACTCAGGGTGGTCAAACCAGTGGCGGTATAGTATAAGTTTTAGGTTAATTGTCCGACTACGCCACCCATGGGTTGCGGTCAGGGTGTACCGCCGCTGCGAGGCAGACCACTGAGGCTGGTGTGGTATGCGCAGCAAAGGATGGGATAACTCCCCACGGGAAGAGTATAGCCTCAGGGCAGGGAATGTGGATGATGGGAGTGATGGTGCACGGGCGTCCTAGTATTAGTAGTGCTGTATGCGGTGAGAAAGCAGGAACGACTCAGAGTCTTTGCAGTGCAGTTCAGGGTCTTTACTGATGATATTAAGGCAGACCCTCCCGGGAGTACTGGCTAGCATAAGGGGCCTGGTCAGTCTGTGAACAAACAGGAGTTCCCCTGGCCAGGTGGAGTTGTAGGCCTCCCCGTCTATCTGCACTCTTCCTGGCTACCTTGCTGTAAGCGTGTGGAAGTAGCCCACGTCCCTGAGTATACCGTGTGGTGCTCACCCGTATGGCTGGTGACTTGGGGCCTTCTGATAGCCTTCGCTCCTCGATGGCGGTGCTGGTCCCTTCCTTGTGACTGAGCCTCCGGGCTTCTATGGCCAGAGGACCCGGAATCCCCTGCCGGCTGGTTTCTGCTGCTGGACTTAAAGATCCCCGCAGCCTCGGACTCTGGTGTCCGGTTCTTATATTCTTCTGCCAGGGCGAACTCTGCTTAGCTCCAGCCCCTGGTCTTCAGCTCCTGCTCCTACAGAGCTCCTAGCTGTTGCTTTCCCTGTCTTTCTCCTCTCTAGACTCTTAGACTGACTAACCCCGCCCCAGACCCAGTTTATGTAGGGCAGGTTCCTCCCCTATCTGGCCTGGGACAGGAGCTGTTGCATGTTTAAGGGCTCCTGACCAGGAAACCTCCCACTTGCTCTCAGACGTGATATTTCTATCACTGTGGCAACCAGACCCCTGGGATACCACATGTATAAATGTATGGCTGACAGCCAGCCAGGTCTGGAGCTGAATGTGAATGACTTTATATGGTAGTCTACCAGGAATATAAGATTGAAAGTTCTTTATTGGAAGCTGGGACCTAGGCTTATTGGTCCCTATAAAATAACCGCCGTCATTAACCCATCAGCGTTTCGTCTTGAACCTCCTCTGGCCCTTAAAGTCCACTACGTGTTCCATAGGTCCTTACTCAAGAAGTATGTGGAACCTCTTGAGCCCTCACCTCTACCACCACCCCCAGTAATGGTTGTGGTAATCTGGAGTTCCAGATTTTGAGTATTGTAGATTCTGGTCTCCAACGTCGTTCTCTACAATACTTGGTGCACTGGAAAGGTTATGGTCCAGAGGAGAGGATGTGGGTTTCAGCATCAGAGATGAATGCTCCCAGGTGGGTTCATTCATTCCCCACCTCTTATCCTGAGAAACCCGGTCCTGAGTGTCCGGAGGCCACTCGTAGAGAGGGGTGTACTGTCACGGGTGTGTCAGAAGTGACAGTCGCCCTGCTGTTGGTCGCTCATCCCCCTCCCTTCCCTAGCCAGGGCTTAACACCATGGAAAGACAGGGCAAGGTTCGCGTGCAGCAATTGGTGAAGAACCAATATAGGGACATTAGTGGAGACAGGGTGATATTAGATCAGCCTAGGATGTCTCCACTTCCCCCTTTCCCTAGAGTCTGGGCTCCCTTTCCCTCTTCCCTTTGTGTTGCACTAAGTCTTTCCCACACATTGCGTGACACACACAGAGTGACTGCAGACTTATCGGTTTGGACAGGACAACCCCTTATCATGCCTGTTTTTGCTGCTAGAGAAGGACCATGCTTAGCAGGCAGTTGACACCCCTAGTCGTTTGGAGTTTGCAGTCATTTCTTGCTGGATGGAAAGAAAAAATGAGGCTGAAGAGTTACCATACAGCCATAGGGTCAAGTGATAGTGACTGCTAGTTTTTCTTGGCTTATGAGATCAACTGGTATCTAAAAGTCATTGTGATTCTGATTCTAATATTTGAAGAAAGTCAGATATCAGTCACATATCAAAATCACACATCATTTGAATTTGGCCTGGAGGAGGTCTGTGTGAAAGTCCCAATGCGTTTCAGACAAGTTTGCACTGAAAATCACATAACCAAATAGAATGCTTAAGTTTCTTCAACTGAGTGTTTAAGTCAATGGTAAGTGTACTGGCTTCTAGACATAGAGTTTTGGGTTCAATTCCCAGCAGCATACAGTGAACTTTTTATTATTATTTTCATCAGTTGTGAAAGTCAGATGTCTAAGTCACTTATCAAAGTCACATATCAAAGTCAGTTCTCAGACAAGGTATTTAGCCTCAAACTGACATTATTCTGATGTTTGACTTTGATATCTGTCATGTCCTAAACTGGACGCTGTAGTTGAGCACCTCTTCATGAATCAGGATCATCCGACTCCAGCATGCCCCTCATCAAGATTGCTGTGAACAACGCCGGTCTTGATGAATCGAGCCCATTGTGTTTTATATTACGGAAACATATTGGCACATTTTATTATACAATTGGTGGTCTTGTATTATTTCTATATTGTTGCTACAGCAGCATAGTGGGCCCCAAGAATGATTTACTCTGGGGATCCAAGGTTCTGCAGCCCGATGCTGCATACAATTAATATAAAAAAATAAAATAAAATTAATGTTAATATTAATATTGAGCAGAATTAATTTCAGCCTATTGGTGCAGCCTCCACAACTGTCACGGTCTCCCATGTTGTCCCTTGGGAAAATTAATCGCCCACTCTTGCTCTATTATATATAGTGCTATGTTATGCAAAGTGCTAAAGTGCTGCACATTTTCCATCTACACATGTGCATCAAAGCGTCTGTGTGTTACTCACAGAACCTTTGATGCACATGTGTAGATAGAATCACATGATCTATCAAAGGGGATCATGTGACAAGTCACGTGATACATCCAGTACCTGAGGGGGGGGCACACCTTCTAAACTACCCAGTGCCCTGGCTACTCTTACTACTCTTAATCCACTCCTGTACATACAGTACAGACCAAAAGTTTGGACACACCTTCTCATTCAAAGATTTTTCTGTATTTTCATGACTATGAAAATTGTACATTCACACTGAAGGCATCAAAACTATGAATTAACACATGTGTAATTATATACTTAACAAAAAAGTGTGAAACAACTGAAAATATGTCATATATTCTAGGTTCTTCAAAGTAGTCACCTGTTGCTTTGATGACTGCTTTGTACACTCTTGGCATTCTCTTGATGAGCTTCAAGAGGTAGTCTCTGGAAATGGTTTTCACTTCACAGGTGTGCCCTGTCAGGTTTAATAAGTGGGATTTAATAAGTGGGATTTCTTGCCTTATAAATGGGGTTGGGACCATCAGTTGTGTTGTGCAGAAGTCTGGTGGATACACAGCTGATAGTCCTACTGAATAGACTGTTAGAATTTGTATTATGGCAAGAAAAAAGCAGCTAAGTAAAGACAAAGGAGTGGCCATCATTACTTTAAGAAATGATGGTCAGTCAGTCCGAAAAATTGGGCAAACTTTGAATGTGTCCCCAAGTGCAGTTGCAAAAACCATCAAGCGCTACAAAGAAACTGGCTCACATGAGGACCACCCCAGGAAAGGAAGACCAAGAGTCACCTCTGCTTCTGAGGATAAGTTTATCCAAGTCACCAGCCTCAGAAATCGCAGGTTAACAGCAGCTCAGATTAGAGACCAGGTCAATGCCACACAGAGTTCTAGCAGCAGACACATCTCTTCAACAACTGTTAAGAGGAGACTTTGTGCAGCAGGCCTTCATGGTAAAATAGCTGCTAGGAAACCACTGCTAAGGACAGGCAACAAGCAGAAGAGACTTGTTCGGGCTAAAGAACACAAGGAATGGACATTAGACCAGTGGAAATCTGTGCTTTGGTCTGATGAGTCCAAATTTGAGATCTTTGGTTCCAACCACCGTGTCTTTGTGCGACGCAGAAAAGGTGAACGAATGGACTCTACATGCCTGGTTCCCACCGTGAAGCATGGAGGAGGAGGTGTGATGGTGTGGGGGTGCTTTGCTGGTGACACTGCTGGGGATTTATTCAAAATTGAAGGTATACTGAACCAGCATGGCTACCACAGCATCTTGCAGCGGCATGCTATTCCATCCGGTTTGTGTTTAGTTGGACCATCATTTATTTTTCAACAGGACAATGACCCCAAACACACCTCCAGGCTGTATAAGGGCTATTTGACCAAGATGGAGAGTGATGGGGTGCTACGCCAGATGACCTGACCTCCACAGTCACCAGACCTGAACCCAATCGAGATGGTATGGGGTGAGCTGGACAGCAGAGTGAAGGCAAAAGGGCCAACAAGTGCTAAGCATCTCTGGGAACTCCTTTAAGATTGTTGGAAGACCATTTCCGGTGACTATGTCTTGCAGCTCATCAAGAGAATGCCAAGAGTGTGCAAAGCAGTCATCAAAGCAAAAGGTGGCTACTTTGAAGAACCTAGAATATAAGACATATTTTCACTTGTTTCACACTTTTTTGTTAAGTATATAATTCCACATGTGTTAATTCATAGTTTTGATGCCTTCAGTGTGAATGTATAATTTTCAAAGTCATGAAAATACAGAAAAATCTTTAAATGAGGTGTGTCCAAACTTTTGGTCTGTACTGTACATACAACACTACACATCAGTGCAGGTACAACTTATGGCTTCTTCATCTAGGAGTTTATGAGCATCATCTGTCTAATTGACAGAGAACCCCTGAGAAGTCTACACAAGAAAGCTTCTGTCTGTATCATGATTCCAGTGACTTTTATAAGGTTTAGACAATGGAAGCATAAAGCTGGTTAATGTTTATAAGTATGATTCGTCGATAATACCGAATTGGCCAGATTCTGTAATCTCGAGAAGTTTACTTTTAAACATTGTTTTAGACAATAGATCTGTGTATTTCTCATGGAGCATAATGGTAAGTGTACACACATTATTTGAATCAATATTTTGGTTACAATAACACTATTAGTCAAAGCAAATATCACAGTGGTCACTTTTGTACAAATCAGGATAATGAATCTTTGAAACACACAACTTCATAGACCATAGAACAATTAACATTGTCTTACTGTATTGACTCCTAGCAAACACTTTGTGGATAGCATGCATCAAAGACAGTTCATGTGAAAGAGCTAGTTTCTCAGTATCAGAGTAAATCAATATTATACTGCAGTATATTGCAATATTATAGTGCTTGAATTCACGCAACCATATTTGCAATACATTCCACACTTGGTCTAATGACCACACTTTATCAAAGCATATAAACAATATGTTACAATATGTAGGCTATAAGATATCCATATTTTTATTAGCAATACAATCCACATTTGGATATCTTATAGCCACACATTATTTACACAAAGCACCCTATCCAAAGGGGATGGTTTTAGCGGATGATTGCCATAAAAATAATAATGGAAGTGTACACTGTGTACAACAACACAAAGCAATGCATGAACAAATTATAGCAAAAAATAAATCAGCTGGCCTAATACTCAAAGTCTTCATGGCAATCCTCCCAGTGGATGGCCATGGAACAATGAGGTGGAATAAGATTCTACAGGTGAACAACTGGCTACGTCGATGGTGCCGTCAACAAGGATTTGGAATTCTGGATCACGGAATGAATTACCTATACGATGGACTACTTGCTAGAGATGGGGTACACCTTACGAAGACTGGAAAACATGTATTTGGAAGTCGCCTTGCTACACTCATCAGGAGAGCTTTAAACTAGAACAATGTGGGAAGGGAAGCAAAAGGCCAGAAAAAGCCATACAGCTGACAAATACTATTGAGATCTCTGCTACTGGAAGTGGAAAGGAAGAACAAAGACAAAACAATTTAAATAATAAAAATATGGGAGGAAGAGAAACCAATCACAAACTAAAATGTTTTTATACAAATGCACAAAGCATGGGCAACAAACAAGGAGAATTGGAACTACTAATGCAGGAAAAGAAATATGATGTCATTGGAATCACTGAAACTTGGTGGGACGATACACATGATTGGAATAAAAGGCTAAAAGGATACAACTTATTTGCAAGAAACAGACTTGATAAGCGAGGAGGAGGTGTCGCATTGTATGTTAGAAAAGCGTATATCTGCAAAGAGATTGAAGCTTCAGAGACTGGGAGTTCTGTGGAAACTGTTTGGGTAAGAATACAAGGAGAGAACAACGGAAAGGACACCATTGTAGGCATTTACTACAGGCCACCTGGGCAAGCTGAAGATATGGATGAACTCTTTATGTATCAAATGACCAAGTTCTCCAAAAAATATGACGTAGTGGTCATGGGAGATTTCAACTATCCAGACATTTGTTGGGAATCTCTCTCAAGTAAAACTAACAGGTCAAGCAAATTCTTATCCTCTCTTGCTGACAACTTTATCTTCCAAAAGGTAGGGGAGAAAACAAGGGGATCTGCTACTTTGGATCTAATCCTTATAAACAGGGAGGAAATGGTTGAGGAGGTAAAGGTGGCTGGGACCCTAGGAGGCAGCGATCATGCTATTATAGAATTTTGGATAACTAGAGGAGGAAGACATGTGAAGACTCAAACTTCAAGGTTAGATTTTAGAAAGGCAGATTTTAAGAGACTCAGAAAGAGAATAGGAGGGATCCAATGGCTGGATGTCCTTAAGGACAAAAATGTCCAGGAAGGATGGGAAATTTTTAAAAATGAGATTCTCAAAGCACAATCGTTAACAATCCCGAAAAGTAGGAAGAATGGGAAGCATTTAAGGAAACCAGGATGGATGAACACAGAACTTAAACACATGCTAAAAAGAAAGAAAGAAATGTTTATTAAATGGAAAGAGGGAGGCATATCTAAAGAAGATTATAATGCAGTCTGCAGATCCTGTAGGGCACGTATCAGGTTAGCTAAAGCTGACAATGAATTAAGGCTTGCAAGAGATGTCAAAAGCAATAAAAAAGGATTTTGGGGGTATGTCAAAAGTAAAAGAAAAGTCAAAGATGCTATAGGATTTTTACAGGATGAAAATGGAGAAATGGTAAGAGAGGATGTTGAGAAGGCCGAACTTTTTAATTTCTATTTTGCATCTGTTTTCTCTCAGAAAGAAAATGTAACATCAACTGATCTTCACTGTCCTTTTAAAGGAATAGAGGAATCCAAGTTATCTGTAAACAGAAAGATTGTGAGGGAATATTTAGCTAACATAAATGAGTTCAAGTCTCCAGGTCCAGATGAATTACACCCCAGAGTACTGAAGGAGATCGTAGAAGAAATTTTAGAACCACTCTCCATAATCTTTGAAAATTCTTGGAGAACAGGAGAAGTCCCAGAAGACTGGAGAAGAGCAAATGTTGTTCCTATCTTCAAAAAGGGGAAGAAGGTGGACCCAGGGAACTATAGGCCGGTGAGTCTGACTTCTATACCAGGAAAGATCTTTGAACAAATTATTAAACAACATGTATGTAAGTACATGGATAAGAATGAAATGATTAACCAGAGTCAGCATGGGTTTGTAACTAACAAGTCATGTCAGACTAACTTAATTTCCTTCTATGACATAATCACTGACTGGGTGGATCAGGGAAATGCTGTAGATATAGTATATCTTGACTTCAGCAAAGCATTTGACAAAGTATCTCACACCATCCTTATTAAAAAAATGACCAAGTATGCAATGGACCAGGCAACTGTTAGGTGGATTCATAATTGGCTTAGTGATCGGACTTAAAGGGTGGTTGTAAATGGCTTCACATCCAGCTGGATGAATGTCTCAAGTGGGGTACCACAGGGCTCCGTCCTGGGACCTATATTGTTCAACATCTTTATCAATGATTTAGATGAAGGAATTGAGGGTAAACTGATTAAATTTGCTGATGACACAAAGCTAGGAGGGATAGCTAATACTAGAGAAGAGAGAGAGAGGGTTCAAAAAGACCTAAATAAACTGGAGCAGTGGGCAGCAACCAACAGAATGGTTTTTAACAGGGAAAAATGCAAAGTACTACATCTGGGCAATAAAAATGAAAAAAGCATATACAGAATGGGAGGAATAGAGCTAAGCAACAGTACATATGAAAAAGACTTAGGTATACTAATAGATCATAGACTGAACATGAGTCAACAGTGTGATGCAGCAGCAAAAAAGGCAAATACAATTCTGGGATGTATTAACAGAAGCATACAGTCTAGATCACGTGAAGTCATTATCAGTCTTTACTCCTCTTTGGTCAGACCTCATCTGGAATACTGTGTACAGTTTTGGGCACCACGTTTTAAAAAAGACATAGACAAACTGGAGCAAGTTCAGAGAAGAGCGACCAGAATGGTGACTGGTCTGCAAACCATGTCCTATGAGGAACGGTTGCAGGATTTGGGAATGTTTAGCTTGCAAAAAAGAAGACTGAGAGGAGACTTAATAGCTGTCTACAAATATGTCAAGGGCTGTCACATTGTAGAAGGATCATCTTTATTCTCATTTGCACAAGGAAAGACTAGAAGCAATGGGATGAAACTAAATGGGAGGAGACACAGATTAGATATTAGAAAAAACTTTTTGACAGTTAGGGTGATTAATGAGTGGAACAGGCTGCCACGAGAGGTGGTGAGTTCCCCTTCAATGGACGTCTTCAAACAGAGGCTGGACAGACATCTGTCTGAGATGATTTAGTGAATCCTGCTTTGAGCAGGGGGTTGGACCAGATGACCCAGGAGGTCCCTTCCAACTCTACCATTCTATGATTCTATGATTCAATCATCTCCTCTGCCAAAAAACTTTCCCCAATGCAGTTCACACAGGCACAACATGGATTGCACGTGAAGTTCTGTGTCACAGCTTCTCCTTCTGTGTCCTCATCTTGAGTAGCTACCCCTATAAGCTTTGTCCATAACTGTAGAGGGGGTCAGTACTGCCACCAAGTCTCAAATATATTGATAGCAGTGGTAACCTTTGTCACGCAAAAATGGCTAGTGTTCATCATTTGAGCCAAGTAAATCTATAGATTCTGTTTGGTTTTCCATGACGCCACATTTTCCACGGTTGGCCTCTCGATTTTCGGTCTGAAGATTGCTTGGGTCATCATTTCCAGATTTTGATCTAAAGGGAAAACACATATTATTCTCTGCACAAAATCCCGGTCAGTTGGGACGTGTTCCCCTTTCTTTTGCCCGGGTTTCATAACTATCAACACATTGTCTGCTCCTTGAACAATTACCTCTGCAGGTTCTGGAGGACCTTTGTCACCCAGTTGTTTCAACCAGATTTTTGCACCATCATTGATAGGATCTGAGGATCCAAATCCTTCACCTCCTCTGACTGTCACAACTGCAGGGGTCCTTACTCTGACCACCTTCGTTTTAGAAATAGACAGTACCAGTAACTGAGTTATCTTATCTCTCTTCTGTATTATCATGACTTTTTCTTCATCATTCATTAAAAGTACTTTAATTTCTTCCTGATAATCCTGGTCTATCACTCCTCCCATTACCTGAATACCCTTTAAGGCCAAGCCTGACCTTGAGGTTATAAGACAAAAATGCTCAGGTGGCATTTGCAAGCCTATAGCAGTCCTGATTTTCTTTACAACTTCTTTGAAGTGACTTTCATTGTCACTTTGAATCTGTATTGGGATACAGTACAATACCATTGTTTCCAAAGTCTTAATAGTATTGTTAGCATTGGCCATTTTACAGGTACAAATCAACGTAAACCCAGAATATGCATACAAAGCTGTGCATACGCATACACATCCTCCATCATGTAGAGGAGGGCCAATGTAGTCAATTTGCCCAGGAAGTTTTCCTTGAGCTTTCTGGCCTCTCACCACATGAGGGATTGGTCTCTGTTGTGAATATTGACACTTAATGACGGTTTCCTTTATGAACTCTAACCTGATGGGCACCCCTCTGGTCTGTGCCCATTGAGTCAGTCCAAGCAGCTCCTCAGAGGTATCAGTCTTTACTGGATTCAGTGACTGATATTTCGGACTGTTAGTCTGCTACTGAGTTGAATCTTTCCAGGGTATCTGAAGCACAAATAGCATCAACATGAAACACAGTCACTTTAATTATTTGTACAATTGCCCAGATATCTTGCCACAACTCTTTTCCCCATACTTCTTTGCTATGTATACTTGTAGTCTGATAGCCCACTGCGTTCCACACACGGTTGTTACCTTGGTACCTAGCTGACCCTTCTGTAAACCACGCTTGTTTCCTCTGCTCAGGAATCAATTGTTCAAAGGATATCTCCTGCTCCTGAAGTCCCATAGGGACTTTGCCTAACTTCTCATGCAATGTGGAGATTCCACTAACTCCTGGTTTTGCTCTGTCCTGAATTGCCTCAATTTGCTTTCCTCCTAATTCTGTAGTTATAACCTTGCACTCACTGAATTGTTTTGGAGTTCCCTTAATCAAACTGGCCTCCGCCCCTGTATCTACCAACATTTGTGGGGTGTGGCCAGCATGTCAATCACTTTTATCTGTCTTCCTCCATCGATCCTCCATTTCAGATGAAGACATCATATTAGGAGAAAATGATGCCCCCTTCTGTTGGGCTTTGAATTCCTGTATCAAGGATTTAACTTCAGCATAAAGATCCTCAAACCCCTGTGCTGTGGGCTTTGCTGGCGACGAGGAGGGAGTTGGCCCTCTCTCTCCCTGTGTCC
Source organism: Phyllobates terribilis (assembly GCF_046119375.1). Lineage (NCBI taxonomy): Eukaryota > Metazoa > Chordata > Amphibia > Anura > Dendrobatidae > Phyllobates > Phyllobates terribilis. The sequence goes on from NW_027363645.1 coordinate 438,576, forward strand.
TGCCCGGCCCCTGCTGTGGGGATTCAGAATCTTTTACTGTAACCTTTCTATTATGTGAAACCCTGACTTTTTATTAAGTCCTCTCTTTTGATACAATTTCCACATCTCGTTAGTACCAATCCCGTCTATTTTATCCCTGTGGACACCATCCTTTATCAGGGCCATAAACATATCTTTACGGGTAATACAAGATCTAGGATTGTAGTTACTTTTGACATTGTCATGCTGCTCTTCAGAGGTAAAATTACCCTTTTGTTTGGGACCCCAATCTCCCAGATCCCCTAACTGTCTAATTGCCTCCAATGTATTGGCGATAGTTTTCCCAGTCTGATTTATCATTAGCGTCATCATGATATGCTTGTAGGCTGCAGGGGCATTTCTAATGATACGATTTCTAACAGATACACTCACAACAACTTGCATATAATCATCATAAGAGCTTGCCGAAATAGCATTTTTCATGACCTCCTCTTTCAACCTCTGAGTACAATCTTTCAATGTAAACCATGGTTTTTCATTGGGCGGCCAGTCCGCCTCGGATGGGTATTTATGCTGCAATGCCATGGCCACATCAAGCATACTACACACCACATGTGGCTGCTGAATTGTCAAGGTACGAAAGGCCTCCTTCACTACAGGTTCATGACTGAATTGGACAAATTTTTGGCCATCCACAGCATCCACCTGCACTCCATGAGCCCCCATCTCTGACAGCTCAAGCTACTAAAGATTCATTTGGCTTTTGAGAGAAACAATCATGAAGGTCATTAAACTCCTGCTGACTGTAATCCTCTACTGCATTCTTATTCTGTTTACCTGCAGCAGTCTCTACAATCCGTCTCCGACATATAGGATGAACTTTCACTGGGTTAAGAGGAGGATCAATTTCTCTCTTTCCATTGAAATATTCATCCTCAGTCTCTGGATTGGTGATGTTTTTAGAGTCAGTTGAATCCCATACATCCCCATCCCACTGATCAGGGCTCCACTCTATCCCTGCTTTGGCTATGGCCAAAGCTACTTTCTTGTTATTAACCTTCCCTCACCTCCTTTTGTATTTATACTGCGCTACACATACAGCAGCCTTTTCTGCAACATGCTGATATCCATCACATCTGTCCATTAATAACTTATTCTGACACTGTGCTATAATCAATGCATTCTGGGCCTCACACAACTGTCTTTCCAATTCCTGAACTTTTGTTAATATACGTATTCTTTCCTCATGCTGTTTTCTATATGCAGACAGCAGGATCCATCTGTAAAGGACATATTGATACTCATGCTAGAGCAACTCCATTTTGTCTGCTTGCTTTAAAATCATGTTATTACTCCTTGCATAACATATTCTTTCTTTCTCTTCCCATGGAACTTATCTCACACTAACTTTTTCTCAAGAGAACATTTTGTCAGACACTCTGTTATCTAACTTGTTTAGGCCAGGTATGACCTTGTAAAATTTCCATAGTGCTTCAAACTAACAATGATAATATGACCATATATGTGTTTTCCGTAATAATTGTACTAACATCAGTTAGCCTATAGTATTGTAGTATGGCTGTAGAGTTGATTGGCTATTTGATATACTCAAAACAATATAAAATGCTAAGCAAAATAAACGGGATCAGAGATTCTTTGAATCCCGACAATACAGAGCACGCATTGCCTCCGTTTGGTTTTCTGTGGATTGCGCAATCAACATAATAATTTTGACACTCACTTGGTCAACTGTGAAGGGTTATTGCCCTCCCTTAACAGCTGGTGCCGTGACTCGGATCCCTAGCCAGGGACGCCCCTCCACCTCTGGACGACCACAAAGAGAGACCTGCCTTCAGCCTCCCCCACTGGAATTGGGACTGATCATCCCCCACAAAAAGCCACGGTAAGTGCACCAGTTCTTTACTAGTGACACTGACCGTTTGGCGTGGTTTCCACGTAGTGTGTGGTTGTTTGCAGTATCTCCGGGTGTCCTGGTTGGATATAGTCAAAGGTGAGACTATGAGGGGTGTAGTCTCATTAGGGGTCTGATATTATTTAACTTCAAAGCAGTATCACCTCGGATTTACAAGTGAATATTGTGTGAATCTTTCTCAGCTTTGGACAAAAATCCTTAGGAGAGACTGAACATTGTTAGTTTCAGTCGCGGCACGTGATCGAAGATTGGGTAGGACACGCAAGTAGATATACGTATATCGAGTGTCCGGTGCGCTGCAAAACTGCAAAGCTGCATAGCAGCAGAAGTGCACCTCCTTTCATTTGTTGTGTGAAAGAATTCCCCCGACGGGAGGGGTGAGTTAGTAGTGGAACAGCTGGGAGCTCTGGCCAGACTCCGCTGTGCACAAATTAAGGATCTTTTTGTCAGTTGTAGTGAATAATCAATGTTTCTGTGGAGCAGAAAGAATTTGTCTCCCCCGAAGGAGAGGGAGGATGTGATGAATATCATGATCAGTCGAGAAGGGAAAAGATCATTTAAGCACGTGCCAAAAGTGTTTAAGGTGTTAAATTTTCCTGTGGAGGGGAGGCTTCAGCCTGTGTTGTGGGATGAAGGCATCCGGCAGCAAAGGGGTAGATTAGTTGACTGCTGTGGATTGTTGGAAGATGCTGAAAACTTTAGGAAAGTGGCACATGAGATTTGTGATGAAGGATATGTTGAAAAAGTACAGGAGGAAGTAGGTCCCCCCCTTCCCAACTTATGTGTCCACAATCCAAATCTAGAGCCCCTAAAGAAGCATCTCCCACAAATGTAGCAATACCCCAGCCCCTGAATCCGGAAACTGAGCAATTTATACCTTATGAGATTAAATACCCTGCACTTCCCACTGAGAGCCAGCCACCATCATATAACCCAGACGGTTGGCTCTGTAATGTGTGTTGGGTCACTAATCCAGGATGGCGCAGGACATGCTATAATTGTGAAGCACGCACGTAAACCCGGTGTTGTAGCACCAACCTACCCATTACTTAACGCTGACGGGGGGTATTATGAATCACTACCCCCACCTGCCCCTACCATCATATTCCATTCAGAGGGACCCAGGGTCCTCTGAACTCTTCCCTATTCACCCTCTCCCAAACTGGGGAAATAGAACATGGACGCTAGTATGAGGAGGTGGCGTCTGATTTACTAAATGGTCCTTCAGAATTCTCTACTATACTGAGAATAGGTATGGGGAGTATACCACAACAGCAGGTTGGGATCATTGTAAACGCAGCAAATGCGAAACTGCAGCATGGGTGGGGGCTAGCTGCAGAGATATGTCGTATTGGGGGACCTACAATACAAGCTGCATCTAATGATTACATCCGTGACCATGGCCCGTTAAGAGAAGGAGAGGTGATGGCTACAAGAGCCGGACAGCTATCATGTCATTTTGTTATACATGTAGAGAAAACCAAAAGAGTAATGTCATTGTGTAAGATTACAGTACAAGATGTTAAATGCAGCAAGGAAGATAATGGGATGTTGAAATGTTGAAAAGTAAATGCATGTGAAAAAAAAAGGTTGCGCTGAGTTTGTTGACAGAAGGAAAAAGTATGTGGATATGTGGAGAAACTTAAATGGTTAACTGAAATATGCACGCTGCCAGATAAGCGCCCAGTTACAGCTGCTAGCATAGCAAAACGGCCTTGGCTTGATACAGAGCAGGAAAAAAAAAAAAGGTGAATGGAGGAAGAAAATGCAGACAATAAGGGAAACACGATGCTATGTTATGTGTATTACAAAGATACTGCTCTCCGATAATGGCGGAGTAATGAATTGTTGGGAATGTTCTAATTGTGGCCAGCAGAATCCATTGTCAGTAGATTACTGTGTTGCATGTCACGCACTCCCCTCGCTACTACCCAAGCCACTTCTAGTGCCCCATCCTCATCTGTTATACCTATGTCCGCCCAAAGTTCCAACCCTTCCTGCAGCGGCCATGTTGCTACACCCATTGCATCACCTCCGGTCTCTGACCAAATGTCCCTTTGGTGGTGGCCATCTTGGTGCACCCTTCCTGTAGTATGCTTCCTTCTGGTTGCGGCCATCTTGGCACACCCAGAATACAGGCAGCAATACACACTACACCCAGAATGTGTATGAGGAAGATCATCATAATCAGTGTGTGACAGAGCATTAGACGCCAATACATATGAGAGTGGGTTTAACTTCTGTCAAGCCCTTAAAATATGGGCTCAGGATAAGTTGGCTAATCAATCCACTACCCTCAACAGCACATATTTATGTCCACTTTGACATTAGGGCTAAAATATGGTGATGTAAACTAATTCTCTAGATGGTCATGTATCCTTAAGTTTCTAATAGATGCACATACACGTTGTCTGGTTTACAGTAATTGATTTAGCAAACGTTTTTGTTTTTTTATTAGCATTCCACTACACAAAGACTGTCAGTTTCTGTTTGCATTTACATATTACATTACATATTACATTTACACGGAGCAAATGTCCATCAGGGCCAGTGTTAGTCTCCTCAAGCATCTAGCAAAACTGAATTGTCGAGTCTCAGCCTCGAAACTTCAGTTTTGGCCCGGCAAGTGGTCTTCTTAGGCCATTGCCTTACTCAGGGTGCCAGACATCTCACAGAAGAAAGGAAGACGGTCATCTACGCACTACCGTTCCCAAAAGATCCCATAGAGCTGCAACGGTTCCTCGGACTATGTACATACTGCAGACAATGGATCCCAGACGCCTCACGTCTCATGCAGCCGCCCCTCTAAGATGCATTAAAAGAAGACACTCTGGCTGATGTCAACAACAAGGACCACCAAGAACAGCTGCAACAAGCCTTTGAGCAACTAAAGTCAAGGAAAATGACAGCCCCTGCCCTTGGAAATCTGGACTATGCTCAACCTTTCCATTTGTATGCCTCTGAGACAGGAGGACATGCAGCCGGAGTACTCACGCAGAGACACTGTACAAAGCAGCGCCCAGTCGTTTATTACCTAGCGCATCTCTCCCCCAGCTGTCTACGAGCAGTTCACGCCACACAGCAACCTAAACATCTGTCTACACAGAGACACCTGTGGCTGCAGTGTTCGTTGATTTTGCCAGAAAATGTGAAGTTACACCACCATCAACCCAGCCACCCTGCTACCAGCACCTGAAGGAGAGGGGAAAAAGGCTCCACCGCATGATTGTCTGGAACAAATTACTGCGGAGTCAACTCCACTTGTTCTAGTGGGGGAAGTACCCTTGGATGACCCAGAACTTACGTTATATACGGATGGATCCAGATATGTTGACACCTCTGGCAGGTTTCATACTGGATATGCTGTCACAACTGAAGATACATTGGTAGAGGCAGCAGTCTTACCTCCCAGTATGTCAGCACAAGAAGCAGAGCTCAAAGCTCTGACTGCAGACTGTGAAAAATGCTGAAAGCATCAGACAATTGATGGAAGTGGTGCAACTACCAAGACAGTTGGCTGTCGTAAAGGTAAAAGCTCATACCCGACCAGATGCCCCTGAAGCAAGAGGTAATGCACTTGCTCATCTCCATGCTAAGCGAGCAGCTCTTCTTCTGACATCCATGTCCATGGCTCTTACACGGCAACAGGCCAAACAGCTAAATTCCGTGCCAACCCAGGATCAACCTGCAGAAGAGCATCAACCGGTCCCTCCAATCACAAAGCTACGCTCCACACGCTCTACGCGCTAAAGAAGAACGCCAGTCGTAGAAGGAGGTGGGTGCTAAGTTGATAGATGGGCTATGGAAGAAGAAACAACTGTACTGTTTGCCTCGACTCCTGTATCCAGCCATTGCGGCCTGGGCCCATGGACTGCTTAGGGGTAGTGGATATGTTTTCCAGTTGGCCAGAAGCATTCGCCGTTCCAAACATGACTGCCAAGACTACCGCCAAGAAGCTGGTCTCTGAAGTTGTTTGCCGGTATGAAGTCCCAGAAGTTATCAAAAGTGATGAAGGACCAGGCTTTTCCTCATGCGTATATCAAGAAATACTTACCATGATCGGATCAACAGTGATGTTACATACTCCTTACCATCCACAGTCAAGTGGCAAGGTGGAGAGATTGAATGGCACACTGAAAAGGCAGTTAACCAAAATGATGCAGGAGACTACGGCCCAGTGGCCTGAGCTCCTTCCCATTGCACTATATCACATACGCACCACCCCCATAGGGAAACACAAACTGTCACCCTATGAGATACTATTTAGGTCACAACCAGCTATAGCTAGATTTACCCCACAACAATTATCAGAAGAAACAGATTATGTTGTGCAATATGTGATTCAGTTTGCCAAAGCCTTAACTAACACCCATGCGTTAGTATCATCTTCTATTCCAGATCCAGCTGATGCAGAAGGTTGTCATACCCTCAGGCCTGGAGATTATGTGTATGTGAAGAAGCATGTTCGGAAACACGGACTAGAACCATTGTATGACGGATCATACCAAGTGCTCCTGACAATCCCAACAGCTGAGATGTTTTATGATAATATGTATGGTTAAACTAGTCAATACCTGGAATAGCCTACAACAGAGTACTGACCCCTTTAATAATAAGTTCATTACTGACCATCAGATTTTGGTACAAGAATTGAGACAATTAGAAAACAACCAGATCAGTGACTGTTGGATATGTACTCACTCACCAGTTTCAGCCGCTAGTATGCCCTTTCTGGCGGTCCGTCCCAGACCATCATTATTGGAAAGATACATTCATAATCACTCATGGGTACATGCAAATCTGTTTATAAAAGGTACCGATGACACGTTATAAAATATCTGGTAACGTCCCTTGTAATGAATCTTCTGAATATAAGCCTAGTGATCCAACATGTGGCAATCCGGATGTTGGATATTGTAGCCCCCTGGGACAAATGTCTTCATGGTGTATGTTATCAAATAACACCGTTTTAATCAATTTGGTACATAAATTAGTATTACAGCACTCTGCTTTATGGGATTTGCCATCAGCCACATATTGGGTCTGTGGGAATAATGCGTATAAATGGCTCCCAGTCAGAGTAGGGGGGACTTGTACGTTGGGCCGGCTAACTTCAGCCACTTATCTTATTCCCCATAGTAAAGTAGATATGAGAGCCATCCCTCTTCATACCATCTATAAACGTTATAAACGTGCCAAAGACAACACCCCACGACCATCAGGAAGACCTCATTTAGTACAAATGAGTGTACCCAATAAGATAGCCAGTACCGTCTTCCTCTACCCTATGGTTACATAAATGTGGGACAAGTTAGTGGAAGTCACTGACTACTTAGATGACCAGATTTGGAATATTTTGGAAGTAATTAATACTACTGTTGCAGTGCAGAATCAGCGTATTATAGTGGCTAATCAACATACGTTAGTGCTGGACTATTTGACAGCAGCTCAAGGAGGGATGTGTGTCAGGTTGTAGGCCCAGCCTGTTGTCACTATATTGACCCATATATTGACCCCGACTCTACCATACGGTTAAAGACTAAAATGGAGACATTAGGAAACTCAGGGAAGAGTATAACAAACATAACGAGTTGACCAAAGAGTGTTGCATATTGTTGCTTGCTTGTTAATATATGTTTTACTAAAACTAGTCTTTTATTGTATCCCATTTTGCATGAAGAAAACCTGCCAGTCATCAGAGAGCAAGGAGGACACTGTTAACCGACATCCAGTGCTACTGTACACGGACCTCCCAGATGTAACCAGCATTGAGGACCTGGATGACAAGGGAATGATGACCTTTACCCGCTTGCCCCAACCAATTTCAGATCTGAACTTTATGATTATATCAACAAACAAGGGGGGGTGGACATGCCGCGACAGCCCCAATTGGTAACAAGGGCACTAATTGGGTGAAGACCAATGTCCCTCAGGCTCAAACCATGACCCTGGGAAAGCACCTTTATTGTTGATAATAACATAACTTTTAGGGGGGAATGTAAAGGACATATTGATACTCATGCTAGAGCAACTCCATTTTGGCTGCTTGCTTTAAAATCATGTTATTATTATCACTCCTTGCATAACATACATTCTTTCTTTTTCTTCCCATGGAACTTATCTCACACTAACTTTTTCTCAAGAGAACATTTTGTCAGACACTCTGTTATCTAACTTGTTTAGGCCAGGTTTGACCTTGTAAAATTTCCATAGTGCTTCAAACTAACAATGATAATATGACCATATATGTGTTTTCCGTAATAATTGTACTAACATCAGTTAGCCTATAGTATTGTAGTATGGCTGTAGAGTTGATTGGCTGTTTGATATACTCAAAACAATATAAAATGCTAAGCAAAATAAACGGGATCAGAGATTCTTTGCATCCTCCCAATACAGAGCACACATTGCCTCCGTTTGGTTTTCTGTGGATTGCCAATCAACATAATAATTTTGACACTCACTTGGTCAACCGTGAAGGGTTATTGCCCTCCCTTAACACATCCACGCCTGCCAACAGCACCCAACTCTTTACCTTTTTCTACTTTCACTTTCTGCAAGCATGAAACCACATCATCAGGTTCCGCATCCTTCTGACATTTGTCTCATGGTTCACTCAAACCAACACTGTGGGACCATTTGGTTGCCAAAATATTAAAGGGAGTCTGTTCCCAACCAGGAATCTCAATAGACTCACACCTACCTTTCTCTTAAAGAAAGGCATGCTTTACGCAATATCACTGCAATATCACTCTATCACACCTTATCACACAGAGTCCTTATAAATTCAAGATGATTGTAATTTTTAACAAAAAGAACTTCTGAGCCTTCTGCGTATCCTGCCGACTACGCCAAATGTTTTGCCAATAGTTTTGACACTAAGGTTCGGATACGGCTTTAAAGAAGGCAACCCTTTGCAATATAACGCAATTTTATTTATAATAGTTGATATAAAACGTAAAATATATAATTAAAGGAATAGTATGATATGCTGATATTGCATACACTTTTGTACATGTTATAATACAAAGGTTAAGTACATATATATATGTATTCACTTCATCACCAAGGAGCTTTTAAACATCATCCGTCTGGAAGATCAGAGAAGAAATTTCACCAAGACAGAGAAATCGCTGGAAGTCTACACAACACTGCATGGGCAGGTACATACAACACTACACATCAGTGCAGGTACAACTTATGGCTTCTTCATCTAGGAGTTTATGAGCATCATCTGTCTAATTGACAGAGAACCCCTGAGAAGTCTACACAAGAAAGCTTATGTCTGTATCATGATTCCAGTGACTTTTATAAGGTTTAGACAATGGAAGCATAAAGCTGGTTAATGTTTATAAGTATGATTCGTCGATAATACCGAATTGGCCAGGTTCTGTAATTTCGAGAAGTTTACTTATAAACATTGTTTTAGACAATAGATCTATGTATTTCTCATGGAACATAATGGTAAGTGTACACACATTATTTGAATCAGTATTTTGGTTACAATAACACTATTTGTCAAAGCAAATATCACAGTGGTCACTTGTGTACAAATCAGGATAATGAATCTTTGAAACACACAACTTCATAGACCATAGAACAATTAACATTGTCTTACTGTATTGACACCTAGCAAACACTTTGTGGATAGCATGCATCAAGGACAGTTCATGTGAAAGAACTAGTTTCTCAGTATCAGAGTATATCAATATTATACTGCAGTATATTGCAATATTATAGTGCTTGGATTCAGACAACCATATTTGCAATACATTCCACACTTGGTCTAATGACCACACTTTATCAAAGCATATAAACAATATGTTACAATATGTAGGCTATAAGATATCCATATTTTTATTAGCAATACACACCCATGGCTGTTAAGGCACATGATGGCTGATTACATCAGCTGTCACCTGGTGCATCTAAATTAGAATATCATCAAAAAGTTCATTTATTTCAGTTCTTCAACACAAAAAGTGAAACTATATTATATAGAGTCATTACAAACAGAATGATCTATTTCAGGTGCTTATTTCTGTTAATGTTGATCATTATGGCTCACAGCCAATGAAAACACAAAAGTCATTATCTCAGTAAATTAGAATAGTTAACAAAAAAACAGGTTGTTTAGTCTGTTTCAGTAGGCTCCACAATCATGGGTAAGACTGCTGACTTGACAGATGTCCAGAAGGCAGTCATTGACACACTCCACAAGGTCCCAGAGTTCCAATTTTCATTTGGAAGTCAAGGTCCCAGAGTCTGGAGGAAGAGTGGAGAGGCGCACAATCCGAGCTGCTTGAGGAATAGTGTGAAGTTTCCACAATCAGTGATGGTTTGAGGAGCCATGTCATCTGCTGGTTTAGGTCCACTGTCTTTTATCAAGACCAAAGTCAGCGCAGCCGTCTACCACGAAATTTTAGAGCACTTCATGCTTCCCTCTGCCGACAAGCTTTTTGGAGATGGAAATGTCATTCTCCAGCAGGACGTGGCACCTGTCCACACTGCCAAAAGTACCAATACCTGGTTTAAAAACAACAGTATCACTGTGCTTGATTGGCCAGCAAACTCGCCTGACCTTAACCCCATAGAGAATCTATGTCCGCTTGTCAAGAGGAAGATGAGAGATACCAGACTCAACAATGCAGACGAGCTGAAGGCTGCTATCAAAGCAATCTGAGCTTCCATAACACCTCAGCAGTGCCACAGGCTGATCGCCTCCATGCCACGCCGCATTAATGCAATAATTGATGCAAAAGGAGCCCGACCAAGTATTGAGGGCATTTACTGAACATACATTTCAGCAGGCCAACATTTCGGATTTTAAAAACATTTTTCAAGCTGTTATAAAGTATTCTAATTTACTGAGATAATGACTTGTGTTTTCATTGGCTGCAAGCCATAATCACCATTAACAGAAATAAACACTTGAAATAGATCACACTGTTTGTAATGATTCTATATAATATATGAGTTTCACCTTTTGTAGTGAAGAACTGAAATAAATTAACTTTTTGATGATATTCTAATTTTGTGAGAAGCACCTGTACACACACGTAAGCACACACACACACACACACACACACACATATACACACACATTACACATGAACTTAACCTCTCTGCAGATGATTGCACATGATGTATTTCTCTCTGGTGCAGCCTCCCATCCCCCAGGGCCCGACTGCAGAGCTATCTTGCTTTAATTGTAGGGGTGAAGGCAGGAGGGGGAGAACGGAGAAGTAAGCAGCAGGGGACACATCCAGGAGAGTAGGGGCCATGCTGTAGGCAGCAACTCTGCTGGAGCCTGGGGCTGGTGGGAGGAGCCTCCTCTCCTGCACTTTCAGAGCAGTGCAGCCAGAGGAGCAGAGGTAGATCTTTCACCCGACTCCGGGCCACAGAATCCTCCGGTGGTTCTGACCAAGCCTGTTTGTTTTCAACTGTGTTTGCATCCCAAGGATGCAGATACTGTTGAAATTGTGATGGGGGCGGATGGAGGGGTCTGATACTGTTTTAACATCGGGCCCCCCTGTCTCAAGGGCCCCATAGCCACTGCGCGGGCTGCCGCTATGGACGGTATACCCCTGACTGCTACTTGGTTAACATAAGCTGGTTGTAGTACTAAGAAAAGTACATGTGATGTGTCTGTGGAAACAGGAGATCTAGTGTTACAAAATGATTATCTCAGGTTTCAGATTGGACCCTCAGTACCAAAGTAAACGTTACCGGATTTTGGCCTAACCTGGTACCCGAACCAGCTTTGTGTAGGTGTAGATGAGCTCTGTTCACCGTGAAAGTTTGGTATGAATAGGACCTTCACAGGGTGAGAAACGGCACCGGAACGTGGGTACCATTAGCTGCCCATTGACTCAATATTGGCCTGTGATTTTTGACAAATCACCACTGTCATAAACCCCAAGTACCATTACCTCAATTGCCACCACAGCAGGGCAATTGGGAAGTGAGGCAAAGCGCCAGAATTGGGGTATCTCATGTGATGCGCCACTTGTAGAGTGGCTGCGGGCTGGTATTTTTAGGCTGGGAAGTGTCCAATAAAGAAAGGACCTTCTCAGACTCATAGTATCAGCCCACAGCTGTCTGCTTTACCTTTGCTGATTATCAATAATAGGGGGAACCCCACGTAATTTTTTACAATTATTTATTAGGATAAACCAGGCTGAACACCCTTTAGAGCCACATGAAAGTCACCTAAGGGTGCAAGTTTATTAAATGTAGGGGGCTTGTGAAATTATATATAAAAATACAGAACATTTGTTTATTCTATCCATCCTGATGTTTCTGGCTGTGAATTCATTGTACTTGGCTGAGGAATTTTTGTGGTTCCTTTGAGATGTGTGCATAAAAATAGGCCAGCATATGCACGGTTCGTGTGCTGTCTGATTTTTTTCTTGCTTTTTATTCAATGCAAGTCTATGTGTGCAAGTCCTACTGGGATTTCAAACGACAATATAATTCCAAAGACAATGGGAAAGTCCTATAGGGTTATTTAACCAGAAATTCCTGAAAGGAATTTCAAAATGTGGTAATGTATACAATGGCTGTGTGTATTGTAAACAAATGTAATTTTTAACACCAGTATCTATTAGATAATAAGACGCCCTTTTTGGCAATGAAAAAACTTGCTAATAAGTGTATGCGTCTTAAAGTCCGGAGGCAGGTCAATGATCTATCTGATCAGTGCGGTACAGGAGAGAAAGATACTGGGACCTTTCCCATGGAAGTGGGTTGTAGTGAATATTCATGGTCTTTAATAGCGGGCACACATGAACGCCGAGGAGCTGCGCTGCGAGTACAGTATGCCCGCTATTAAGGAAAATGAATATTCACTGCTCTACACACCCATGGGCGTGGGGAGCAGTGAATATTAATTTTCTTTAGCAGCGGGCACAGTGTAGGATGCAGCAGCTGGCTACTGCCTCCTGTGCCCCGCTCCTCCGCCGCACCTGCTCCCCCCACACCCACTACCACCCACAGCATATATGTATATATTCAGACTAAAAGACGCACCCCCCCACTTCCCTCCAAAATTTTGGAGGAAAACAGTGCATCTTGTAGTCCGAAAAATATGGTACATCTCAATATGTATTCTAGAAAGGCTGTCAGGCTTATAAAGTTTACTGGAAGAATATTAAAATTATAGGCAAGAGTGTGACAACTTATTAGTGCTAAAGGCACATCAAAAGAGGTGTGTGTGAGTGTACTTTGTATGTGTATATATGAGAGATGTGTGTATATAGGAAAGCTATGTATGTGAATGTAGGAGAGTTGTATGTTTGTATGTAGCTGAGCTGTGTGTATGCTGCAGGGGTGTGGGAATGTATGTAACAAAGATGGATGTGTGTATGTAAGACAGCTGTGTGTAACTGAGTTATGGGTATGTATGTAGCAGAGCTGTGTGCATGAATACCAGAGCTTAATTTGCATGTACTATGCATTCATAGTGGTGCGAGTATGTGTGTGCTGCATAGAATGCATATAAATTGCCTGCTGCACATGTATGAGAATAATATACATGCTGCATAGAAATGCTAACATTAGATCTCTATCCACTCTATTTTACCTTACAGCATTAAAGGTAGTATTATCAAATCCTCCACAAATTTACACCTCCAGGAAGTTTAACCTGGGGTGTGTTTTAAAGATTAGTTCAGTAGTTAGAAAAATATGATACTTTCGATAAATTATTAGCAAAATATTTAAATTACACCTTTCAAAAAACAGCCTCCTCCATATCCCCTCAAGCTGTCCTATCCATCACCAAGATAGGTGCATTTTCTGCCATTTAGGTAGAAGTAATCTTCAAACAATTTTGCTTCTAATTTACATAAAGTACCAGGAAGGTACAGTACAGACCAAAAGTTTGGACACACATTCGCATTTAATGATTTTTCTGTATTTTCATGACTATGAAAATTGTACATTCACACTGAAGGCATCAAAACTATGAATTAACACATGTGGAATTATATTCTTAACAAAAAAGTGTGAAACAACTGAAAATATTTCTTATATTCTAGATTCTTCAAAGTAGCCACCTTTTGCTTTGATGACTGCTTTGCACACTCTTGGCATTCCTCTTGATGAGCTTCAAGAGGTAGTCACCGGAAATGGTTTTCACTTCACAGGTGTGCCCTGTCAGGTTTAATAAGTGGGATTTCTTGCCTTATAAATGGGGTTGAGACCATAAGTTGTGTTGTGCAGAAGTTAGGTGGATACACAGCTGATAGTCCTACTGAATAGACTGTTAGAATTTGTATTATGGCAAGAAAAAAAGCAGCTAAGTAAAGAAAAACGAGTGGCCATCATTACTTTAAGAAATGAAGGTCAGTCAGTCCGAAAAATTGGGCAAACTTTGAAAGTGTCCCCAAGTGCAGTTGCAAGAACCATCAAGCGCTACAAAGAAACTGGCTCACATGAGGACCGCCCCTGGAAAGGAAGACCAAGAGTCACCTCTGCTTCTGAGGATAAGTTTATCCGAGTCACCAGCCTCAGAAATCGCAGGTTAACAGCAGCTCAGATTAGAGACCAGGTCAATGCCACACAGAGTTCTAGCAGCAGACACATCTCTTCAACAACTGTTAAGAGGAGACTTTGTGCAGCAGGCCTTCATGGTAAAATAGCTGCTAGGAAACCACTGCTAAGGACAGGCAACAAGCAGAAGAGACTTGTTTGGGCTAAAGAACACAAGGAATGGACATTAGACTAGTGGAAATCTGTGCTTTGGTCTGATGAGTCCAAATTTGAGATCCTTGCTTCCAACCGCCGTGTCTTTGTGCGACGCAGAAAAGGTGAACGGATGGACTCTACATGCCTGGTTCCCACCGTGAAGCATGGAGGAGGAGGTGTGATGGTGTGGGGGTGCTTTGCTGGTGACACTGTTGGGGATTTATTCAAAATTGAAGGTATACTGAACCAGCATGGCTACCACAGTATCTTACAGAGCATTGCTATTCCATCCGGTTTGCGTTTAGTTGGACCATCATTTATTTTTCAACAGGACAATCACCCCAAACACACCTCCAGGCTGTGTAAGGGCTATTTGAGCAAGAGGGAGAGTGATGGGGTGCTACGCCAGCTGACCTGGCCTCCACAGTCACCAGACCTGAACCCAATCAAGATGGTTTGGGGTGAGCTGGACCGCAGAGTGAAGGCAAAAGGGCCAACAAGTGCTAAACATCTCTGGGAACTCCTTCAAGATTGTTGGAAGACCATTTCCGGTGACTACCTCTTGAAGCTCATCAAGAGAATGCCAAGAGTGTGCAAAGCAGTCATCAGGAAAAGGTGGCTACTTTGAAAAACCTAGAATATAAGAAATATTTTCAGTTGTTTCACACTTTTTTGTTAAGTATATAATTCCACATGTGTTAATTCATAGTTTTGATGCCTTCAGTGTGAATATACAATATCCATAGTCAAGAAAATACAAAAAAAACTTTAAATGAGAAGGTGTGTCCAAACTTTTGGTCTGTACTGTATATCATGCAAACTCTACATGTGATGTTTGCCTATTAAATAATAGCTGTAATATTTATTTGCAAAACTTCCATTTTCTCAATTCCTGACCTACACTACTTATTTTTTTTAGTAGGTAGTGGAACATAATGACATGGCCTTCACCTATAGCATCCATACATCTCCTGAACTGGGCACCATCAATTATATTTAACGGACCCCAAGTACTTAAATGCATCTCAATATGTCTTCTAGAAAGACTGTCAGGCTTATAAAGTTTACTGAAACCAATGAACACAGATCGAGGTTTCTTAAAAAATAACAATTCTTTATTTCATTCACAATAAAAAACAACAGAAAAAAATTATTAAAAAAGGCATACAAGTATAGCATAAATAGGCATCACATGGCATGACCAAACACTGAATTGCATCTTTATTCAGAAGACAGGATAAACAGTACATAGATCTCTATAGTGAAAGAATGCCAAGGGATGGTGTTACAATATCGCCATCTAATGGCGACAAGCAGCAAGTTTTACATTTAATAAATAAATAGAGAAATTACCTCTTTAATACAACTTGCTAAATAATATATGTCCATCCATCATTTGGCATATTGATGGTGTCAAAAGGGCCTTAAACCTCAAATGTAACTTAGCACCTCATAACAGAGTAAACCCATGTCTAAAAGGCACCATCCCTTTGAACAAATTCACTATGGATCTTCATAAATTCATTAAATATCCTATTAAAACATAATTACCAAACAAAGCGCAGTCAGCAATCAGCTATCAGTAGTCGGCGGTCAGCCACGTAAGGATATCCCCCTTTACGTACGGGCTTCTTCAAGAAGGGGTTCTAAAATTTACTGGAAGAATATTAAAATTATAGGCAAGAGTGTGACAACTTATCAGTGCTAAAGGCACCACAAGAGAACTCACTCAGCATGCTAAAACTCTTGGTTTTGACCCATGATAACATACATGGCAAAAATGCGTTGTAAACAAATGTAAATTTTACCACCAGTATCTATTAGACATGAGACACACTTTTTAGCAATGAAAAAACTTGCTAAAAAGTGTATGCGTCTTACAGTCTGGAGGCAGATTATTCTGCACGAGGAGAGTGATGACAGCATCTTTCCTGATCACTGAGAGAACTATGCTCTCTGTGCTTGTCCTTCACTGATCTATCTGATCGGTGCGGTACAGGAAAGATACTGGGACCTGTAAGGATACTGCACGTTCCAGTTTAGCAGAAGGACATTTCACATCATGTGATAAGTCACATTCCTGAAAGGAATTTCAAAATGTGGTAATGTATACAGTTGTTGTGTGTATGTCTGTTTTATGTGCGTTTGTGTATATATACAGTTGTGCTCAAAAGTTTACATACCAGGGCAGAATTTTTCCTTTCTTGGCCTTGTTTCAGAGAATATGAATGATAACAAAAAAACTTTTTCTCCACTCATTGTTATTGGTTGGGTGAAGCCATTTATTGTCAAACTAGTGTGTTTTCTCTTTTTAAATCTTAATGACAACCAAAAAACATCCAAATGACCCTGATCAAAGGTTCATATACCCTGGTAATTTTGTCCTGATAACATGCTCAGAATTTGGCTACTAAAGGTAACATCCTCACCTGTGACCTGTTTGCTTGTAATCAGTGTGTGTGCATAAAAGCTGAGTGAGTTTCTGGGATCCAGACAGACTCTTGCATCTTTTATCCAGCCACTGACGTTTCTGGATTGTGAGTCATGGGGAAAAGAAAAAGAATTGTCAATGGATCTACGGAAAAAGGTAGTTGAACTGTATAACACAGGAAAGGGATACAAAAAGATATCTAAGGAATTGATAATGCCAGTCAGCAGAGTTCAAACCGTGACTAACAAATGGAAAATCAGGGGCTCTGTAAAAACCAAACCACGGTCAGGTAGACCAACAAAAATTTAGGCCACAACTGCCAGGAAAATTGTTCAGGATGCAAAGACAACCCCACAAATAACATCAGCTGAAATTCAGGACTCTCTGAAAACTAGCGGTTGGCTGTTTCACGATGCACAATAAGGAGGCACTTGAAGAAAAATGGGCTGCATGGTGGAGTCGCCAGAAGAAAGCCATTACTGTGCAAATGCCACAAAGTATCTTGCCTACAATACGCCAAACAGCACAGAGACAAGCCTCAAAACTTCTTGAACAAGGTAATTTGGAGTGATGAGACCAAAATTGAACTTTGTGGCCACAACCATAAACGTTACATTTAGAGAGAGGTCAACAAGGCCTATGATGAAAGGAACACCATTCCTACTGTAAAGCACGGAGGTGGATCGCTGATGTTTTGGGGATTTGTGAGCTACAAAGGCACAAGAAACTTGGTAAAAGTTGAAGGAAAGATGAATGCAGCATGTTATCAGCAAATACTGGAGGCAAATTTGCACTCATCAGCCTGGAAGCTGCGCATGGGACGTACTTGGACGTTCCAACATGACAACGATCCAAAACACAAGGCCAAGTCGACCTGTCATTGGCTACAGCAGAACAAAGTGAAGGTTGTGGAGTGGCCATCTCAGTCTCCTTACCTCAATATCATTGAGAGACTCTGGGGAGATCTCAAGTGCGCATTCTGAGAAAATAAAGAACCTCATCCACTACTACCACAAAAGACTTCAAGCAGTCATTGATGTTAGAGGGGGCAATACACGGTATTAAGACCTGGGGTATGTGAACTTTTGATCAGAGTCATCTGGATGTTTTTGGTTGTCATTAAGATTTAAAAAGAGAAAACACAGTAATTTGACAATAAATGGCTTCACCCAACCGATAACCATGAGTGGAGAAAAAGTTTTTTTTTATCATTCATATTCTCTGAAACAAGGCCAAGAAAGCAAAAATTCAGCCAGGGTATGTAAACTTTTGAGCACAACCGTATATATATATATCTGTGTGTGCGAGTGTACATAGTGGAGCTGTATGTGTATATATGAGACATGTGTGTATATAGGAAAGCTATGTCTGTGAATGTATGAGAGTTGTGTGTTTTCATGTAGCTGAGCTGTGTGCATGCTGCAGGGGTGTGTGTATGTATGTAGCAGAGATATGTGTATGTAAGACAGCTGTGTGCCACTGAACTGTGTGAATGTGTAGTAGAGTGTAATGAAGGAAGATTCTTGCAGGATGTGCCAGAGATGAGGAAAGGTTGCCATCTGCTGGCCAGACGAAATAAAGCAGAATCAAGTTATGCCAGAAGAGTTGAAGGGGGAAGAGATTCAGATGCTGCACCTGATCAGGTGACCTCCAGGAAGGATTTCCTGGATATAAAAGCCCAGCACGCCAAGACACAGAGAGATTTGACGCCATGCTGCAGAGTGGAGCAGACATGTTCCAGAGGGACCACAGATCCCAGGCCTGTGCTGCATCAGAGTCAGAAGCCACCTGAGAAGATCTGGACTCCTCACAGAAGCGCCCTGAGCCATGCACGTGTGGCCCAGAGTCAGGACCTGCGCCCACACAGAGTAAGTTACTGGGAACGGACGCCATCTGTCAAGAGCCGAGATCTGGATCCCCTTACCCCAAGCGTGAGAGACTACTGTCGACGGTCAAGCCGAGAGGACCGAAAGAGGACTGCGACAAGAGAGCAACAGCGGAGGAATCGCGCAAGTGAACAGGGCTGTCACTTCCAATTTCCACTCATGGTACTGGGGACAGTTGGGATTAGGATTTAAGGTTGGGAGGGGGCCGGTTGGTGTGTGGGAGGCTAAACGGGATCTGATAGACTTTATCCGGAAGAGACTTACAGACTAGTGGGAATAACAGGTGACCCCCGCTAGGGCCATACAAAGAGAACTCACGTGGTGACTCCCACGACTGGGTGCATCACACTTTTGCAAAGAACTTTACCGTTATTCACTAAAACTGTTTCTCATTGTTATTCCAATTTGCTGTTCATTATCCCTGTTACTAACCCCCCTTGCATAATACTTGTTATACATATAAAGTCGTTTTATATATATCCCTGACTGTTCCCGTCTTGTGTCTCTGTGCGTTGCATTCAGGCACCTGTGTTATATTTGGCGTAGTCGGCAGGATGCAACGTTTGAAGATCATCTCCGCCAGCTGGAACAAGCGTTAGAGCGACTTCGGAGACATGGCTTGAAGATCAAGCCTCGCAAGTGTCATTTATTCAAGCAGGAGATTGACTATTTGGGACACACTGTGTCCAGTGCAGGAGTGCACCCCCACTGCAGAGAAAGTAGCTGCGGTACAGAGGTGGCCCACACCCACCAACCTGAGGGAACTGAGGGCATTTCTGGGGCTCGTCGGATATTACCGCCGATTCGTGAAAGACTTTGCTAAGATTGCGGTACCGCTCAATGAGCTCCTGAGAGGAACAGCGGTGGGAGCCAAGTGACAACCTATTTAGTGGGGCCCACGACAAGAGGAAGCCTTCCGAGCATTAAAGATGGCGCTAACGGATGCTCCAATTGTAGCCTACGCTGACTTTTCACAGCCCTTCGTGTTGTACACCGATGGAAGCTTGCATGGTCTGGGAGCAGTGTTGGCACAAGTACAGGAAGAAAGAGAGAGGGTGATCGCATATGCTAGTCGGTCACTACGGGATACAAGGGAAGAACCCAGACAACTATAGTTCGTTCAAACCGGAGTTGCTGGCATTGGTGTGGGCCATGACAGAGAAATTTGCGGAGTACTTGTCGGGATCAGAAGTACAAGTGCGAACAGACAACAACCCATTGGCCCACCTGGAGAATGCGAAGTTGGGTGCGTTGGAACAGCGGTGGGTCGCGAGGATGTCTAAGTACCAGTACAAGATCGCATATCGGTCTAAGGCCCTGAACATGCATGCAGGCGCCTTGTCCCGAGTCACCCAAGCGGGACCAAAGAGAGATATAGACGAAGAGCTTGAAGGCGACGAGATCCCGGATTTCAGTTAGCTTGCCGCTGCTGTAGTAGACGCTCAGGAGTCTGGAGAAGAGCCTAGACCCACTCAAATTCTAGGACGATCAAGAGACGAGAGGATACATCTACAGCAGTCTGACCCAGATCTGGCGAAACTTAGAGAATGGGTCGCCCTGGGGAAAAAGCCAGATTAGAAGGCCAGGGCTGCTTTGCTCCCAACTACCCTGCAAATCTTGGGCCAGTGGGAAAGGCTCTTTCTGAGGGATGGCTTGGTATGCCAAAGGATCCAACTACCTCGAGAGTTCGACGTTACCTGGCAAGTACTGGTTCCAGAGGCACTAGTGGTACAGCTGACCAAAGAAGCTCATGAGAGGGGCGCTCACTTTGGTGTGGAGAAAACCTTCTGGTGGTTACAACAACTGCTGTACTGGCCTTAACTGTGGCAGGAAGTTGAGGGAGTTTGCCGAAAATGTCGCCAGTGTGAGCTAAGTAAGCCCCCGGAACAGAGGGCTCCTGTTCAGACCATGTGAACTTCTGCACCCTTGGAGGTCCTGATCATTAACTACCTGATGATCGGAACTTCATACAATGGCTACGGGTACTGCTTGGTGATGACTGACCACTTGACCAAGTTCGCAGTGGTGACTCCTACTCGAGACCAGACAGCAGAAGCTGCGGCTAAGGACATCTGCCAAGATTTCATTCGAATATATGGGTGCCCGAAGCGAATACATTCCGACCAGGGGACCTGCTTCCAGGGGCGAGTGATGGATGAGCTGTATCGTATCTCTGGAATCGATAAGTCTCGAGCAACGCCATATCACCCCCAGGGGAATGGGGCCTGCGAAGCAGATGTTGCCAACTCTGGAAGAAGACAAGAAGATGAAGTGGTCCGAATTTGTGTCTGAGCTGGTGTGGGTGTATAACAATCGAATACATGCGACTACTGGCTACACCCCTTACATGTCGCTGTTTGGGAGGAATGGATGATAAATCACCGAACTGGAGCTAGAAGCAGAAGACCCCTGCCCGGGCAGCAGCCCAAGTACCTGGATTCGGGTGCACCGACGCCGACTTCACACTTTGAGGAGGTTGGTTGAATAGAAGTACGGGGAAGTGGAACATTCAAGTCGGCCCCTGACCTTGGGTGGACCACTCCAGTCAGGAGACCGTGAGCTATTGCGAGCCAAGCAGCTCGGAAGTAAACTGGGTCACCGTTGGGAGGCGATACCTTATCGAGTGGTGAAGAAGGTCCACCCAGATAACCCGGTCTACGAGGTCCGACCCAAAGGGAATGACACCACGACATCTAGGGTGTTTCACCGTAACATGCTGCGGCCCTGCTCTTCCAAAGTGGAGGACTGTCATGGGACTGAATCTCCAACTGAGGTTGCTGAGGCACCACAAACAGGGGTCTTGGGGGATGAAGAAGGATGGGCTACAGTACTGTTGAGTCTGTCAGAGTTGCCAGTGTCATCCTCAAGTGGGGCAGAGAATGAATCGGGAGGCGATTTGCAGTCCCCAGTGATTGATTATTCAGGACCTCCAGAATCACCTCTGGAAGAGCAGCTCCGCCAGACTGGGCGGGCTAATGCCGGAATTCCCAATAACCGGTTTGCCCAAGAGGAGTTTATATGGTCTCAGATTCAACAGAAAACAGAAGAGTGTGCTCAACTCTTGTCTCAACTTGTGCTGCCTGGAAGGAGACGTCAACCCAGCAAGAAGTCCACTTGCCCGAGGACTGGCAAGCAAAGAGGTGGGAGGAATGTAGTAGAGTGCAATAAAGGAGGATTCTTGCAGGATGTGCCAGAGATGAGGAAAGGTTGCCATCTGCTGGCCAGACGAAATAAAGCAGAATCAAGTTATGCCAGAAGAGTTGAAGGGGGAAGAGATTCAGATGCTGCACCTGATCAGGTGACCTCCAGGAAGGATTTCCTGGATATAAAAGCCCAGCGCGCCAAGACACAGAGAGATTTGACGCCATGCTGCAGAGTGGAGCAGACATGTTCCAGAGGGACCACAGATCCCAGGCCCCAGCCAAAGGCCTGTGCTGCATCAGAGTCAGACGCAGCCTGAGAAGTTCTGGACTCCCCACAGAAGCGACCTGATCCCTCCATGTGTGGCCCAGAGTCAGGGCCTGCGTCCCACACAGAGTAAATTCCTGGGAACTGATGCCGTCTGTCAATAGCCGAGGTCTGGATCCCCTTACCCCAAGCCTGAGAGACTACCGTCGACGGTCAAGCTGAGAAGAGCTGAGAGAGGACTGTGACAGGAGAGACGCGCCAGCAGCAGCGGAGGAATCGCGCAAGTGAACAGGGCCGTCACTTCCAATTTCCACTCACGGTACCAGGGACAGTTGCGATTAGGATTTCAGGTTGGGAGGGGGCTGGTTGGTGTGTGGGAGGCTAAAAGGGATCTGATAGACTTTATCCGGAAGAGACTTGCGGCCTAGCGGGAATAACCGGTGACCCCCCCGCTACGGCCATACAAAGAGAAACTCACGTGGTGACTCCCACGACTGGATGCATCACACTTTTGCAAAGAACTTTACCATTATTCACTGAAGCTGTTTCTCATTGTTATTCCAATTTGCTGTTCATTATCCCTGTTACTAACCCCCTTGCATAATACTTGTATAAAGTGGTTTTATATATATCCCTAACTGTTCCCATTTTGTGTCTCTGTGCGTTGCATTCCAGCACCTGTGTTACATATGTATGGAGCAGAGCAGTGTGCATGCATAGCAGAGCTTAATGTGCATTGTACTGTGCATTCAGCAGTGATGTGATTACACTGTGTTCCAAATTATTATACAAATAATATTTTCTCAGATTTTCCCAAATTACCTATATGAATTGCAGTCATTGTAATTTTCCAGTCAAATAACTATTAGAGTACAATTGAAAGGTTTTTGTACAAACTGCCTATGATAACAGTATATTTTAAAAAAAATAAAACACTCAAACTGCACTCAAAATGCATGTTCCAAATTATTATGCACAGCAGAGCTTCCAACCTTTTCATTTTAATAAAGAACAAAAAAATGGTCATTTTTGAAATTATAAGCATTAGCAGGTTATTACAAACTGAAATCAAACAGTTTTCAACTCAAAACTTTATTCTAGGTGATGTAACATTTGCACATAGGACCCCTTGTTCGAAAGGAGCTTCTGAACTCTCTCATTCATTGAATTTGTCAGGTTTTGGATGGTTTCTGCTTCAATTGTTTTGCATGAGGACAGAATACCCTCCCAGAGCTGTTGCTTAGATGTGAACTGCCTCCCGCCATCATAGACACTCATTTTGATGATGCTCCAGAGGTTCTCAATGGGGTTGAGGTCAGGGGAGCATGGGGGCCACACCATAAGTTTGTCCCCTCTTATGCCCACAGCAGCCAGAGATGCAGATGTGTCATGTGCAGCATGAGACGGGGCATTATCATGCATGAAATGATCTCGATGGTCCAGATGGATGGAGTGGAGGATGGCTGGTTGATGGACACCCCATGCAAACACGGCTACGGCGCCAACAAGGAGGAGGTGGAGTAATGTTTTGGGCTGGAATCATGGGGAGAGAGATTGTCGGCCCTTTTAGAATCCCTGAAGGGGTAAAGATGAACTCCATAATGTATGTTGAGTTTCTCAAACAGCACTTCCTGCCATGGTTCAAGAAGAAGAACCGTGCATTCCGCAGCAAGATCATTTTCGTGCATGATAATGCCCAGACTCATGCTGCACATAACACATCTGCATCTCTGGCTGCTGTGGGCATAAAAGGGGACAAACTTATGGTGTGGCCCCCATGCTCCCCTGACCTCAACCCCATTGAGAACCTCTGGAGCATCATCAAAAGGAGTGTCTATGATGGCGGGAGGCAGTTCACATGTAAGCAACAGAAAAGGAATAGTCGGCACTCTGTATAGCTAGGGTGGTGCACGTGGAAAACAATGTCTGTAGAAAAAGAAAATCCCGGCACTCACGTGTTGATAATCAGTTGATTTATTCCACAACTCATACAAGACGTTTCAGCCTGTCCAAGGCTTTTTTCAATTGTGGTTAAATACATTCAGTCAAGACATTTATACACAGATCCACGGAAATGACATAATTCTCATTAACATAAAAAAAGAGTAGACCAACAAGACAAAAAATATATAACAAAACTTTACAACAACATACAAAAATTAAACAATAATACACTTAAATTCCACAATAAAAAAGAACAAGCGAACTCATATATTTAGATAATCCCCAACTAAATGTAAGGACATATAAAATAAAAAGGTTGGAAACTCTGCTGTGCATAATAATTTGGAACATGCATTTTGAGTGCAGTTTGAGTGTTTTATTTTTTTTAAAATATACTGTTATCATAGGCAGTTTGTACAAAAACCTTTCAATTGTACTCTAATAGTTATTTGACTGGAAAATTACAATGACTACAATTCATATAGGTAATTTGGGAAAATCTGAGAAAATATTATTTGCATAATAATTTGGAACACAGTGTATGTATGTGCTGTATAAAAGACATAAATTGCCTGCTGCAAATGTATAGGAGTATAATATACATGTCGCAGAGAAGCACTAACATTAGATCTCTATCCACTCTATTCTACCTTACAGCATTAAAGGTAGTATTATCAAATCCTCCACAAATTTACACCTCCAGGAAATTTAACCTGGGTTGTGTTTTAAATTAAGGTGAGTTCAATAGTTAGAAAAATATGATACTTTCCATAAATTATTAGCAAAATGTTTAAAATGCACCTATCAAAAAAACAGCCTCCTCCATATCCCCTCAAGCTGTCCTATCCATCACCAAGATAGATGTATTTTTTGCCATTTAGGTAGAAGTAATCTTCAAAATCTTCAAACAATTTGCTTCTAATTTAGATAAAGTACTAGGAAGGTATATCATGCAAACTCTACATGTGATGTTTGCCTATTAAATAATAGTTGTAATATTTATTCGCAAAACTTCCATTTTCTCTATGCCTGACCTACACTACTTAATTGTAACATCCCTGGCGGCGTGCTGGCATGGCTTCCCATCTCCCACCATGTAAGACCGCCGACTTACCCATCAATCCAGGCTGCGCACTGTGTTCCTCTGCTGGCTGTGTGCATGTGTCTTGGCTGCTTGTTGAGGGCGGCAGCACATCCTGATTCTTAAAGGAACAGTGCACGCATTCCTAATGCGTCCCCAGACTATTGCTATGAGACACTGGATACTTAAACCACCTCCACCCATTGGAAGGTGCCTGAGCAACACTATCCTTCAGCGTGATCTGTGCAACTGCTGAGTTGCCAGGTCCTGTCCCGTGTTTGGCCCATCCCGTGTCTGGCCCATCCCGTATCTGGCCCGTCCCGTCCTGTATCAGGCCCATCCCGTATCTGGCCTGTCCCGTTCTGTATTTGGCCCAGCCTGTCCCGTATCTGGCCCGTCCCCTATCTGGCCAGTCTCGTATCTGGCCTGTCCCGTATCTGGCCCGTCCTGTATCTGGCCAGTCTTGTATCTGGCCTGTCCCGTATCTGGCCCGTCCCATTCTATCTCTGACCCGTCCCATCCTGTCTCTGGCCCGTCCCGTCCTGTATCTGGCCCGTCCCGTCCTGTATCTGGCCCGTCCTGTTTCTGTATCTAGCCCGTCCCATCCTGTCTCTGGCCAGTCCTGTCCTGTCTCAGGCCCGTCTTGTCCTGTCTCTGGCCCGACCCGACCCGTCCTACTTAATTGTAACATCCCTGGCGGCGTGCTGGCATGGCTTCCCATCTTACACCATGCAAGACCGCCGACTTACCCACCAAGCCAGGCTGCACACTGCCTTCTTCTGCTGGCTGTGTGCATGTGTCTTGGCTGCTTGTTGAGGGCTCCCATATCTGGCCTGTCCTGTCCCGTATCTGGCCTGTCCTGTCCCATATCTGGCCAGTCCCTCCCAGTCTCGTCCTGTATCTGGCCTGTCCCATCCTGTCTCTGGCCTATCCAGTCCTGTCTCTGGCCCGTCCAGTCCTGTCTCTGGCCTGTCCAGTCCTGTCTCTGGTCCCTCCCGTCCTGTCTTTGGCCCTTCCTGTCTCTGGCCCGTCCTGTCTTTGGCTCATCCCGTCCTGTCTCTAGCCCGTCCCGTCCTGTCTCTGGCCAGTATCGTCCCGTATCTGGCCCATCCTGTCTAGTATCTGGCCCGTCCCGTATCTGTACCGTCCCATATCTGCTCCGTTCCGTATCTGCCCTGTCCCGTATCTGGCTCGTCCCGTATCTGGCCCGTCCTGTTTCGTATCTGGTCCGTCTCGTCCTGTATCTTGCCCGTCCCGTCATGTATCTGGCCCGTCCCGTCATGTATCTGGCCCGTCCCATATCTGCCCCGAACCGTCCCATATCTGGCCCGTATCTAGCCTGTACCATCCCGTATCTGGTCCATCCTGTCCCGTATCTGGCCTGTCCCATCACATATCAGGCCTGTCCCATCCTGTCTCTGGCCTGTCCCGTCCTGTCTCTGGCCCGTCCTGTGCAGTTCTGTATCTGGCCCGTCCCATCCTGTACCCGGCCTGTCCCCTCCTGTATCTGGCCCGTAGCATCCTGTATCTGGCCCGTTTCGTACCATCCTGTATCTGGCCCATCTCATCCCGTCCTGTATCTGGCCCGTCCTGTATCTGGTTTGTACAGTCCTATATCTGTCCTGTCCTGTCCCGTCACGTATCTGGCCTGTCCCGTCACGCATATGGCCTGTCCCGTCCCATATCTGGCCTGTTCCATCCTGTCTCTGACCCGTCCCATCCTGTCTCTGGCCCATCCCGTCCTATATCTGGCCCGTCCCGTATCTGGCCTGTCCCTTCCTGTAACTAGCCAGTCCCGTCCTGTCTCTGGCCCGTCCTGTCCTATCTCCGACTCGTCCTGTCTCTGGCCCGTCCCGTCCTGTCTCAAGCTCGTCTTGTCATGTCTCTGGCCCGCCCGGTCCTGTCTCTGGCCCGACACGTCCTGTCCTGCCTGTGGCCCGTCCGGCACTGCTCTGGCCCGTCCCTGGCCCATCCTGTATCTGGACCATCCTGTATCTGGCTTGCCCCGTCATGTATCTGGCCCATCCTGTCTTGTTTCTGGCCAGCCCCATCCCGTCCTGTCTCTGGCCAGTCCCATCCGATAATTGGCCTGTCCCAACCTGTCTCTGGCCCGTCCCGTCCTGTGTGGTTTAAATTAAGGTGAGCTCAATAGTTAGAAAAATATGATACTTTCCATAAATTATTAGCAAAATGTTTAAATGACACCTATCAAAAAAAGAGCCTCCTTCATATCCCCTCAAGCTGTCCTATCCATCACCAAGATAGGTGCATTTTCTGCCATTTAGGTAGAAGTAATCTTCAAACAATTTGCTTCTAATTTAGATAAAGTACCAGGAAGGTATATCATGCAAACGATACATGTGATGTTTGCATATTAAACAATAGTTGTAATATTTATTTGCAAAACTTTCATTTTCTTTATGCCTGTGCTACACTACCTAATTGTAACATCCCTGGAGGCGTGCTGGCATGGCTTCCCATCTCACACCATGTAAGACCACCGAATTACCCACCAATCCAGGCTGCGCACTGTGTTCCTCAACTGGCTGGGTTCATGTGTCTTGGCTGCTTGTTGAGGGCGACAGTGGCAGCACTTCCTTCTTCTTAAAGGAACAGTGTACGCATTCCTAATGTGTCCCCAGTCCTGTATCTGGCCCATCCCGTCTTTGGCTCATCCCGTACTGACCTGTCTCTGGCCCGTCCCGTGCTGTCCCTGGCCCCTCCCCTCCTGTCTATGGCCCGTCCTGTAATGTCTAGCCCGTATGTCCCATATCTGGCCTGCTTAGTCCCATATCTGACTCGACAAGTCCCGTATCTGGCCAGTCCAGTCCCATATCTGGCCAGTCCAGTCCCGTATCTGGCCCATCTCTTATCTGGCACGTCTCGTCCCTTCACTATCTAGCCCGTCCTATCCCGTATATGGCCCAACCAGTCCCGTATCTGGCCCGTCCCGTATATGGCCCAGCGTGTCACGTATCTGGCCCATCACCATAAATGGCACATCCCGTTCAGTTTCTGTCCTTTCCCATCCCTGGCTCATGTTGTATCTGGCCCGTCCTGTCCCATATCTGGCCCGTCTCATATCTGGACCGTCCCGTATCTGGCCCATCCCGTATCTGGCCCGTCCCATCGCGTATCTGGCCCGTTCCGTCCCATATCTGGGCAGTACCGTCCTGTATCTGGCCCGTCCCATTCTGTCTATGGCCCGGCCCGTAATGTCAAGCCCGCCCATCCTGTCTCTGGCCCGTTCCGTCCTGTATTTGGCCCGTTCCGTATCTATCCCGTCCCGTCCTGTATCTGACCCGTCCCGTACCGTCTTGTATCTGGCCCATCTCGTCCCGTCCTGAATCTGGCCCATCCCGTCCCGTATCTGACCTGTCCAGTATCTGGCCGGTCCTGTCCCGTATCTAGCCAGTCCCATCCTGTATCTGGCCCGTCCTGTCCTGTCTCTGGCCTGTCCAGTCCTGTGTCTTGCCCGTGCCGTTCTGTCTCTGGCCTGTCCAGTCCTGTGTCTGGCCCCTCCCGTCCTGTCTTTGGCTCGTCCCATCCTGTCTCTGACCCGTCCTGTCTTTGGCTCATCCCATCCTGTCTCTAGCCAGTCCCATCCTGTCTCTGGCTAGTATCGTCCCGTATCTGGCCCGCCCCGTATCTAGCCCATCCCGTCCAGTATCTGGCCCGTCCTGTCGCTGGCACGTCCCGTATCTGTACCGTCCCATATCTGCCCCATCCCATATATGACCTGTCCCGTATCTGGCTTGTCCCGTATCTGGCCCGTCCTGTTCTGTATCTGGTCTGTCTCGTCCTGTATCTGGCCCGTCCCGTCATGTATCTGGCCCATACCGTCCCATATCTGGCCCGTACCATCCTGTATCTGGCCCGTCTTGTCCCGTATCTGGCCTGCCCCATCCCGTATCTGCCTATCCCATCCTGTCTCTGACCCGTCCAGTCCTGTCTCTGGTCCGTACCGTGCAGTTCCGTATCTGGCCCGTCCCATCCTGTAACTGGCCCATCCCCTCCTGTCTCTGGCCCGTCCCATACAGTTCTGTATCTGGCCCGTACCGTCCTGTATCTGGCCCGTACCATCTCGTATCTGGCCCGTCCTGTTCCGTATCTTTCCTGTCCCGTCCCGTATCTGGCCTGTCCCATCCTATCTCTGGCCCGTCCCGTCCTGTCTCTGGCCCATCCCGTGCAGTTCTCTATCTGGCCTGTCCCATCCTGTACTCGGACCGTCCCCTCCTGTATCTGGCCCGTTCCGTACCATCCTGTATCTGGCCCATCTAGTCCCATCTTGTATCTGGCCCATCTCATTAAAGGTAGTATTATCAAATCCTCCACAAATTTACACCTCCAGGAAATTTAACCTGGGTGTGTTTTAAATTAAGGTGAGTTCAATAGTTAGAAAAATATGATACTTTCCATAAATTATTAGCAAAATGTTTAAAATGACACCTATCAAAAAAACAGCCTCCTCCATATCCCCTCAAGCTGTCCTATCCATCACCAAGATAGGTGCATTTTCTGCCATTTAGGTAGAAGTAATCTTCAAATAATTTGCTTCTAATTTAGATAAAGTACTAGGAAGGTATATCATGCAAACTCTACATGTGACGTTTGCCTATTAAACAATAGTTGTAATATTTATTTGCAAAACTTCCATTTTCTCTACACCTGACCTACACTACTTAATTGTAACATCCCTGGCGGCGTGCTGGCATGGCTTCCCATCTCACACCATGCAAGACCGCCGACTTACCCACCAATCCAGGCTGCACACTGTGTTCCTCTGCTGGCTGTGTGCATGTGTCTTGGCTGCTTGTTGAGGGCGACAGCGGCAGCACTTCCTGATTCTTAAAGGAACAGTGCACGCATTCCTAATGTGTCCCCAGTCCTGTATCTGACCCATCCCGTCCTGTCTATGGCCCGTCCTATTCCTGTCTCTGGCCGGTCCTGTATCTCTGGACCGTCCCGTATCTGTACCGTCCCGTATCTGCCCCGTCCCATATCTGCCCTGTCCCGTATCTGGCTCGTCCCGTATCTGGCCCGTCCTGTTCCGTATCTGGTCCGTCTCATCCTGTATCTGGCCCGTCCCGTCTTGTATCTGGCCCGTACCATCCCATTTCTGGACCGTACCATCCCGTATCTGGCCCGTCCAGTCCTATCTCTGGCTCGTCCTGTCTCTGGCCCATCTCGTCCTGTCTCAGGCCCGTCCCGTCCTGTCTCTGGCTGGACCCTTCCTGTCCTGCCTCTGACCCGTCCGGTACTGCAGTGGCCCGTCCCTGGCCCATCCTGTATCTGGCCCGCGTCGTCTCTGGCCCGTCCCGTCCTGTATATGTCCCGTCCTGTCTCTGGCCTGCCCCATTCGGTCTCTGGCCCGCCCCATCCGGTCTCTGGCCCGCCCCATCCGGTCTTTGGTCCGTGCCGTCCTCTGTACTTTAAATTAAGGTGAGCTCAATCGTTAGAAAAATATGATACTTTCTATAAATTATTAGCAAAATGTTTAAATGACACCTATCAAAAAAACAGCCTCCTCCATATCCCCTCAAGCTGTCCTATCCATCACCAAGATAGGTGCATTTTCTGCCATTTAGGTAGAAGTAATCTTCAAACAATTTGTTCTAATTTACATAAAGTACCAGGAAGGTATATCATGCAAACTCTACATGTGATGTTTGCCTATTAAACAACAGTTGTAATATTTATTTGCAAAACTTCCATTTTCTCTACACCTGACCTACACTACTTAATTGTAACATCCATGGCGGCGTGCTGGCATGGCTTCCCATCTCACACCATGCAAGACCGCCGACTTACCCACCAATCCAGGCTGCACACTGTGTTCCTCTGCTGGCTGTGTGCATGTGTCTTGGCTGCTTGTTGAGGGCGACAGCGGCAGCACTTCCTGATCCTTAAAGGAACAGTGCACGCATTCCTAATGTGTCCCCAGTCCTGTGTCTGACCCGTCCCGTCTCTGGCCCATCCCGTCCTGTCTATGGCCCGTCCTATTCCTGTCTCTGGCCCGTCATGTATCTCTGGACCGTCCCGTATCTGTACCGTCCCCTATCTGCCCCGTCCCCTATCTGCCCCGTCCCGTATCTGGCCTGTCCCGTATCTGGCTCGTCCCGTATCTGGCCCGTCCTGTTCCGTATCTGGTCCGTCTCGTCCTGTATCTGTCCCGTCCCGTCATGTATCTGGTCCGTACCATCCCATTTCTGGCCCATACCATCCCGTATCTGGCCCGTCCTGTCCTATCTCTGGCTCGTCCTGTCTCTGGCCCATCTCGTACTGTTTCTGGCCCGTCCCGTCCTGTCTCTGGCCGGACCCGTCCTGTCCTGCCTCTGACTCGTCCGGTACTGCAGTGGCCCGTCCCTGGCCCATCCTGTATCTGGCCCGCCTCGTCTCTGGCCCGTCCCGTCCTGTATATGTCCCGTCCCATCCGGTCTCTGGCCCGCCCCATCCGGTCTCTGGCCCGCCCCATCCGGTCTCTGGCCCGTCCCATCCGGTCTTTGGCCCGTGCCGTCCTCTGTGCATTAAATTAAGGTGAGCTCAATAGTTAGAAAACTATGATACTTTCCATAAATTATTAGCAAAATGTTTAAATTACACCAATCAAAAAACAGCCTCCTCCATATCCCCTCAAGCTGTCCTATCCATCACCAAGATAGGTGCATTTTCTGCCATTTAGGCAGAAGTAATCTTCAAACAATTTGCTTCTAATTTAGATAAAGTACTAGGAAGGTATATCATGCAAACTCTACAGTTCTGTATCTGACCCGTCCCGTCTCTGGCCCGTCCCGTCTCTGGCCCGTCCCGTCCTGTCTCTGGCCCATCCCAGCCTGTCCCTGGCCCCTCCCATCCTGTCTATGGCCCGTCCTGTAATGTCTAACCCGCCCCGTCCCGTATCTGGTCCGTCCAGTCCCATATCTGACCCGTTTGGTCCTGTATTTGACCATCCGTCCCGTATCTGGCTATCCCTTATCTGGCCCATCTCATCACGTATCTGGCCCGCCTCATCCTTTCCCGTCTCTGGCACTTCCTGTCCCGTATCTGACCCAACCAGTCCCTATCTGGCCCGTCCCGTATGTGGCCAGGCCCATTCAGTATCTGGCCCGTCCCGTATCTGGCCATCTCGTATCTGGCCCATCCCATCCTGTCCATGGCTCATCCCATATCTAGCCTGTCCTGTCCCATATCTGGCCCGTCCCGTAGCTGGCCCATGTCGTCCTGTATCTGGCCCGTCCCATATTTTGCCCGTACCAGCCTGTATCTGGCCTGTCCCGTACTGTATCTGGGCCATCCCGTCCAGTCTCTGGCCTGTCTTTTCCTGTATCTGGACCGTCCCGTCCGGTCTCCGGCCCGTCCCATAAAGTATAGCTTGTCCCGTCCTGTTTCTGGCCCGTCCCGTCCTGTCTCTGGCTCATCCTGTCCTGTATCTGGCACGTCCCGTTCTGTCTCTGGCCCGTCCCATCCTGTCTATATCCCGTCCCATAATGTATAGCTCGTCCAGTCCTGTTTCTGGCCCGTCCCGTCTTATCTCTGGCTCGTCCCGTCCTGTATCTGGCCCGTCCCATCTCGTATCTGGCCCGTCCCGCATCTGGCCTGTCCTGTCCTGTATCTGGCCTGTCCCTTCCTGTATCTGGCCAGTCCCTTCCCATCTCGTCCTGTCTCTGGCCTGCCCCGTCCTGTCTATGGTATGGCCCGTCCTGTGCTATCTCTGGCCTGTCCAATCCTGTCTCTTGCCCGTCCCATCTCTGGTCCGTCCCGTCCTGTATTTGGCCCGTCTCGTCCTGTCTCTGGCCAGTCCCGTCCTCTCTTTGGCCTGTCCCGTCATCTCTCTTGCCCGTCTCGTCCTGTCTCTGGCCCGACCTGTCCTGTCCTGCCTTTGGCCAGTCCCATTCTGCTCTGGCCCGTCCCGTCCCTGGACCGTCCTGTATCTGGACCGTCCCATCCTGTATCTGGTCGCCCCGTCTTTAGCCCGTCCGGTCCTGTCTCTGGCACGCCTCGGTCCGTGCTATCTCCGGCCAGTCTCATCCTGTATTTGATCCGTCCCGTCCTGTCTCTAGCCCGTCTCGTCCTGTCTCTGGCGTGTCCCGTCCGGTCCTGTCTCTGGCCCGTCCTGTATCTGGCCGGTCCTGTGTCTGGCCCATCCCGTATCTTTCCTGTCCCGTCCTGTATCTGGCCCATCCCATTAAAGGTAGTATTATCAAATCCTCCACAAATTTACACCTCCAGGAAATTTAACCTGGGGTGTGTTTTAAATTAAGGTGAGTTCAATAGTTAGAAAAATATGATTCTTTCCATAAATTATTAGCAAAATGTTTAAATTACACCTATCAAAAACAGCCTCCTCCATATCCCCTCAAGCTGTCCTATCCATCACCAAGATAGGTGCATTTTCTGCCATTTAGGTAGAAGTAATCTTCAAACAATTTGCTTCTAATTTAGATAAAGTACCAGGAAAGTATATCATGCAAACTCTACATGTGATGTTTGCCTATTAAATAATAGTTGTAATATTTATTTGCAAAACTTCCATTTTCTCTACACCTGACCTACACTACTTAATTTTAACATCCCTGGCGGTGAGCTGGCATGGCTTCCCATCTCACACCATGCAAGACCGCCGAATTACCCACCAATGCAGGCTGCGCATTATGTTCCTATGCTGGCTGTGTGCATGTGTCTTAGTTGCTTGTTGAGGGCGGCAGCGGCAGCACTTCCTGATTCTTAAAGGATCAGTGCACGCATTCCTAATGTGTCCCCAGTCCTGTATCTGACCCGTCCCATCTCTAGCCCGTCCCGTCTCTGGCCCGTCCCGTCCTGTCTCTGGCCAGTCTCAGCCTGTCCCTGACCCCTCCCATTCTGTCTATGTCCTGTGTTGTAATGTCTAACCCGCCCCGTCCGTATCTGGTCCGTCCAGTCCCATATCTGACCCGTTTAGTCCCGTATCTGACCATCCCGTCCCGTATCTGGCTGTCCCTTATCTGGCCCATCTCATCCCGTATCTGGCCCGCCTCGTCCCTTCCCGCCTCTGGCACGTCCTGTCCTGTATGTGACCCAACCAGTCCCTATCTGGCCCGTCCCGTATCTGGCCCATGTCGTCCTGTATCTGGCCCGTCTCATTTTTGGCCCGGACCGTCCGGTATGTGGCCTGTCCCGTACTGTATCTGGGCCATCCTGTCCTGTCTCTGGCCCGTCTTATCCTGTATCTGGACCGTCCCGTCCGGTCTCTGGACGGTCCCATAATGTATAGCTTGTCCCGTCCTGTTTCTGGCCCGTCCCGTCCTGTCACTGGCTA
Source organism: Phyllobates terribilis (assembly GCF_046119375.1). Classification (NCBI taxonomy): domain Eukaryota; kingdom Metazoa; phylum Chordata; class Amphibia; order Anura; family Dendrobatidae; genus Phyllobates; species Phyllobates terribilis. The sequence goes on from NW_027363645.1 coordinate 473,223, forward strand.
GTCCTGTCCTGTATCTGGCACATCCTGTACCGTCTCTGGCACGTCCCATCCTGTCTATTTCCCGTCCCATAATGTATAGCTCGTGAAGTCCTGTTTCTGGCCCGTCCCGTCCTATCTCTGGCTCGTCCCGTCCTGTATCTGGCCCGTCCCATCTCGTATCTGGCCCGTCCCGCATCTGGCCTGTCCTGTCCCATATCTGGCCTGTCCCTTCCCATCTCGTCCTGTCTCTGGCCAGTCCCGTCCTGTCTCTGGCCTGTCCCGTCATGTCTCTGGCCCGTTCGGTGCTATCTCTGGCCTGTCCAATCCTGTCTCTTGCCCATCCCATCTCTTGTCCATCCCGTCCTCTCTTTGGCCCGTCCCATCCTCTCTCTTGCCCGTCCCGTCCTGTCTCTGGCCTGATCGGTCCTGTCCTGCCTCTGACCAGTCCCGTCTTGCTCTGGCCCGTCCTGTCCCTGGACTGTCCTGTATCTGGACCGTCCCGTCCAGTATCTGTCGCCCCGTCTCTAGCCCGTCCCGTCCTGTCTCTGGTACGCCTCGGTCCGTCCTATCTCCGGCCAGTCTCATCCTGTCTTTGGCCTGTCCCGTCCTGTCTCTGGCCCGTCTCGTCATGTCTCTGGCGTGATCCGTCCGGTCCTGTCTCTGGCCCGTCCTGTATCTGGCCCATTCCGTATCTGGCCTGTCCCGTCCTGTATCTGGCCCATCCCATTAAAGGTAGTATTATCAAATCCTCCACAAATTTACACATAAAGGAACTTTAACCTGGGGTGTGTTTTAAATTAAGGTGAGTTCAATAGTTAGAAAAATATGATACTTTCCATAAATTATTAGCAAAATGTTTAAATGACACCTATCAAAAAACAACCTCCTCCATATCCCCTCAAGCTGTCCTATCCATCACCAAGATAGGTGCATTTTCTGCCATTTAGGTAGAAGTAATCTTCAAACAATTTGCTTCTAATTTAGATAAAGTACTAGGAAAGTATATCATGCAAACTCTACATGTGATGTTTGCCTATTAAACAATAGTTGTAATATTTATTTGAAAAACTTCCATTTTCTCTACGCCTGACCTACACTACTTAATTGTAACATCTATGGCGGCGTGCTGGCATGGCTTCCCATCTACACCATGCAAGACCGCCGACATACCCACCAATGCAGGCTGCACACTATTTGGCCCGTACCGTCCTGTATGTGGCCTGTCCCGTACTGTATCTGGGCCATCCCGTCCTTTCTTTGGCCCGTCTTTTCCTGTATCTGTCCCGTTCCGTCTTGTCTCTGGCCCGTCCAGTCCTGTCTATGGCCCGTCCCATAATGTATAGCTTGTCCCGAACTGTTTCTGGCCCGTCCCGTACTTTCTCTGGCTCGTCCTGTCCTGTATCTGGCCCGTCACGTACCCTCTCTGGTCCGTCCCGTCCTGTCTATTTCCCGTCCCATAATGTATAGCTTGCCCCGTCCTATTTCTGGCCCGTCCCATCCTATCTCTGCGTCGTCCCGTCATATATCTGGCCCGTCCCGTCTCGTATGTGGCCCGTTCCGCATCTGGCCTGTCCTGTCGCGTATCTGGCCTGTCCCTTCCTGTATCTGGCCAGTCCCTTCCCATGTCGTCCTGTCTCTGGCCTGTCCCGTCCTGTCTCTGGCCGGTCCGTTGCTATTTCTGGCCTGTCCAATCCAGTCTCTTGCCCGTCCCTTCTCTGGCCCGTCCCGTCCAGTCTTTGGCCCGCGCCGTCTCTGGCCCATCCCTTCCTGTGTTTGGCCCAGTTCTGGCCCGTCTCGTCCCGTATTTGGTCCGCCCTGCATCTGGCCCATCCCGTCCAGTATCTGGCCCGTTTCATATCTGGCCAGTCCCGTGTCTGGCACGTCCTGTCCCTGCCCGGCCTGTCCCGTATCTAGCCCGTCCTGTATCTGGCCTGACCCGTATCTGGCCCATCCCGCATCTGACCCGTCCCGTATCTGGCCCGTCCCGTCCCGTATCTGGTCCGTACCATCCTAAATCTGGCCCGTCCCGTCATGTATCTGGGCTGTCCCATATCTGGCCCATACCGTCCCATATCTGGCTCGTCACGTTTCTGGCCCATCCCGTCATGTATCTGGCCCGTCCCATCCTGTCTCTAGCCCGACCCATCCTGTCTCTGGCCCGACCCGTCCTGTCTATGTCCTGTCCCTTAATGTCTCTAGCACATTCTGTCCTGTCTCTGACCCATCCCTTTCTGTATCTGGCCCGTCCCATCACGTCCTATCTCTGGCCCATCCCGTCTTGAATCTGGCCGGTCCCGTATCTGGCCCGTCTCTTCTAGTATCTGGCCCGTCCCATCCTGTCTCTGGCCTGACTGGTCCTGTCCTGCCTCTGGCCAGTCGCGTCCTGCTCTGGTCCATCCCGTCCCTGGAGCGTCCTGTATCTAGACCGTCCCGTCCTGTATCTGGTTGCCCCGTCTCTGGCCAGTCCCGTCCTTTCTCAGGCACGTCCCGTCCGTCCTGTCTCTGGCCTGTCCTGCATCTGGCCCATCCCGTCACGTATCTGGCCTGTCCCGTCCTGGATCTGGCCCATCCCATTAAAGGTAGTATTATCAAATCCTCCACAAATTTACACGTCCAGGAAATTTAACCTGGGGTGTGTCTTAAATTAAGGTGAGTTCAATAGTTAGAAAAATATGATACTTTCCATAAATTATTAGCAAAATGTGTAAATGACACCTATCAAAAAACAGCCTCCTCCATATCCCCTCAAGCTGTCCTATCCATCACCAAGATAGGTGCATTTTCTGCCATTTAGGTAGAACTAATCTTCAAACAATTTGCTTCTAAGTACTAGGAAGGTAAATCATGCAAACTCTACATGTGATGTTTGCCTATTAAACAATAGTTGTAATATTTATTTGAAAAACTTCCATTTTCTCTACGCCTGACCAACACTATTTAATTTTAACATCCAAGGCAGCGTGCTGGCATGGCTTCCCATCTCCCATCATGCAACACCGCCGACTTACCCACCAATGCAGGCTGCGCACTATTTGGCCCGTTCTGTCTTGTCTCTGGCCCGTCCCGTCCTGTCTATGGCCCGTCCCATAATGTATAGCTTGTCCCGTCCTGTTTCTGGCCCGTCCCGTACTGTCTCTGGCTCGTCTTGTCCTGTATCTGGCCCGTCGAGTACCGTCTATGGCCCGTCCCGTCCTGTCTATTTCCCGTCCCATAATGTATAGCTCGTCCCGTCCTGTTTCTGGCCCGTCCCGTCTCGTATCTGGCCCATCCCGCATTTGGCCTGTCCTGTCCCGTATATGGCCTGTCCCTTCCTGTATCTGGCCAGTCCTTTCCCATCTCGTCCTGTCTCTGGCCTGTCCCGTCCTGTCTCTGGCCCGTCCGGTGCTATCTCTGGCCTGTATAATCCTGTCTCTTGTCCGTCCCGTTTCTGGCCCGTCCCGTCTAGTATTTGGCCTGTCCTGTCCTGTCTCTGGCCCATCCCTTCCTGTCTCTGGCGCAGTTCTGGTCCGTCTCGTCCTGTATCTGGCCCGCCCTGTATCTGGCCCATCCCGTCCAGTATCTGGCCCGTTCCATATCTGGCCTGTCCCGTATCTGGCACGTCCTGTCCCTGGCCCGGCCTGTCCCGTATCTGGCCCGTCCTGTATCTGGCCTGTCCCGTATCTGGCCCGTCCCGCATCTGACCCGTCCCGTATTTGGCCCGTCCTGTCCCGTATCTAGTCCGTACCGTTCTGTATCTGGCCCGTCCCGTCATGTATGTGGGCTGTCCCATATCTGGCCCATACCGTCCCATATCTGGCTCGTCACGTTTCTGGCCCATCCCGTCATATATCTGGCCCGTCCCATCCTGTCTCTGGCCTGACCCGTCCTGTGTATGGCCTATCCCATGTCTCTAGCACATTCCGTCCTGTCTCTGGCTGATCCCGTCCTGTATCTCGTCGGTCCCGTCCTGAATCTGGCCCATCCCATCCTGAATCTGGCCCTTCCCGTATCTGGCCCGTCCCTTCCTGTATGTGGCCCGTCCCATCCTGTCCTGTCTCTGGCCCATCCTGTCTTGAATCTGGCCCGTCCCGTATCTGGCCCGTCCATTCCTGTATCTGGCCCGTCCCGACCTGTATCTGGTCGGTCCCATCCTGTCTCTGGCCTCGTCCATCCTGTCTCTGGCCCGACCGGTGCTATCTCTGGTCTGTCCAATCCTGTCTCTTGCCCGTCCTGTCCTGTCTCTGGCCCGATCGGTCCTGTCCTGCCTCTGGCCAGTCCCATCCTGCTCTGGCCAGTCCCGTCCCTGGACCGTCCTGTATCTGGACCGCCCCGTCCTGTATCTGGTCGCCCCGTCTCTAGCCAGTCCCGTCCTGTCTCTGGCACGCCTCGGTCAGTCCTATCTTCGGCCAGTCTCATCTTGTCTTTGGCCCGTCCGGTCCCATCTGTCTCTGGCCCGTCCGGTCCTGTCTCTGGCCCGTCCTGTATCTGGCCCATCCCGTATCTGGCCTGTCCCGTCCTGTATCTGGCCCGTCCCGTCATTTATCTGGGCTGTCCAATACCTGACCCATACCATCCCATATCTGGCTCGTCACGTTTCTGGCCCATCCCGTCATGTATCTGGCCCGTCCCATCCTGTCTATGGCCCGACCCGTCCTGTCTATGGCCTGTCCCGTAATGTCTCTAGCACATTCCGTCCTGTCTATGGCCCATCCCGTCCTGTATCTGGTCGGTCCCGTCGTGTATCTGGCCCGTCCCGTCCTGAATCTGGCCCGTCCTGTCTATGGCCCGTCCCATAATGTATAGCTTGTCCTGTCCTGTTTCTGGCCAGTCCCGTACTATCTCTGGCTCGTCCTGTCCTGTATCTGGCCCGTCCCGTCCTGTCTCTGGCCCGTCCCAGCCTGTCCCTGGCCTCTCCCATCCTGTCTATGGCCCGACCCGTCCTGTCTATGGCCTGTCCCGTAATGTCTCTAGCACATTCCGTCCTGTCTATGGCCCATCCCGTCCTGTATCTGGTCGGTCCCGTCCTGTATCTGGCCCGTCCCGTCCTGAATCTGGCCCGTCCTGTCTATGGCCCGCCCCATAATGTATAGCTTGTCCCGTACTGTTTCTGGCCAGTCCCGTACTATCTCTGGCTCGTCCTGTCCTGTACCTGGCCCGTCGCGTACCGTCTCTGGCCCATTCCATCCTGTCTACTTCCCGTCCCATAATGTATAGCTCGTCCCGTCCTGTTTCTGGCCCGTCCCATCCTATCTCTGCCTTGTCCCGTCCTATATCTGGCGCGTCCCGTCTCGTATCTGGCCCGTCCCGCATCTGGCCTGTCCTGTCCCGTATCTGGCCTGTCCCTTCCTGTATCTGGCCAGTCCCTTCCCATCTCGTCCTGTCGCTGGCCTGTCCCGTCCTGTCTCTGGCCCGTTCGGTGCTATCTCTGGCCTGTTCAATCCTGTCTCTTGCACGTCCCATCTCTGGCCCGTCCTGTCCTGTCTCTGGCCCATCCCTTCCTGTCTCTGGCCCAGGTCTGGCCCGTCTCATCCCGTATCTGGCCCATCCCGTCCAGTATCTGGCCCGTTCCATATCTGGCCTGTCCCGTATCTGGCACGTCCTGTCCCTGGCCCGGCCTGTCCCGTATCTGGCCCGTCCTGTATCTGGCCTGTCCCGTATCTGGCCCGTCCCACATCTGACCCGTCCCGTATCTGGCCCGTCACGTCCCGTATCTGGTTCGTCCCTTCCTGTATCTGGCCCGTCCTATCCTGTCCTGTCTCTGGCCCATCCCGTCTTGAATCTGACCCGTGCCGTATCTGGCCCGTCCCTTCCTGTATCTGGCCCGTCCCGTCCTTTCTCTGGCCTAACCGTTCCTGTCCTGCCTCTGGCCAGTCCCGTCCTGCTCTGTTCAGTCCCTTCCCTGGCCCATCCTGTATCTGGACCGTCCCGTCCTGTATCTGGTCGCCCCGTCTCTGGCCCGTCCCGTCCTTTTTCAGGCACGGCCCTTCCGGTCCTATCTTTGGCCTGTCCTGTATCTGGCCCGTTCCGTCACGTATCTGGCCTGTCTTGTCCTGTATCTGGCCCATCCCACTAAAGGTAGTATTATCAAATCCTCCACAAATTTACACCTCCAGGAAATTTAACCTGGGGTGTGTTTTAAATTAAGGTGAGTTTAATAGTTAGAATAATATGATACTTTCCATAAATTATTAGCAAAATGTTTAAATGACACCTATCAAAAAACAGCCTCCTCCTATCCCCTCAAGCTGTCCTATCCATCACCAAGATAGGTGCATTTTCTGCCATTTAGGCAGAAGTAATCTTCAATTTGCTTCTAATTTAGATAAAGTACTAGGAAGGTATATCATGCAAACTCTACATGTGATGTTTGCCTATTAAATAATAGTTGTAATATTTATTTGCAAAACTTCCATTTTCTCTACACCTGACCTACACTACTTAATTGTAACATCCCTGGCGGCAAGCTGGCATGGCTTCCCATCTCACACCATGCAAGACCGTCGACTTACCCACCAATGCAGGCTGCGAACTATGTTCCTATGCTGGTTGTGTACATGTGTCTTGGCTGCTTGTTGAGGGCGGCAGCGGCAGCACTTCCTGATTCTTAAAGGAACAGTGCACGCATTCCTAATGTGTCCCCAGTCCTGTATCACACCCATTCCGTCTCTGGCCCGTCCCGTCCTGTCTCTGGCCCGTCCCAGCCTGTCCCTGGCCCCTCCCATCCTGTCTATGGCCCGTCCTGTAATGTCGAACCCGCCCCGTCCCATATCTGGTCCGTCAAGTCCCATATCTGACCCGTTTGGTCCCGTATCTGACCATCCCGTCCCGTATCTGGCTATCCCTTATCTGGCCCATCTCATCACGTATCTGGCCCGCCTCATCCTTTCCCGTCTCTGGCACTTCCTGTCCCGTATCTGACCCAACCAGTCCCTATCTGGCCCGTCCCGTATGTGGCCAGGCCCATTCAGTATCTGGCCCGTCCTGTATCTGGCCATCTTGTATCTGGCCCATCCCATCCTGTCCATGGCTCATCCCATATCTAGCCTGTCCTGTCCCATATCTGGCCCGTCCTGTATCTGGCCCATGTCGTCCTGTATCTGACCCGTCTCATTTTTGGCCCGGACCGTCCTGTATGTGGCCTGTCCTGTACTGTATCTGGGTCATCCTGTCCTGTCTCTGGCCCGTCTTATCCTGTATCTGGACCGTCCTGTCAGGTCTCTGGACGGTCCCATAATGTATAGCTTGTCCCGTCCTGTTTCTGGCCCGTCCCGTCCTGTCCTGTATCTGGCACATCCTGTACCATCTCTGGCCCGTCCCATCCTGTCTATTTCCCGTCCCATAATGTATAGCTCGTCAATTCCTGTTTCTGGCACGCCCCGTCCTATCTCAGGCTCGTCCCGTCCTGTATCTGGCCCGTCCCATCTCGTATCTCGCCTGTCCCGTATCTGGCCTGTCCTGTCCCGTATCTGGCCTGTCCCTTCCCATCTCGTCCTGTCTCTGGCCCGTCTCGTCCTGTCTCTGGCCTGTCCCGTAATGTCTCTGGCCCGTCCGGTGCTATCTCTGGCCTGTCCAATCCTGTCTCTTGCCCATCCCATCTTTTGTCCATCCAGTCCTCTCTTTGGCCCGTCCCGTCCTCTCTCTAACCCGTCCCATCCTGTCTCTGGCCCGATCGGTCCTGTCCTGCCTCTGACCAGTCCCGTCCTGCTCTGGCACGTCCCGTCCCGGGACTGTCCTGTATCTGGACCGTCCCGTCCTGTATCTGTCGCCCCGTCTCTAGTCCGTCCCGTCCTGTCTCTGGTACGCCTCGGTCCGTCCTATCTCCGGCCAGTCTCATCCTGTCTTTGGCCTGTCCCATCCTGTCTCTGGCCCGTCTCGTCCTGTCTCTGGCCCATCCTGTATCTGGCCCATTCCGTATCTGGCCTGTCCCATCCTGTATCTGGCCCATCCCATTAAAGGTAGTATTATCAAATCCTCCACAAATTTACACATGACGGAACTTTAACCTGGGGTGTGTTTTAAATTAAGGTGAGTTCAATAGTTAGAAAAATATGATACTTTCCATAAATTATTAGCAAAATGTTTAAATGACACCTATCAAAAAAACAGCCTCCTCCATATCCCCTCAAGCTGTCCTATCCATCACCAAGATAGGTGCATTTTCTGCCATTTAGGTAGAAGTAATCTTCAAACAATTTGCTTCTAATTTAGATAAAGTACTAGGAAGGTATATCATGCAAACTCTACATGTGACGTTTGCCTATTAAACAATAGTTGTAATATTTATTTGCAAAACTTCCATTTTCTCTACACCTGACCTACACTACTTAATTGTAACATCCATGGCGGCGTGCTGGCATGGCTTCCCATCTCACACCATGCAAGACCGCCGACTTACCCACCAATGCAGGCTGCGCACTATGTTCCTATGCGGGCTGTGTGCATTTGTCTTGGCTGCTTGTTGAGGGCGGCAGCGGCAGCACTTCCTGATTCTTAAAGGAACAGTGCACGCATTCCTTTTGTATACTCAGTCCTGTATCTGACCCGTCCCGTGTCTGGCCTGTCCGGTCCTGTCTCTGGTCCGTCCCAGCCTGTCCCTGGCCCCTCCCATCCTGTCTATGACACGTTCTGTAATGTCTAACCCGCCCCGTCCCGTATCTGGTCCGTCCAGTCGCATATCTGACCCGTTTAGTCCCGTATCTGACCATCCCGTCCCGTGTCTGGCTTTCCCTTATCTGGCTCATCACATCCAGTATCTGGCCCGCCTTGTCCCTTCCCATCTCTGGCACGTCCTGTCCCGTATTTGACCCAACCAATCCCTATCTGGCCAGTCCCGTATGTGGCCAGGCCCATTCAGTATCTGGTCCGTCTCGTATCTGGCCATCTAGTATCTGGCCCATCCCATCCTGTCCATGGCTCATCCCATATCTAGCCTCTCCTGTCCCATATCTGGCCCATGTCATCCTGTATCTGGCCGGTCCCATATTTGGCCCGTACCGTCCTGTATCTGGCCTGTCCCGTAGTGTATCTGGGCCATCCTGTCCTGTCTCTGGCCCGTCTTTTCCTGTATCTGGACCATCCCGTCCGGTCTATGTTTCGTCCCATAATGTATAGCTTGTCCCGTCCTGTTTCTGGCCCGTCCCATCCTGTCTCTGGCTCATCCTGTCCTGTATCTGGCACATCCCGTACCGTCTCTGGCCGTTCCCATCTTGTCCATTTCCCGTCCCATAATGTTTAGCTCGTCCAGTCCTGTTTCTGGCCCGTCCCGTCCTATCACCGGCTCGTCCCATCTTGTATCTGGCCCGTCCCATCTCGTATCTGGCCCGTCCCGCATCTGGCCTGTCTTGTCCCTTATCTGGCCTGTCCCTTCCTGTATCTGGCCAGTACCTTCCCATCTCATCCTGTCTCTGGCCCGTCCCATCCTGTCTCTGGCCTCGTCCGTCCTGTCTCTGGCCCGACCGGTGCTATCTCTGGCCTGTCCAATCCTGTCTCTTGCCCGTCCTGTCCTGTCTCTGGCCCGATCGGTCGTGTCGTGCCTCTGGCCAGTCCCATCCTGCTCTGGCCCGTCCCGTCTCTGGACCGTCCTGTATCTGGACCGCCCCGTCTCTAGCCCGTCCCGTCCTGTCTCTGGCACGCCTCGGTCCGTCCTATCTTCGGCCAGTCTCATCTTGTCTTTGGCCCGTCCGGTCCCGTCTGTCTCTAGCCCGTCCGGTCCTGTCTCTGGCCCGTCCTGTATCTGGCCCATCCCGTGTCTGGCCTGTCCCGTCCTGTATCTGGCCCGTCCCGTCATTTATATGGGCTGTCCAATAGCTGACCCATACCATCTCATATCTGGCTCGTCACGTTTCTGGCCCATCCCGTCATGTATCTGGCCCGTCCCATCCTGTCTCTGGCCCGACCCGTCCTGTCTATGGCCTGTCCCATAATGTCTCTAGCACATTCCGTCTTGTCTATGGCCCATCCCGTCCTGTATCTGGTCGGTCCCGTCGTGTATGTGGCCCGTCCCGTCCTGAATCTGGCCCGTCCTGTCTATGGCCCGTCCCATAATGTATAGCTTGTCCCGTCCTGTTTCTGGCCAGTCCCGTACTATCTCTGGCTCGTCCTGTCCTGTATCTGGCCCGTCGCGTACCGTCTCTGGCCCATCCCGTCCTGTCTACTTCCCGTCCCATAATGTTTAGCTCGTCCCGTCCAGTTTCTGGCCCGTCCCATCCTATCTCTGCCTTGTCCCGTCCTATATCTGGCGCGTCCCGTCTCGTATCTGGCCCATCCCGCATCTGGCCTGTCCTGTCCCGTATCTGGCCTGTCCCTTCCTGTATCTGGCCAGTCCCTTCCCATCTCGTCCTGTCGCTGGCCTGTCCCGTCCTGTCTCTGGCCCGTTCGGTGCTATCTCTGGCCTGTTCAATCCTGTCTCTTGCCCGTCCCGTCTCTGGCCCGTCCTGTCCTGTCTCTGGCCCATCCCTTCCTGTCTCTGGCCCAGGTCTGGCCCGTCTCATCCCGTATCTGGCCCATCCCGTCCAGTATCTGGCCCGTTCCATATCTGGCCTGTCCCATATCTGGCACGTCCTGTCCCTGGCCCGGCCTGTCCCGCATCTGGCCCGTCCTGTATCTGGCCTGTCCCGTATCTGGCCCGTCCCGCATCTGACCCGTCCCGTATCTGGCCCGTCACATCCCGTATCTGGTTAGTCCCTTCCTGTATCTGGCCCGTCCTATCCTGTCCTGTCTCTGGCCCATCCCATCTTGAATCTGGCCCGTGCCGTATCTGGCCCGTCCCTTCCTGTATCTGGCCTGTCCCGTCCTTTCTCTGGCCTGACCGGTCCTGTCCTGCCTCTGGCCAGTCCCGTCCTGCTCTGGTCCGTCCCTTCCCTGGCCCGTCCTGTATCTGGACCGTCCCGTCCTGTATCTGGTCGCCCCGTCTCTGGCCCGTCCCGTCCTTTTTCAGGCACGGCCCGTCCGGTCCTATCTTTGGCCTGTCCTGTATCTGGCCCATTCCGTCACGTATCTGGCCTGTCTCGTCCTGTATCTGGCCCATCCCACTAAAGGTAGTATTATCAAATCCTCCACAAATTTACACCTCCAGGAAATTTAACCTGGGGTGTGTTTTAAATTAAGGTGGGTTCAATAGTTAGAATAATATGATACTTTCCATAAATTATTAGCAAAATGTTTAAATGACATCTATCAAAAAACAGCCTCCTCCATATCCCCTCAAGCTGTCCTATCCATCACCAAGATAGGTGCATTTTCTGCCATTTAGGCAGAAGTAATCTTCAATTTGCTTCTAATTTAGATAAAGTACTAGGAAGGTATATCATGCAAACTTTACATATGATGTTTGCCTATTAAATAATAGTTGTAATATTTATTTGCAAAACTTCCATTTTCTCTACACCTGACCTACACTACTTAATTGTAACATCCCTGGCGGCAAGCTGGCATGGCTTCCCATCTCACACCATGTAAGACCGTCGACTTACCCACCAATGCAGGCTGCGCACTATGTTCCTATGCTGGCTGTGTACATGTGTCTTGGCTGCTTGTTGAGGGCGGCAGCGGCAGCACTTCCTGATTCTTAAAGGAACAGTGCACGCATTCCTAATGTGTCCCCAGTCCTGTATCAGACCCATCCCGTCTCTGGCCCGTCCCGTCCTGTCTCTGGCCCGTCCCAGCCTGTCCCTGGCCCCTCCCATCCCGTCTATGGCCCGTCCTGTAATAACTAACCCGCCCCGTCCCATATCTGGTCCGTCCAGTCCCATATCTGACCCGTTTGGTCCAGTATCTGACCATCTCGTCCCGTATCTGGCTATCCCTTATCTGGCCCATCTCATCTCGTATCTGGCCCGCCTCATCCTTTCCCGTCTCTGGCACTTCCTGTCCCGTAACTGACCCAACCAGTCCCTATCTGGCCCGTCCCGTATGTGGCCAGGCCCATTTAGTATCTGGCCCGTCCCGTATCTGGCCATCTCGTATCTGGCCCATCCCATCCTGTCCATGGCTCATCCCATATCTAGCCTGTCCTGTCCCATATCTGGCCCGTCCCGTATCTAGCCCATGTCGTCCTGAATCTGACCCGTCTCATTTTTGGCCTGGACCGTCCTGTATGTGGCCTGTCCTGTACTGTATCTGGACCGTCCCGTCAGGTCTCTGGACGGTCCCATAATGTATAGCTTGTCCCGTCCTGTTTCTGGCCCGTCCCGTCCTGTCCTGTATCAGGCACATCCTGTACCATCTCTGGCCCGTCCCATCCTGTCTATTTCCCGTCCCATAATGTATAGCTCGTCAAGTCCTGTTTCTGGCACGTCCCGTCCTATCTCTGGCTCATCCTGTCCTGTATCTGGCCCGTCCCATCTCGTATCTCGCCTGTCCCGTATCTGGCCTGTCCTGTCCCGTATCTGGCCTGTCTCTTTCCATCTCGTCCTGTCTCTGGCCCGTCCCGTCCTGTCTCTGGCCTGTCCCGTCATGTCTCTGGCCCGTCCGGTGCTATCTCTGGCCTGTCCAATCCTGTCTCTTGCCCATCCCATCTCTTGTCCATCCCGTCCTCTCTTTGGCCCGTCCCATCCTCTCTCTTGCCCGTTCCGTCCTGTCTCTGGCCCGATCGGTCCTGTCCTGCCTCTGGCCAGTCCCATCCTGCTCTGGCCCGTCCCGTCATGTATCTGGCCCGTCCCGTACTGTCTCTGGCCCGTACCGTACTGTCTCTGGCTTGTCCTGTTCTGTATCTGACCCCGTCGCGTACCGTCTCTGGCCCGTCCCGTCCTGTCTATTTCCCGTCCCATAACGGATAGCTCGTACCGTCCTGTTTCTGGCCCATCCCATCCTATCTCTGCCTCGTCCCGTCCCATCTCTGGCCCTTCCTGTCCAGTCCTTGGCCCGTCCTGCCCTGTCTCTGGCCCTTCCCTTCCTGTCTCTGGCGCAGCTCTGGCCCGTCTCGTCCCGTATCTGGCCCGCCCTGTATCTGGCCCATCCCGTCCAGTATCTGGCCTGTCCCGTATCTGGTACGTCTTGTCCCTGTCCCTGCCTGTCCCGTATCTGGCCCGTCCTGTATCTAGCCGGTCCCGTATCTGGCCCATCCCGCATCTGACCCGTTTCGTATCTGGCCCGTCAAGTCCCGTATCTGGTCCGTACCGTCCTGTATCTGGCCCGTCCCGTCATGTATCTGGGTTGTCCCATATCTGGCCCATACCGTCCCATATCTGGCTCGTCACGTTCCTGGCCCATCCCGTCATGTATCTAGCCCGTCCCATCCTGTCTCTGGCCCGACCCGTCCTGTCTATGGCCTATCCCGTAATGTCTCTAGCACATTCCGTCTTATCTCTGGTCCATCCCGTCCTGTATCTGGTCGGTCCCGTCCTGTATCTGGCCCGTCCCGTCCTGAATCTGGCCCGTCCCGTATCTGGCCCGTCCCTTCCTGTATCTGGCCCGTCCCATCCCGTCCTGTCTCTGGCCCATCCCGTCTTGAACCTGGCCCGTACCGTATCTGGCCCTTCCCTTCCTGTAACTGGCCCGTCCCGTCCTGTCTCTGGCCTGACCGGTCCTGTCCTGCCTCCGGCCAGTCCCGTCCTGCTCTGGTCCGTCCCGTCCCTGGCCCGTCCTGTATCTGGACCGTCCCGTCCTGTATCTGGTCGTTCCCGTCCTGTATCTGGCATGTCCCGTCTTGAATCTGGCCCGTCCCGTGTCTGGCCCGTCCCATCTTGTATGTGGCCCGTCCCATCCCGTCCTGTCTCTGGCCCATCCCGGCTTAAATATGGCCCGTACCGTATCTGGCCCGTCCCTTCCTGTATCTGGCCCGTCCAATCCTGTCTCTGGCCTGACCGGTCCTGTCCTGCCTCTGGCCAGTCCCGTCCTGCTCTGGTCCGTCCCATCCCTGGCCCTTCCTCTATCTGGACCGTCCCGTCCTGTATCTGGTCGCCCCGTCTCTGGCCCATCCCGTCCTTTCTCAGACACGTCCCGTCCGGTCCTGTCTCTGGCCTGTCCTGCATCTGGTCCATCCCGTCACGTATCTGGCCTGTCCCGTCCTGTATCTGGCCCATCCCATTAAAGGTAGTATTATCAAATCCTCCACAAATTTAAACCTCCAGGAAATTTAACCTGGGGTGTGTTTTAAATTAAGGTGAGTTCAATAGTTAGAAAAATATGATACTTTCCATAAATTATTAGCAAAATGTTTAAATGACACCTATCAAAAAAACAGCCTTCTCCATATCCCCTCAAGCTGTCCTATCCATCACCAAGATAGGTGCATTTTCTGCCATTTAGGTAGAAGTAATCTTCAAACAATTTGCTTCTAGTTTAGATAAAGTACTAGGAAGGTATATCATGCAAACTCTACATGTGATGTTTGCCTATTAAACAATAGTTGTAATATTTATTTGAAAAACTTCCATTTTCTCTACGCCTGACCTACACTACTTAATTGTAACATCCATGGCGGCGTACTGGCATGGCTTCCCATCTCACACCATGCAATACCGCCGACATACCCACCAATGCAGGCTGCGCACTATTTGGCCCGTACCGTCCTGTATCTGGCCTGTCCCGTACTGTATCTGGGCCATCCCGTCCTGGCTTTGGCCCATCTTTTCCTGTATCTGTCCCGTTCCGACTTGTCTCTGGCCCGTCCCGTCCTGTCTATGTCCCTTCCCATAATGTATTGCTTGTCCCGTCCTGTTTCTGGCCCGTCCTGTACTGTCTCTGGCTCGTCCTATCCTGTATCTGGCCCATCGCGTACCGTCTATGGCCCGTCCTGTCCTTTCTATTTCCCGTCCCAAAATGCATAGCTCTTCCCGTCCTTTATCTGGCCAGTCCCATCCTATCTCTGCCTCGTCCCGTCCTATATCTGGCCCGTCCCGTCTCGTATATGGCCCGTCCCGCATCTGGCCTGTCCTGTCCCGTATCTGGCTTGTCCCTTCCTGTATCTGGCCAGTCCCTTCCCATCTCGTCCTGTCTCTGGCCTGTCCCGTCCTGTCTCTGGTCCGTCCGGTGCTATCTCTGGCCTGTCCAATCCTGTCTCTTGCCCGTCCCGTCTCTGGCCCGTCCCGTCCAGTCTTTGGCCCGTCCCGTCCTGTCTCTGGTCCATCCCTTTCTGTCTCTGGCCCGTCTCGTCCCGTATCTGGACCACCCGGTATCTGGCCCATCCCGTCTAGTATCTGGCACGTTCCATATCTGGCCTGTCCCGTATCTGGCACGTCCTGTCCCTGGCACGGCCTATCCCGTATCTGGCCAGTCCTGTATCTGTCCTGTCCCGTATCTGGCCCATCCCGCATCTGACCCGTCCAGTATCTGGCCCATCCCATCCCGTACCTGGCCCGTCCCTTCATGTATCTGGGCTGTTCCATATCTGGCCCATACCGTCCCATATCTGGCTCGTCACGTTTCTGGCCCATCCCGTCATATATCTGTCCCGTCCCATCCTGTCTCTGGCCCGACCCGTCCTGTCTATGGCCTGTCCCGTAATGTCTCTAGCACATTCTGTCCTGTCTCTGGCCCATCCCGTCCTACATCTGGTCGGTCCCATCCTGTATCTGGCCCGTCCCATCGTGAATCTGTCCCGTCCCGTATCTGGCCCATCCCTTCCTGTATCTGGCCCAACCCATCACGTCCTATCTCTGGCCCATCCCGTGTTGAATCGAGCCCGTCCCGTCTCTGGCCCGTCCCTTCCTGTATCTGGCCCGTCTCGTCCTATCTCTGGCCTGACCGGTCCTGTCCTGCCTCTGGCCAGTCCCGTCCTGCTCTGGTCCGTCCCGTCCCTGGCCCATCCTGTATCTCAACCGTCCCGTCCTGTACCTGGTTGCCCCGTCTCTGGCCCCTCCCGTCCTTTCTCAGGCACGTCCCGTCCGGTTCTGTCTCTCACCTGTTCTGTATCTGGCCAATCCCGTCACATATCTGGCCTGTCCAGTCCTGTATCTGGTCCATCCTATTAAAGGTAGTATTATCAAATCCTCCACAAATTTACTCCTCCAGGAAATTTAACCTGGGGTGTGTTTTAAATTAAGGTGAGTTCAATAGTTAGAAAAATATGATACTTTCCATAAATTATTAGCAATATGTTTAAGTGAAAATGACACCTATCAAAAAACAGCCTCCTCCATATCCCCTCAAGCTGTCCTATCCATCACCAAGATAGGTGCATTTTCTACCATTTAGGTAGAAGTAATCTTCAAACAATTTGCTTCTAATTTAGATAAAGTACCAGGAAAGTACATCATGCAAACTCTACATGTGATGTTTGCCTATTAAATAATAGTTGTAATATTTATTAGCAAAACTTCCATTTTCTCTACACCTGACCTACACTACTTAATTGTAACATCCCTGGCGGCGTCCTGGCATGGCTTCCCATCTCACACCATGCAAGACAGCCGACTTACCCACCAATGCAGGCTACGCACTATGTTCCTATGCTGGCTGTGTGCATGTGTCTTGGCTGTTTGTTGAGGGTGGCAGCAGCAGCACTTCCTGATTCTTAAAGGAACAGTGCACGCATTCCTAATCTGTCCCCAGTCCTGTATCTGACCCGTCCCATCTCTGGCTCGTCCCGTCTCTGGCCCGTCCCGTCCTGTAATGTCTAACCCGCCCCGTCACGTATCTGGTCTGTCCTTTCCCGTATCTGACCCGTTTAGTCCCATATCTGACCATCCCGTCCTGTATCTGGCTGTCCCTTATCTGGCCCATCTCATCCCGTATCTGGCCCGCCTCGTCCCTTCCCGTCTCTGGCACGTCCTGTCCCGTATCTGACCCAACAAGTCCCTATCTGATCCGTCCCGTATGTGGCCAGGCCCATTCAGTATCTGGCCCGTTCCGTATCTGGCCATCTCGTATCTGGCCCATCCCATCCTGTCCATGGCTCATCCCATATCTAGCCTGTCCTGTCCCATATCTGGCCCATCCCGTATCTGGCCCATGTCATCCTGTATCTGGCCCGTCCCATATTTGGCCCGCACTGTATCTGGGCCATTCCGTCCTGTCTCTTGCCCGTCTTTTCCTGTATCTGGACTGTGCCGTCCAGTCTCTGGCCCGTCCCATAATGTATAGCTTGTCCCGTCCTGTTTCTGGCCCGTCCCGTCCTGTCACTGGCTCGTCCTGTCCTGTATCTGGCACGTCCCGTACTGTCTCTGGCCCGTCCCATCCTGTCTATTTCCCGTCCCATAATGTATAGCTTGTCCAGTCCTGTTTCTGGCCCGTTCTGTCCTATCTCTGGCTCGTCCCGTCCTGTATCTGGCCCGTTCCATCTTGTATCTAGCCCGTCCAGCATCTGGCCTGTCCTGTCCCGTATCTGGCCTGTCCCTTCCTGTATCTGGCCAGTACCTTCCCATCTCGTCCTGTCTCTGGCCCGTCCCATCCTGTCTCTGGCCTGTCCCGTCCTGTCTCTGGCCCGTCCGGTGCTATCTCTGGCCTGTCCAATCCTGTCTCTTGCCCGTCCCATCTCTGGTCCGTCCCGTCCTGTCTTTGGCCCATCCCGTCCTGTCTCTGGCCTGTCCCGTACTCTATTTGGCCAGTCCCGTCCTCTCTCTTGCCCGTCCCGTCCTGTCTCTGGCCCGACCAGTCCTGTGCTGCCTCTGGCCAGTTCCGTCCTGCTCTGGCCCGTCCCGTCCCTGGACTGTCCTGTATCTGGACTGTCCTGTATCTGGTCGCCCCGGCTCTAGCCCGTCCCATCCTGTCTCTGGCACGCCTCGGTCTGTCCTATCTCCGGCCAGTCTCATCCTGTCTTTGACCCGTCCCGTCCTGTTTCTGGCCCGTCTCGTCCTGTCTCTGGCGTCTCCCGTCCGGTCCTGTCTCTGGCCCGTCCTGTATCTGGCCCGTCCCATCCTGTATCTGGTCGCCCCGTCTCTAGCCAGTCCCGTCCTGTCTCTGGCACGCCTCGGTCCGTCCTATCTACGGCCAGTCTCATCCTGTCTATGGCCCGTCCCGTCCTGTCTCTGGCCCGTCTCGTCCTGTCTCTGGCGTGTCCCATCCGGTCCTGTCTCTGGCCCGTATTGTATTTGGTCCGTCCCGTATCTGGCCTGTCCCATCCTGTATCTGGCCCATCCCATTAAAGGTAGTATTATCAAATCCTCCACAAATTTACACCTCCAGGAAATTTAATCTGGGGTGTGTTTTAAATTAAGGTGAGTCCAATAGTTAGAAAAATATGATACTTTCCATAAATTATTAGCAAAATGTTTAAATGACACCTATCAAAAAACAGCCTCCTCCATATCCCCTCAAGCTGTCCTATCCATCACCAAGATAGGTGCATTTTCTGCCATTTAGGTAGAAGTAATCTTCAAACAATTTGCTTCTAATTTAGATAAAGTACTAGGAAGGTATATCATGCAAACTCTACATGTGATGTTTGCCTATTAAACAATAGTTGTAATATTTATTTGCAAAACTTCCATTTTCTCTATGCTTGACCTACACTACTTCATTTTTTAGTACGTAGTGGAACATAATGACATGGCCTTCACCTATAGCATCCGTATAGCTCCTGAACTGGGCGCAATCAATCGGGCCTCAAGTACTTAAATTAATCTCAATATGTCTTCTAGAAAGACAGTCAGGCTTATAAAGTTTACTAGAAGAATATTAACATAATAGGCAAGAGTGTGACAACTTATCAATGCTAAAGGCACATCAAAAGAACCCAGCATGGTATACAGTGGTTGTGTGTATGTCTGTTTTTATGTGCGTTTGTGTATATACATATATATATATATATATATATATATATGTGTGTGTGTGAGTGTACATAGTGGAGCTGTATGTGTATATATGAGACGTGTGTATATAGGAAAGCTATGTATGTGAATGTAGGAGAATTGTGTGTTTGTATGTAGCTGAGCTGTGTGCATGCTGCAGAGGTGTGTGTACGTATATAGCAGAGATGTGTGTATATAAGACAGCTGTGTGTAACTGAGCTGTGTGTATATATGCAGCAGAGCTGTGTGCATGCATAGCAGAGCTCAATGTGCATGTACTGTGCATTCAGCAGTGATGTGATTATGTGTTTGCTGCATAGAATACATATAAATTGCCTGCTGCAAAAGTATACGAGTATAATACACATGCCGCAGAGAAACACTAACATTAGATCTCTATCCACTCTATTCTACCTTACAGCATTAAAGGTAGTATTATCAAATCCTCCACAAATTTACACATAAAGGAACTTTAACCTGGGGTGTGTTTTAAATTAAGGTGAGTTCAATAGTTAGAAAACTATGATACTTTCCATAAATTATTAGCAAAATGTTTAAATTACACTAATCAAAAAACAGCCTCCTCCATATCCCCTCAAGCTGTCCTATCCATCACCAAGATAGGTGCATTTTCTGCCATTTAGGTAGAAGTAATCTTCAAACAATTTGCTTCTGATTTAGATACAGGAGACAGGAAGAGACGGGCCAGAGACAGAACGGGACGGGCCAAAGACAGGATGAGACTGGCCGGAGATAGGACGGACCGAGGCGTGCCAGAGACAGGAAGGGATGGGCTAGAGACAGGGCGACCAGATACAGGATGGGACGGTCCAGATACAGGACGGTCCAGAGACGGGACGGGCCAGAGCAGGACGGAACTGGCCAGAGGCAGGACAGGTCTGTCCAGAGACAGGACGGGACGGGCAAGAGACAGGACGGGACGGGTCAAAGAGAGGACGGGACAGGTCAGAGACAGGATGGGACAGCCAAAGACAGGACGGGACGGACTAGAGATGGGACAGGCAAGAGACAGGATTGGACAGGCCAGAGATAGCACCAGACGGGCCAGAGACAGGAGGGGACACGCCAGAGACAGGACGAGATGGAAAGAAACTGGCCAGATACGGGACAGGACAGGCCAGATGCGGGACGGGCCAGATATAGGACGGGACGAGGCAGAGATAGGATGGGCCTGTCCCGTCCTGTATCTGGCCCATCCCTTCCTGTCTCTGGCCCAGCTCGGGCCCTTCTCGTCCCGTATCTGGCCTGTCCTGTATCTGGCCCATCCCGTCACGTATCTGGCCTGTCCCGTCCTGTATCTGGCCCATCCCATTAAAGGTAGCATTATCAATTCCTCCACAAATTTACACATAAAGGAACTTTAGCCTGGGGTGTGTTTTAAATTAAGGAGAGTTCAATAGTTAGAAAACTATGATACTTTCCATAAATTATTAGCAAAATGTTTAAATTACACCAATCAAAAAACAGCCTCCTCCATATCCCCTCAAGCTGTCCTATCCATCACCAAGATAGGTGCATTTTCTGCCATTTAGGTAGAAGTAATCTTCAAACAATTTGCTTCTAATTTAGATAAAGCACCAGGAAAGTATATCATGCAAATTCTACATGTGATGTTTGCCTATTAAATAATAGTTGTAATATTTATTTGCAAAACTTCCATTTTCTCTACACCTGACCTACACTACTTAATTGTAACATCCCTGGCGGCGTGCTGGCATGGCTTCCCATCTCACACCATGCAAGACAGCCGACTTACCCACCAATGCAGGCTACGCACTATGTTCCTATGCTGGCTGTGTGCATGTGTCTTGGCTGCTTGTTGAGGGCGGCAGCAGCAGTACTTCCTGATTCTTAAAAGAACAGTGCACGCATTCCTAATGTGTCCCCAGTCCTGTATCTGACCCGTCCCATCTCTGGCCCGTCCCGTCTCTGGCCCGTCCCGTCCTGTCTCTGGCCCGTCCCTGGCCCCTCCCATCCTGTCTATGGCCCGTCCTGTAATGTATAACCCGCCCCGTCCCGTATCTGGTCTGTCCAGTCCCATATCTGACCTGTTTAGTCCCGTATCTGACCATCCCGTCCCGTATCTGGCTGTCCCTTATCTGGACCATCTCATCCCGTATCTGGCTCACCTCGTCCCTTCCCTTCTCTGGCACATCCTGTCCCGTATCTGACCATACCAGTCCCTATATGGCCCGTCCCGTATGTGGTCAGGCCCATTCAGTATCTGGCCCGTCCCGTATCTGGCCATCTCGTATCTGGCCCATCCCATCCTGTCCATGGCTCATCCCATATCTAGCCTGTCCTGTCCCATATCTGGCCCGTCTCGTATCTGGCCCATGTCGTCCTGTATCTGGCCTGTCCCATATTTGGCCCGTACCGTACTGTATCTCGCCTGTCCCGTACTGTATTAGGGCCATCTTGTCCTGTCTCTGGCCTGTCTTTTCCTGTATCTGGACCGTCCCGCCCGGTCTCTGTCCCGCCCCATAATGTATAGCTTGTCCCGTCCTGTTTCTGGCCCGTCCCGTCCTGTCTCTGGCTCGTCCTGTCCTGTATCTGGCACGTCCCGTACCGTCTCTGGCCCGTCCCGTCCTGTCTATTTCCCGTCCCATAATGTATAGCTCGTCCAGTCCTGTTTCTGGCCCGTTCCGTCCTATCTCCGGCTCGTCCCGTCTGGTATCTGGCCCGACCCATCTTGTATCTGGCCCGTCCCGCATCTGGCCTGTTTTCTCCCTTATCTGGCCTGTCCCTTCCTGTATCTGGCCAGTACCTTCCCATCTCATCCTGTCTCTGGCCCATCCCGTCCTGTCTCTGGCCTGGTCCGTCCTGTCTCTGGCCCGCCCGGTGCTATCTCTGGCCTGTCCAATCCTGTCTCTTGCCCGTCCCATCTCTGGTCCTTCCCGTCCTGTCTTTGGCCCTTCCCGTCCTGTCTCTGGCCGGTCAAGTCCTCTCTTTGGCCCGTCCCGTCCTCTCTCTTGCCCGTCCCGTCCTGTCTCTGGCCCGACCGGTCCTGTCCTGGCTCTGGCCAGTCCCATCCGGCTCTGGCCCGTCCCGTCCCTGGACCGTCCTGTATCTGGACCGCCACGTCCTGTATCTGGTCTCCCCGTCTTTAGCCCATCCCGTCCTGTCTCTGGCATGCCTCGGTCCGTCCTATCTTCGGCCAGCCTCATCCTGTCTTTGGCCCGTCCCGTCCAGTCTCTGGCCCGTCCGGTTCTGTCTCTGGCCCGTCCTGTATCTGGCCTGTCCCGTCCTGTATCTGTCCCGTCCCGTCATGTATCTGGGCTGTCCCATAGCTGGCCCATACCATCCCATATCTGGCTCGTCACGTTTCTGGCCCATCCCGTCATGTATCTGGCCCGTCCCATCCTTTATATGGCCCGACCCGTCCTGTCTATGGCCTGTCCCATAATGTCTCTAGCACATTCCGTCCTGTCTCTGGCCCATCCCGTCCTGTATCTGGTCGGTCCCGTCCTGTATCTGGCCCGTCCCGTCCTGAATCTGGCCCGTCCTGTCTATGGCCCGTCCCATAATGTATAGCTTTTCCCGTCCTGTTTCTGGCCAGTCCCGTACTATCTCTGGCTCGTCCTGTCCTGTATCTGGCCCGTCGCGTACCGTCTCTGGCCCGTCCCGTCCTGTCTACTTCCCGTCCCATAATGTATAGCTCGTCCCGTCCTGTTTCTGGCCGTGCCATCCTATCTCTGCCTTGTCCCGTCCTATTTCTCGCGCGTCCCCTCTCGTATCTGGCCCGTCCCGCATCTGGCCTGTCCTGTCCCGTATCTGGCCTGTCCCTTCCTGTATCTGGCCAGTCCCTTCCCATCTCGTCCTGTCCATGGCCTGTCCCGTCCTGTCTCTGGCCCGTCCGGTGCTATCTCTGGTCTGTCCAATCCTGTCTCTTGCCCGTCCCATCTCTGGCCCGTCCTTTCCTGTCTCTGGCCCATCCTTTCCTGTCTCTGGCCCAGCTCTGGCCTGTCTCATCCCGTATCTGGCCCATCCCGTCCAGTATCTGGCCCGTTCCATATCTGGCCTGTCCCGTATCTGGCACGTCCTGTCCCTGGCCCGGCCTGTCCCGTATCTGGCCAGTCCTGTATCTGGCCTGTCCCGTATCTGGCCCATCCCGCATCTGACCCGTCCCATATCTGGCCCGTCCCTTCCCCTATCTGGTCCGTACCGTCCTGTATATGGCCCGTCCCGTCATGTATCTGGGCTGTCCCATATCTGGCTCATCACGTTTCTGGCCCATCCCGTCAGGTATCTGGCCCATCCTATCCTGTCTGTGGCCCAACCCGTCCTGTCTATGGCCCGTCCCGTAATGTCTCTAGCACATTCCGTCCTGTCTCTGGCCCATCCCGTCCTGCATCTGGTCGGTCCCGTCCTGTATCTGGCCCGTCCCGTCCTAAATCTAGCCCGTCCCGTATCTGGCCTGTCCCTTCCTGTATATGGCCCGTCCTATCCTGTCCTGTCTCTGACCCATCCCGTCTTGAATCTGGCCCGTCCCGTATCTGGCCTGTGCCTTCCTGTATCTGGCCCGTCCCGTCCTTTCTCTGGCCTGACCGGTCCTGTCCTGCCCCTGGCCAGTCCCGTCCTGCTCTGGTGCGTCCCGTCCCTGGCCCATCCTGTATCTGGACCGTCCCGTCCTGTATCTGGTCGCCCCGTCTCTGGCCCGTCCCGTCCTTTCTCAGGCACATCCTGTCTGGTTCTGTCTCTGGCCTGTCCTGTATCTGGCCCATCCCATCACGTATCTGGCCTGTCCCGTCCTGTATCTGGCCCATCCCATTAAAGGTAGTATTATCAAATCCTCCACAAACTTACACCTCCAGGAAATTTAACCTGGGGTGTGTTTTAAATTAAGGTGAGTTCAATAGTTAGAAAAATATGATACTTTCCATAAATTATTAGCAAAATGTTTAAATGACACCTATCAAAAACCAGCCTCCTCCATATCCCCTCAAGCTGTCCTATCCATCACCAAGATAGGTGCATTTTCTGCCATTTAGGTAGAAGTAATCTTCAATTTGCTTCTAATTTAGATAAAGTACTAGGAAGGTATATCATGCAAACTCTACATGTGATGTTTGCCTATTAAATAATAGTTGTAATATTTATTTGCAAAACTTCCATTTTCTCTACACCTGACCTATACTACTTAATTGTAACATCCCTGGCGGTGTGCTGGCATGGCTTCCCATCTCACACCATGCAAGACCGCCGACTTACCCACCAATGCAGGCTACGCACTATGTTCCTATGCTGGCTGAGTGCATGTGTCTTGGCTGCTTGTTGAGGGCAGCAGCGGCAGTACTTCCTGATTCTTAAAGGAAAAGTGCACGCATTCCAAATGTGTCCCCAGTACTATATCTGACCCGTCCCGTCTCTGGCCCGTCCCTGGCCCCTCGCATCCTGTCTATGGCCCGTCCTGTAATGTCTAACCCGCCCCGTCCCGTATCTGGTCCGTCCAGTCCCATATCTGACCCGTTTAGTCCCGTATCTGACCATCCTATCCCGTATCTGGCTATCTCATCCCGTATCTGGCCCGCCTCATCCCTTCTCGTCTCTAGAACGTCCTGTCCCGTATCTGACCCAACCAGTCCCTATCTGGCCCGACCCAAATGTGGCCAGGCCCATTCAGTATCTGGCCCGTCCCGTATCTGGCCATCTCGTATCTGGCCCATCCCATCCTGTCCATGGCACATCCCATATCTAGCCTGTCCTGTCCCATATCTGGCCCGTCCCGTATCAGGCCCATGTCGTCTTGTATCTGGCCCGTCCCATATTTGGCCTGTACCGTCCTGTATCTGGCCTGTCCCTTACTGTATCTGGGGCATCCCCTCCTGTCTCTGGCCCCTCTTTTCCTGTATCTGGATCGTCCCATAATGTATAGCTCGTCCAGTCCTGTTTCTGGCCCGTCCCGTCCTATCTCTGGCTCGTCCCGTCCAGTATCTGGCCCGTCCCATCTGGTATCTGGGCCGTCCCGCATGTGGCCTGTCCTGTCCCGTATCTGGCCTGTCCCTTCTTGTATCTGGCCAATCCCTTCCCATCTAATCCTGTCTCTGGCCCATCCCGTCACGTCTGTGGTCCGTCCCGTTCTGTCCTGTCCAATCCTGTCTCTTGCCCGACCCGTCCTCTCTTGCCGGTCCTGTCCTGCCTCTGGCCAGTCCCGTCCTGCTCTGGCCCGTCCCGTCCCTGGACCGTCCTGTATTTGGTAGCCCTGTCTCTAGCCCGTCCCGTCCTGTCTCTGGCACGCCTCGGTCCGTCCTATCTCCGGCCAGTCTCATCCTGTCTTTGGCCCGTCCGGTACTGTCTCTGGCCCATCTCGTCCTGTCTCTGGCGTGTCCCGTCCGGTCCTGTCTCTGGCCCGTCCTTTATCTGGCCCATTTTGTATCTGGCCTGGCCTGTCCTGTATCTGGCCCATCCCATTAAAGGTAGTATTATTAGTATTATCAAATCCTCCACAAATTTACACATAAAGGAACTTTAACCTGGGGTGTGTTTTAAATTAAGGTGAGTTCAATAATTAGAAAAATATGATACTTTCCATAAATTATTAGCAAAATATTTAAATGACACCTATCCAAAAAACAGCCTCCTCCATATCCCCTCAAGCTGTCCTATCCATCACCAAGATAGGTGCATTTTCTGCCATTTAGGTAGAAGTAATCTTTAAACAATTTGCTTCTAATTTAGATAAAGTACTAGGAAGGTATATCATGCAAACTCTACATGTGATGTTTGCCTATTAAACAATAGTTGTAATATTTATTTGCAAAACTTCCATTTTCTCTACCCCTGACCTACACTACTTAATTGTAACATCACTGGCGGCGTGCTGGCATGGCTTCCCATCTCACACCATGCAAGACCGCCGACTTACCCACCAATGCTGGCTGCGCACTATTTGGCCCGTACCGTCCTGTATCTGGCCTGTCCGGTACTGTCTTTGGCCCGTCTTTTCCTGTATCTGTCCCGTTCCGTGTTGTCTCTGGCCCGTTCTGTCCTGTCTATGGCCCGTCCCATAATGTATAGCTTGTCCCGTCCTGTTTCTGGCACGTCCCGTACCGTCTCTGGCCCGACCCCTCCTGTCTATTTCCCGTCCCATAATGTATAGCTCGTCCCGTCCCGTTTCTGGCCCGTCCCATCCTATCTCTGCCTCGTCCCGTCCTATATCTGGCCCGTGCCGTCTCGTATCTGGCCCGCCCCGTATCTGGCCTGTCCTGTCCCGTATCTGGCCTGTCCCTTCCTGTATCTGGCCAGTCCCTTCCCATCTCGTCCTGTCTCTGGCATGTCCCGTCCAGTCTCTGGCCCGTCCTGTGCTACCTCTGGCCTGTCCAATCCTGTCTCTTGCCCGTCCCGTCTCTAGCCCGTCCCGTCCAGTCTTTGGCCCGTCCCGTCCTAACTCTGGCCCATCCCTTCCTGTCTCTGGCCCAGCTCTGGCCCGTCTCGTCCCGTATTTGGCCTGACATGAATCTGGCCCATCCCGTCCAGTATCTGGCTCGTTCCATATCTGGCCTGTCCCGTATCTGGCACATCC
This sequence comes from Phyllobates terribilis, assembly GCF_046119375.1. Taxonomy (NCBI): domain Eukaryota; kingdom Metazoa; phylum Chordata; class Amphibia; order Anura; family Dendrobatidae; genus Phyllobates; species Phyllobates terribilis. The sequence continues at coordinate 499,392 of NW_027363645.1, forward strand.
TATCCCTGGCCCGGCCTGTCCCGTATCTGGCCCGTCCTGTATCTGGCCTGTCCCGTATGTGGCCCATCCCGCATCTGACACGTCCCGTATCTGGCCCGTCCCGTCCCGTATCTGGTCCGTACCGTCCTAAATCTGGCCCGTCCCGTCATGAATTTGGGCTGTCCCATATCTGGCCCATACCGTTCCATATCTGGCTCGTCACGTTTCTGGCCCGTCCCATCCTGTCTCTGGCCCAACCAGTCCTGTCTATGGCCTGTCCCTTAATGTCTCTAGCACATTCCGTCCTGTCTCTGGCCCATCCCGTCCTGTATCTGGTCGGTCCCGTCCTGTATGTGGCCCGTCCCGTCTTAAATCTGGGTCGTCCCGTATCTGGCCCGTCCCTTCCTGTATCTGGCCCGTCCCATCCCGTCCTGTCTCTGGTCCATCCCATCTTGAATCTGGCCCTTCCCGTATCGGGCCCGTCCCTTCCTGTATCTGGCCCGTCCCATCCTGTCTCTGGCCTGACCGGTCCTGTCCTGCCTCTGGCCAGTCCCGTCCTGCTCTGGTCCGTCCCGTCCCTGGCCCGTCCTGTATCTGGACCTTACCGTCCTGTATCTGGTCGCCCCGTCTCTGGCCCATCCCATCCTTTCTCAGGCACGTCACGTCCGGTCCTGTCTCTGGCCTGTCCTGCATCTGGCCCATCCCGTCACGTATCTGGCCTGTCCCGTCCTGTATCTGGCCCATCTCATTAAAGGTAGTATTACCAAATCCTCCACAAATTTACACCTCCAGGAAATTTAACCTGGGGTGTGCTTTAAATAAAGGTGAGTTCAATAGTTAGAAAAATATGATACTTTCCATAAATTATTAGCAAAATGTTTAAATGACACCTATCAAAAAACAGCCTCCTCCATATCCCCTCAAGCTGTCCTATCCATCACCAAGATAGGTGCATTTTCTGCCATTTAGGTAGAAGTAATCTTCAAACAATTTGCTTCTAATTTAGATAAAGTACCAGGAAGGTATATCATGCAAACTGTACATGTGATGTTTGCCTATTAAATAGTTGTAATATTTATTTGCAAAACTTCCATTTTCTCTACACCTGACCTATACTACTTAATTGTAACATCCATGGCGGCGTGCTGGCATGGCTTCCCATCTCACACCATGCAAGACCGCCGACTTACCCACCAATGCAGGCTGCGCACTATGTTCCTATGCTGGCTGTGTGCATGTGTCTTGGCTGCTTGTTGAGGGCAGCAGCGGCAGCACTTCCTGATTCTTAAAGGAACAGTGCACGCATTCCTAATGTGTCCCCAGTCCTGTATCTGACCCGTCCCGTCTCTGGCCTGTTCCGTCCTGTCTCTGGCCCGTCCCTGGACCCTCCCATCCTGTCTATGGCCCGTCCTGTAATGTCTAACCCACCCCAACTCGTATCTGGTCCGTCCAGTCCCATATCTGACCCGTTTAGTCCCGCAACTGACCATCCTGTCCCGTATCTGGCTATCTCATCCCGTATCTGGCCCGCCTCATCCCTTCCCGTTTCTGGCTCGTCCTGTCCCGTATCTGACCCAACCAGTCCCTATCTGGCCCGTCCCATATGTGGCCAGGCCCATTCAGTATCTGGCCCGTCCCGTATCTGGCCATCTCGTAACTGGCCCATTCCATCCGGTCCATGGCTCATCCCATATCTAGCCTGTCCTGTCCCATATCTGGCCCGTCCCGTATCTGGCCCATGTCGTCCTGTATCTGGCCCGTCCCATATTTGGCCCGTACCGTCCTGTATCTGGCCTGTCCCATACTGTATCTGGGGCATCCCGTCCTGTCTCTGGCCCGTCTTTTCCTGTATCTGGACCGTCCCATAATGTATAGCTTGTCCCGTCCTGTTTCTGGCCCGACCCCGTCCTGTCTCTGGCTCGTCCTGTCCTGCATCTGGCACGACCCATACCGTCTCTAGCCCGTCCCATCCTGTCTATTTCCCGTCCCATAATGTATAGCTCGTCCAGTCCTGTTTCTGGCCCGTCCCGTCCTATATCTGGCTCGTCCCGTCCTGTATCTGGCCCGTCCCATATTTGGCCCGTACCGTCCTGTATCTGGCCTGTCCCATACTGTATCTGGGGCATCCCGTCCTGTCTCTGGCCCGTCTTTTCCTGTATCTGGACCGTCCCATAATGTATAGCTTGTCCCGTCCTGTTTCTGGCCCGACCCCGTCCTGTCTCTGGCTCGTCCTGTCCTGCATCTGGCACGACCCATACTGTCTCTAGCCCGTCCCATCCTGTCTATTTCCCGTCCCATAATGTATAGCTCGTCCAGTCCTGTTTCTGGCCCGTCCCGTCCTATATCTGGCTCGTCCCATCTCGTATCTGGCCCGTCCCGCATGTGGCCTGCACTGTCCTGTATCTGGCCCATCCCATTAAAGGTAGTATTATCAAATCCTCCACAAATTTACACCTCCAGGAAATTTAACCTGGGGTGTGTTTTAAATTAAGGTGAGTCCAATAGTTAGAAAAATATGATACTTTCCATAAATTATTAGCAAAATGTTTAAAATGACACCTATCAAAAAAACAGCCTCCTCCATATCCCCTCAAGCTGTCCTATCCATCACCAAGATAGGTGCATTTTCTGCCATTTAGGTAGAAGTAATCTTCAAATAATTTGCTTCTAATTTAGATAAAGTACTAGGAAGGTATATCATGCAAACTCTACATGTGATGTTTGCCTATTAAACAATAGTTGTAATATTTATTTGCAAAACTTCCATTTTCTCTACACCTGACCTACACTACTTAATTGTAACATCACTGGCGGCGTGCTGGCATGGCTTCCCATCTCACACCATGCAAGACCGCCGACTTACCCATCAATGCAGGCTGCGCACTATGTTCCTATGCTGGCTGTGTGCATGTGTCTTGGCTGCTTGTTGAGGGCGGTAGCGGCAGCACTTCCTGATTCTTAAAGGAACAGTGCACCCATTCCTAATGTGTCCCCAGTACTATATCTGACTCATCCCGTCTCTGGCCCGTCCCGTCTCTGGCCCGTCCCATCCTGTCTCTGGCCCGTCCCAGCCTGTCCCTGGCCCCTCCCATCCTGTCTATGGCCCGTCCTGTAATGTCTAACCCGCCCCGTCCCGTATCTGGTCCGTCCAGTCGCATATCTGACCCGTTTGGTCCCGTATCCGACCATCCCGTCCCGTATCTGGCTATCTCTTATCTGGCCCATCTCATCCCGTATCTGTCCCGCCTCGTCCCTTCCCGTCTCTGGCACTTCCTGTCCCGTATCTGACCCAACCAGTCCCTATCTGGCCCGTCCTGTATGTGGCCAGGCCCATTCAGTATCTGGCCCGTCCCGTATCTGGCCCATCCCATCCTGTCCATGGCTCATCCCATATCTAGCCTGTCCTTTCCCATATCTGGCCCGTCCCGTATCTGGCCCATGTCGTCCTGTATCTGGCCTGTCCAATGTTTGGCCCGTACCGTCCTGTATCTGGCCTGTCCCGTACTGTATCTGGGGCATCCCGTCCTGTCTCTGGCCCGTCTTTTCCTGTATCTGGACCGTCCCATACCATCTCTGGGCCGTCCCATCCTGTCTATTTCCCGTCCCATAATGTATAGCTCGTCCAGTCCTGTTTCTGGCCCGTCCCGTCCTATCTCTGGCTCGTCCCGTCCTGCATCTGGCCCATCCCATCTCGTATCTGGCCCGTCCCGTATGTGGCCTGTCCTGTCCCATATCTGGCCTGTCCCTTCCTGTTTCTGGCCAATCCATTCCCATCTTGTCCTGTCTCTGGCCCGTCCCGTCCTGTTTCTGGCCTGTCCCGTCCTGTCTCTGGCCCGTCTGGTGCTGTCTCTGGCCTGTCCAATCCTGTCTCTTGCCAGACCTATCTCTGGTCCGTCCCTTCCTGTCTTTGCCCCGTCCCGTCCTGTCTCTGGCCCGTCCCGTCCTCTCTTTGGCCCGCCCCATCCTCTCTCTTGCCCGTCCTGTCCTGCCTCTGGCCAGTCCCGTCCTGCTCTGGTCCATACCGTCCCTGGACCATCCTGTATCCTGTGTTTGGTCGCCCCGTCTCTAGCCCGTCCCATCCTGCCTCTGGTACACCTCGGTCCTTCCTATCTCCGGCCAGTCTCATCCTGTCTTTGGCCCGTCCCGTCCAGTCTCTGGCCCGTCTCGTCCTGTCTCTGGCGTGTCCCGTCCGGTCCTGTCTCTGGCCCGTCCTGTATTTGGTCCATCCCGTATCTGGCCTGTCCCGTCCTGTATCTGGCCCATCCCATTAAAGGTAGTATTATCAAATCCTCCACAAAATTAAACCTCCAGAAAATTTAACCTGGGGTGTGTTTTAAATTAAGGTGAGTTTAATAGTTAGAAAAATATGATACTTTCCATAAATTATTAGCAAAATGTTTAAATGACACCTATCAAAAAACAGCCTCCTCCATATCCCCTCAAGCTGTCCTATCCATCACCAAGATAGGTGCATTTTCTGCCATTTAGGTAGAAGTAATCTTCAAACAATTTGCTTCTAATTTAGATAAAGTACTAGGAAGGTATATCATGCAAACTCTACATGTGACGTTTGCCTATTAAACAATAGTTGTAATATTTATTTGCAAAACTTCCACTTTCTCGACGCCTGACCTACACTACTTAATTGTAACATCCATGGCGGCGTGCTGGCATGGCTTCCCATCTCACACCATGCAAGACCGCCGACTTACCCACCAATGCAGGCTGCGCACTATTTGGTCCGTACCGTCCTGTATCTGGCCTGTCCTGTACTGTATCTGGGCCATCCCGTCCTGTCTTTGGCTGTCTTTTCCTGTATCTGTCCCCTTAAGTCTTGTCTCTGGCCCGTCCCGTCCTGTCTATGGCCCGTCCCATAATGTATAGCTTGTCCCGTCCTGATTCTGGCCCATCCCGTACTGTCTATGGCTCGTCCTGTCCTGTATCTGGCCTGTCGTGTACCGTCTCTGGCCCGTCCCGTCCTGTCTATTTCCCTTCCCATAATGTATAGCTCGTCCCGTCCTGTTTCTGGCCCGTCCCATCCTATCTCTGCCTCGTCCCGTCCAATATCTGGCACGTCCCACATTGTATCTGGCCCGTCCCGCATCTGGCCTGTCCTGTCCCGTATCTGGCCTGTCCTTTCCTGTATCTGGCCAGTCCCTTCCCATCTCGTCCTGTCTCTGGCCTGTCTCGTCCTGTCTCTCCCGTCCCGTCTCTGGCCCGTCCCGTCCAGTCTTTGGCCCGTCCCGTATGGTCTCCGGCCCGTGCTTTCCTGTTTCTGGCCCAGCTCTGGCCCGTCTCATCCCGAATCTGGCCCGCCCTGTATCTGGCCCATCCCGTCCAGTATCTGGCCCGTTTCATATCTGGCCTGTCCCGTATCTGGCATGTCCTGTCCCTGGGCCGGCCTGTCCCGTATCTGGCCCGTCCTGTATCTGGACTGTCCCGTATCTGGCCCGTCCCGCATATGAATCGTCCCGTATCTGGCCCGTCACATATCTGGTCCGTACCGTCCTGTATCTGGCCAGTCCCGTCATGTATCTGGTCTGTCCCATTTCTAGCCCATACCGTCCCATATCTGCCTCGTCACGTTTCTGACAAATTCAGTCATGTATCTGGCCCGTCCCGTCCTGTCTCTGGCCCGACCCGTCCTGTCTATGGCCTGTCCCGTAATGTCTCTAGCACATTCCGTCCTGTCTCTGGCCGATCCCGTCCTGTAACTGTTCGGTCCCGTCCTGTATCTGGTCCGTCCCGTCCTGAATCTGGCCCGTCCTGTATCTGGCCCATCCCTTCCTGTATGTGGCCCGTCCCATCACGTCCTATCTCTGGCCCATCCCATCCTGAATCTGGCCCGTCCCGTATTTGGCCCGTACCTTCCTGTATCGGGCCCGTCTCGTCCTGTCTCTGGCCTGACCGGTCCTGTCCTGCCTCTGGCCAGTCCCGTCCTGCTCTGGTCCGTCCCTTCGCTGCCCGTCCTGTATCTGGACCGTCCCGTCCTGTATCTGGTCGCCCCGTCTCGGGCCCGTCCCGTCATTTTTCAGGCACAGTCCGTCCGGTCCTGTCTCTGCCCTGTCCTGTATCTGGCCCATCCTGTCACGTATCTGGCCTGTCCCGTCCTGTATCTGGCCCATCTCATTAAAGGTAGTATTATCAAATCCTCCACAAATTTACACCTCCAGGAAATTTAACCTGGGGTGTGTTTTAAATTAAGGTGAGTTTAATAGTTAGAAAAATATGATACTTTCCATAAATTATTAGCAAAATGTTTAAATGACACCTATCAAAAAACAGCCTCCTCCATATCCCCTCAAGCTGTCCTATCCATCACCAAGATAGGTGCATTTTCTGCCATTTAGGTAGAAGTAATCTTCAAACAATTTGCTGCTAATTTAGATAAAGTACTAGGAAGGTATATCATGCAAACTCTACATGTGATGTTTGCCTATTAAACAATAGTTGTAATATTTATTTGAAAAACTTCCATTTTCTCTACGCCTGACCTACACTACTTAATTGTAACATCCATGGCGGCGTGCTGGCATGGCTTCCCATCTCACACCATGCAATACCGCCGACATACCCACCAATGCAGGCTGCGCACTATTTGGCCCGTACCGTACTGTATCTGGCCTGTCCCGTACTGTATCTGGGCCATCCCGTCCTGTCTTTGGCCCGTCTTTTCCTGTATCTGTCCCGTTCCGTCTTGTCTCTGGCCCGTCAAGTCCTGTCTATGGCCCGTCCCATAATGTATTGCTTGTCCCGTCCTGTTTCTGGCCCGTCCCGTACTGTCTCTGGCTCGTCCTGTCCTGTATCTGGCCCATCGCGTACCGTCTCTGGCCCGTCCCGTCCTTTCTATTTACCGTCCCATAACGCATAGCTCGTCCCATCCTGTTTCTAGCCCGTCCCATCCTATCTCTGCCTCGTCCCGTCCTATATCTGGCCCGTCCCGTCTCGTATATAGCCCGTCCCGCATCTGGCCTGTCCTGTCCCGTATCTGGCCTGTCCCTTCCTGTATCTGGCCAGTCCCTTCCCATCTCGTCCTGTCTCTGGCCTGTCCCGTCCTGTCTCTGGCACGTCTGGTGCTATCTCTGGCCTGTCCAATCCTGTCTCTTGCCCGTCCCGTCTCTGGCCCGTCCGGTCCAGTCTTTGGCCCGTCCCGTCCTGTCTCTGGCCCATCCCTTCCTGTCTCTGGCCCAGCTCTGGCCCGTCTCGTCCCATATCTGGCCCGCCCGATATCTGGCCCATCCCGTCTAGTATCTGGCACGTTCCATATCTGGCCTGTCCCGTATCTGGCACGTCCTGTCGCTGGCCCGGCCTATCCCGTATCTGGCCCGTCCTGTATCTGTCCTGTCCCGTATCTGGCCCATCCCGCATCTGACCCGTCCCGTATCTGGCCCATCCCATCCCGTATCTGGCCCGTCCCATCATGTATCTGGGCTGTCCCATATCTGACCCATCCCGTCTAGTATCTGGCACGTTCCATATCTGGCCTGTCCCGTATGTGGCACGTCCTGTCCCTGGCCCGGCCTGTCCCGTATCTGGCCCGTCCTGTATTTGGCCTGTCCCGTATCTGGCCCGTCCCGCATCTGGCCCGTCCCGTCCGTATTTGGTCCGTACCGTCCTGTATCTGGCCCGTCCCGTCCCATATCTGGCTCGTCACGTTTCTGGCCCATCCCGTCATGTATCTGGCCCGTCCCATCCTGTCTCTGGCTCGACCCGTCCTGTGTATGGCCTATTCCTTAATGTCTCTAGCACATTCCGTCCTCTCTCTGGCCCATCCCGTCCTGTATCTGGTCGGTCCCGTCCTGTATCTGGCCCGTCCCATCCTGAATCTGGCCCGTCCCGTATCTGGCCCGTCCCTTCCTGTATCGGGCCCGTCCCATCCTGTCCTGTCTATGGCCCATCCTGTCTTGAATCTGGCCCGTCCCGTATCTGGCCCGTCCCTTCCTGTATCAGGCCCGTCCCGACCTGTCTCTGGCCTAACTGGTCCTGTCCTGCCTCTGGCCAGTCCAGTCCTGCTCTGGTCCGTCCTGTCCCTGGCCCGTCCTGTATCTGGACCGTCCCGTCCTGTATCTGGTCGCCTCGTCTCTGGCCCGTCCCGTCCTTTCTCAGGCACGTCCCGTCCGGTCCTGCCTCTGGCCTGTCCTGCATCTGGCCCATCCCGTCACGTATCTGGCCTGTCCCGTCCTGTATCTGGCCCATCCCATTAAAGGTAGTATTATCAAATCCTCCACAAATTTAAACCTCCAGGAAATTTAACCTGGGGTGTGTTTTAAATTAAGGTGAGTTCAATAGTTAGAAAAATATGATACTTTCCATAAATTATTAGCAAAATGTTTAAATGACACCTATCAAAAAACAGCCTCCTCCATATCCCCTCAAGCTGTCCTATCCATCACCAAGATAGGTGCATTTTCTACCATTTAGGTAGAAGTAATCTTCAAACAATTTGCTTCTAATTTACATAAAGCACTAGGAAGGTATATCATGCAAACTCTACATGTGATGTTTGCCTAGTAAACAATAGTTGTAATATTTATTTACAAAACTTCCATTTTCTCTATGCCTGACCTACACTACTTAATTGTAACATCCATGGCGGCGTTGTGGCATGGCTTCCCATCTCACACCATGCAAGACCGCCGACTTACCCACCAATGCAGGCTGCGCACTATTTGGCCCGTACAGTCCTGTCTTTGGCCAGTCTTTTCCTGTATCTGTCCCGTTCCGTCTTGTCTCTGGCCCGTCCCGTCCTGTATATGGCCCGTCCCATAATGTATTGCTTGTCCCGTCCTGTTTCTGGCCCGTCACGTACTGTCTCTGGCTCGTCCTGTCCTGTATCTGGCCCGTCGCGTACCGTCTATGGCCCGTCCCGTCCTGTCTATTTCCCGTCCCATAATGTATAGCTCGTCCCGTCCTGTTTCTGGCCCGTCCCATCCTATCTCTGCCTCATCCCGTCCTATATATGGCCCATCCCGTCTCGTATCTGGCCCGTCCTGCAACTGGCCTGTCCTGTCCCGTATCTGGCCTGTCCCTTCCTGTATCTGGCCAGTCCCTTCCCATCTTGTCCTGTCTCTGGCCTGTCCCGTCCTGTCTCTGGCCCGTCCGGTGCTATCTCTGGCATGTCCAATCCTGTCTCTTACCCGTCCCGTCTCTGGCCCGTCCGGTCCAGTCTTTGGCCCGTCCTGTCCTGTCTCTGGCCCATCCCTTCCTGTCTCTGGCGCAGCTCTGGTCCGTCTCGTCCTGTATCTGGTCCGCCCTGTATCTAGCCCATCCCATCCAGTATCTGGCCCGTTCCATATCTGGCCTGTCCCGTATCTGGCACGTCCTGTCCCTGGCCCAGCCTGTCCCGTATCTGGCCCGTCCTGTATCTGGCCTGTCCCGTATCTGGCCTGTCCCGCATCTGACCCGTCCCGTATCTGGGCCGTCCCGTCCCGTATTTGGTCCGTACCGTCCTGTATCTGGCCCGTCCCGTAATGTATGTGGGCTGTCCCATATCTGTCCCATACCGTCCCATATTTGGCTCGTCACGTTTCTGGCCCATCCCGTCATGAATCTGGCCTGTCCCATCCTGTCTCTGGCCCGACCCATAATGTATTGCTTGTCCCGTCCTGTTTCTGGCCCGTCCCGTACTGTCTCTGGCTCGTCCTGTCCTATATCTGGCCCATCGCGTACCGTCTCTGGCCCGTCCCGTCCTTTCTATTTACCGTCCCATAACGCATAGCTCGTCCCATCCTGTTTCTGGCCCGTCCCATCCTATCTCTGCCTCGTCCCGTCCTATATCTGGCCCGTCCCGTCTCGTATATAGCCCGTCCCGCATCTGGCCTGTCCTGTCCCGTATCTGGCCTGTCCCTTCCTGTATCTGGCCAGTCCCTTCCCATCTCGTCCTGTCTCTGGCCTGTCCCGTCCTGTCTCTGGCACGTCTGGTGCTATCTCTGGCCTGTCCAATCCTGTCTCTTGCCCGTCCCGTCTCTGGCCCGTCCGGTCCAGTCTTTGGCCCGTCCCGTCCTGTCTCTGGCCCATCCCTTCCTGTCTCTGGCCCAGCTCTGGCCCGTCTCGTCCCATATCTGGCCCGCCCGATATCTGGCCCATCCCGTCTAGTATCTGGCACGTTCCATATCTGGCCTGTCCCGTATCTGGCACGTCCTGTCCCTGGCCCGGCCTGTCCCGTATCTGGCCCGTCCTGTATCTGTCCTGTCCCGTATCTGGCCCATCCCGCATCTGACCCGTCCAGTATCTGGCCCATCCCATCCCGTATCTGGCCCGCCCCATCATGTATCTGGGCTGTCCCATATCTGACCCATCCCGTCTAGTATCTGGCACGTTCCATATCTGGCCTGTCCCGTATCTGGCACGTCCTGTCCCTGGCCCGGCCTGTCCCGTATCTGGCCCGTCCTGTATTTGGCCTGTCCCGTATCTGGCCCGTCCCGCATCTGACCCGTCCCGTATCTGGCCCGTCCCGTCCCGTATTTGGTCCGTACCGTCCTGTATCTGGCCCGTCCCGTCCCATATCTGGCTCGTCACGTTTCTGGCCCATCCCGTCATGTATCTGGCCCGTCCCATCCTGTCTCTGGCTCGACCCGTCCTGTGTATGGCCTATTCCTTAATGTCTCTAGCACATTCCGTCCTCTCTCTGGCCATCCTGTCTTGTATCTGGTCGGTCCCGTCCTGTATCTGGCCCGTCCCATCCTGAATCTGGCCCGTCCCGTATCTGGCCCGTCCCTTCCTGTATCGGGCCCGTCCCATCCTGTCCTGTCTATGGCCCATCCTGTCTTGAATCTGGCCCGTCCCGTATCTGGCCCGTCCCTTCCTGTATCAGGCCCGTCCCGACCTGTCTCTGGCCTAACTGTTCCTGTCCTGCCTCTGGCCAGTCCCGTCCTGCTCTGGTCCGTCCCGTCCCTCGCCCATCCTGTATCTGGACCGTCCCGTCCTGTATCTGGTCGCCTCGTCTCTGGCCCGTCCCGTCCTTTCTCAGGCACGTCCCGTCCGGTCCTGTCTCTGGCCTGTCCTGCATCTGGCCCATCCCGTCACGTATCTGGCCTGTCCCGTCCTGTATCTGGCCCATCCCATTAAAGGTAGTATTATCAAATCCTCCACAAATTTAAACCTCCAGGAAATTTAACCTGGGGTGTGTTTTAAATTAAGGTGAGTTCAATAGTTAGAAAAATATGATACTTTCCATAAATTATTAGCAAAATGTTGAAATGACACCTATCAAAAAACAGCCTCCTCCATATCCCCTCAAGCTGTCCTATCCATCACCAAGATAGGTGCATTTTCTACCATTTAGGTAGAAGTAATCTTCAAACAATTTGCTTCTAATTTAGATAAAGCACTAGGAAGGTATATCATGCAAACTCTACATGTGATGTTTGCCTAGTAAACAATAGTTGTAATATTTATTTACAAAACTTCCATTTTCTCTATGCCTGACCTACACTACTTAATTGTAACATCCATGGCGGCGTTGTGGCATGGCTTCCCATCTCACACCATGCAAGAGAGCCGTCTTACCCACCAATGCAGGCTGCGCACTATTTGGCCCGTACAGTCCTGTCTTTGGCCAGTCTTTTCCTGTATCTGTCCCGTTCCGTCTTGTCTCTGGCCCGTCCCGTCCTGTATATGGCCCGTCCCATAATGTATTGCTTGTCCCGTCCTATTTCTGGCCCGTCACGTACTGTCTCTGGCTCGTCCTGTCCTGTATCTGGCCCGTCGCGTACCGTCTATGGCCCGTCCCGTCCTGTCTATTTCCCGTCCCATAATGTATAGCTCGTCCCGTCCTGTTTCTGGCCCGTCCCATCCTATCTCTGCCTCATCCCGTCCTATATATGGCCCATCCCGTCTCGTATCTGGCCCGTCCCGCAACTGGCCTGTCCTGTCCCGTATCTGCCCTCTCCCTTCCTGTATCTGGCCAGTCCCTTCCCATCTTGTCCTGTCTCTGGCCTGTCCCGTCCTGTCTCTGGCCCGTCCGGTGCTATCTCTGGCATGTCCAATCCTGTCTCTTACCCGTCCCGTCTCTGGCCCGTCCGGTCCAGTCTTTGGCCCGTCCTGTCCTGTCTCTGGCCCATCCCTTCCTGTCTCAGGCGCAGCTCTGGTCCGTTTCGTCCTGTATCTGGCCCGCCCTGTATCTGGCCCATCCCATCCAGTATCTGGCCCGTTCCATATCTGGCCTGTCCCGTATCTGGCACGTCCTGTCCCTGGCCCAGCCTGTCCCGTATCTGGACCGTCCTGTATCTGGCCTGTCCCGTATCTGGCCCGTCCCGCATCTGACCCGTCCCGTATCTGGCCCGTCCCGTCACGTATTTGGTCCGTACCGTCCTGTATCTGGCCCGTCCCGTAATGTATGTGGGCTGTCCCATATCTGTCCCATACCGTCCCATATTTGGCTCATCACGTTTCTGGCCCATCCCGTCATGAATCTGGCCTGTCCCATCCTGTCTCTGGCCCGACCCGTCCTGTCTATGGCCTGTCCCGTAATGTCTCTAGCACATTCCGTCCTGTCTCTGGCCCATCCCGTCCTGTATCTGGTCGGTCCCGTCCTGTATCTGGCCCGTCCCGTCCTGTATCTGGCCCGTCCCTTCCTGTATCTGGCCCGTCCCATCACGTCCTATCTCTGGCCCATCCCGTCTTGAATCTGGCCCGTCCCGTATCTGGCCCGTCCCTTCCTGTATCTGGCCCGTCCCGTCACGTCCTATCTCTGGCCCATCCCGTCTTGAATCTGGCCCGTCCCGTATCTGGCCCGTCCCTTCCTGTATCTGGCCCGTCCCGTCCTGTCTCTGGCCTGACCGGTCCAGTCCTGCCTCTGGCCAGTCTCGTCCTGCTCTGGTCCGTCCCGTCCCTGGCCCATCCTGTATCTGAACCGTCCCGTCCTGTATCTGGTCACCCCGTACTGTATCTGGGCCATTCCATACTGTCTCTGGCCCGTCTTTTCCTGTATCTGGACCGTCCCGTCCAGTCTCTGGACGGTCTCATAATGTATAGCATGTCCTGTCCTGTTTCTGGCCCGTCCCGTCCTGTCACTTGCTCGTCCTGTCCTGTATCTGGCACGTCCCGTACCGTCTCTGGCCCGTCCCATCCTGTCTATTTCCCGTCCCATAATGTATTGCTCGTCCAGTCCTGTTTCTGGCCCGTCCTGTCCTATCTCTGGCTCGTCCCGTCCTGTATCTGGCCCGTCCCATCTCGTATCTGGCCCGTCCCGCATCTGGCCTGTCCTGTCCCATATCTGGCCTGTCCCTTCCTGTATCTGGCCAGTCCCTTCCCATCTCGTCCTGTCTCTGGCCTTTCCCGTTCTGTCTCTGGCCTGTCCCGTCCTGTCTCTGACCCGTCCGGTGCTACCTCTGGCCTGTCCAATCCTGTCTCTTGCCTGTCCCATCTCTGGTCCGTCCCGTCCTGTCTTTGGCCCATCACGTCCTGTCTCTGGAACGTCCCGTCCTCTCTTTTGCCCGTCCCGTCCTCTCTCTTGCCCGTCCCCTCCTGTCTCTGGCCTGACCTGTCCTGTCCTACCTCAGACCAGTCCCGTACTGCTCTGTCCCGTCCCATCCCTGGACTGTCCTGTATCTGGACCGTCCTGTCCTGTATCTGTCGCCCCGTTTCTAGCCCGTCCAGTCTTGTCTCTGGCACGCCTCAGTCCGTCCTATCTCCGGCCCGTCCCGTAATGTCTCTGGCCCGTCTTGTCATGTCTCTGGATCGTCCCGTCCGGTCCTGACTCTGGCCCGTCCTGTATCTGGCCCATTCCGTATCTGGCCTGTTCCGTCCTGTATCTGGCCCATCCCATTAAAGGTAGTATTATCAAATCCTCCACAAATTTACACATAAAGGAACTTTAACCTGGGGTGTGTTTTAAATTAAGGTGAGTTCAATAGTTAGAAAAATATGATACTTTCCATAAATTATTAGCAAAATGTTTAAATGACACCTATCAAAAAAACAGCCTCCTCCATATCCCCTCAAGCTGTCCTATCCATCACCAAGATAGGTGCATTTTCTGCCATTTAGGTAGAAGTAATCTTCAAACAATTTGCTTCTAATTTAGATAAAGTACCAGGAAGGTATATCATGCAAACTCTACATGTGATGTTTGCCTATTAAACAATAGTTGTAATATTTATTTGCAAAATTTCCATTTTCTCTACACCTGACCTACACTACTTAATTGTAACATCCATGGCGGCGTGCTGGCATGGCTTCCCATCTCACACCATGCAAGACCGCTGACTTATCCACCAATGCAGGCTGCGCACTATGTTCCTAAGCTGGCTGTGTGCATGTGTCTTGGCTGCTTGTTGAGGGCTGTAGCGGCAGCACTTCCTGATTCTTAAAGGAACAGTGCACGCATTCCTAATGTGTCCCCAGTCCTGTATCTCACCCGTCCCATCTCTGGCCCGTCCCGGTCTCTGGCCCGTCCCGTCCTGTCTCTTGCCCGTCCCTGGCCCCTCCCATCCTGTCTATGGCACGTCCTGTAATGTCTAACCCGCCCCTTCCCGTATCTGGTCCGTCCAGTCCCATATCTGACCTGTTTAGTCCCGTATCTGGCTGTCCCTTATCTGGCCCATCTCATCCCGTATCTGGCCCACCTCGTCCCTTCCCGTCTCTGGCACGTCCTGTCCCGTATCTGACCATACCAGTCCCTATCTGGCCCGTCCCGTATCTGGCCATCTCGTATCAGCCCCATCCCATCCTGTCCATGGCTCATCCCATATCTAGCCTCTCCTGTCCCATATCTGGCTTGTCCCGTATCTGGCCCATGTCGTCCTGTATCTGGCCCGTCCCATATTTGGCCCGTACCGTCCTGACCTGTCTCTGGCCCGTCCCGTGCTGTCCCTGGCCCCTCCCCTCCTGTCTATGGCCCGTCCTGTAATGTCTAGCCCGTCCGTCCCATATCTGGCCTGCTTAGTCCCATATCTGACCCGACAAGTCCCGTATCTGGCCAGTCCAGTCCCATATCTGGCCAGTCCAGTCCCGTATCTGGCCCATCTCTTATCTGGCACGTCTCGTCCCTTCACTATCTAGCCCGTCCTATCCCGTATATGGCCCAACCAGTCCCGTATCTGGCCCGTCCCGTATATGGCCCAGCGTGTCACGTATCTGGCCCATCACCATAAATGGCACATCCCGTTCAGTTTCTGTCCTTTCCCATCCCTGGTTCATGTCGTATCTGGCCCGTCCTGTCCCATATCTGGCCCGTCTCATATCTGGACCGTCCTGTATCTGGCCCATCCCGTATCTGGCCCGTCCCATCGCGTATCTGGCCCGTGCCGTCCCATATCTGGGCAGTACCGTCCTGTATCTGGCCATTCTGTCTATGGCCCGGCCCGTAATGTCAAGCCCGCCCATCCTGTCTCTGGCCCGTCCCATCCTGTATTTGGCCCGTTCCGTATCTAGCCCGTCCCGTCCTGTATCTGACCCGTCCCGTACCGTCTTGTATCTGGCCCATCTCGTCCCGTCCTGAATCTGGCTCATCCTGTCCCGTATCTGACCTGTCCAGTATCTGGCCGGTCCTGTCCCGTATCTAGCCAGTCCCGTCCTGTATCTGGCCCGTCCCGTCCTGTCTCTGGCCTGTCCAGTCCTGTGTCTTGCCCGTCCCGTTCTGTCTCTGGCCTGTCCAGTCCTGTGTCTGGCCCCTCCCGTCCTGTCTTTGGCTCGTCCCATCCTGTCTCTGACCCGTCCTGTCTTTGGCTCATCCCATCCTGTCTCTAGCCAGTCCCATCCTGTCTCTGGCTAGTATCGTTCCGTATCTGGCCCGCCCTGTATCTAGCCCATCCCGTCCAGTATCTGGCCCGTCCTGTCGCTGGCACGTCCCGTATCTGTACCGTCCCATATCTGCCCCATCCCATATATGACCTGTCCCGTATCTGGCTTGTCCCGTATCTGGCCCGTCCTGTTCTGTATCTGGTCTGTCTCGTCCTGTATCTGGCCCGTCCCGTCATGTATCTGGCCCATACCGTCCCATATCTGGCCCATACCATCCTGTATCTGGCCCGTCTTGTCCCGTATCTGGCTTGCCCCATCCCGTATCTGGCCTATCCCATCCTGTCTCTGGCCCGTCCAGTCCTGTCTCTGGCCCGTACCGTGCAGTTCCGTATCTGGCCCGTCCCATCCTGTACCCGGCCCATCCCCTCCTGTCTCTGGCCCGTCCCATACAGTTCTGTATCTGGCCCGTACCGTCCTGTATCTGGCCCGTACCATCTTGTATCTGGCACGTCCTGTTCCGTATCTTTCCTGTCCCGTCCCGTATCTGGCCTGTCCCATCCTATCTCTGGCCCGTCCAGTCCTGTCTCTGGCCCATCCCGTGCAGTTCTCTATCTGGCCTGTCCCATCCTGTACTCGGACCGACCCCTCCTGCATCTGGCCCGTTCCGTACCATCCTGTATCTGGCCCATCTAGTCTCATCTTGTATCTGGCCCGTCCCGTATCTGGCTTGTACCGTCTCGTGTCTATCCTGTCGGGTCCCGTCACGTATCTGGTCTCTCCCGACCCATATCTGGCCCATCCCATCCTGTCTCTCGCCTGTCCCGTCCTGTATCTGGCCCGTCCCGTATCTGGCCCGTCCCTTCCTGTTTCTAGCTAGTCCCGTCCTTTCTCTGGCCCGTCCTGTCCTATCTCCGGCTCGTTCTGTCTCTGGCCCATCTCGTTCTGTCTCTGGCCCGTCTTGTCATATCTCTGTCCCGTCCCGTCCTGTCTCTGGCCCGACCCGTCCTGTCCTGCCTCAGACCCGTCTGGTACTGCAGTGGCCCGTCCCTGGCCCATCCTGTATCTGGCCCATCCTGTATCTGGCCCATCCCGTCCTGTATATGTCCCGTCCTGTCTCTGGCCCGCCCCGTCCCGTCCTGTCTCTGGCCCGTCCCATCCGGTCTTTGGCCCGTCCCATCCGGTCTTTGGCCCATCCCATCCGGTCTTTGGCCCGTTCCATCTGGTTTTGGCCCGTGCCGTCCTCTGTGCTTTAAATTAAGGTGAGCTCAATAGTTAGAAAAGTATGATACTTTCTATAAATTATTAGCAAAATGTTTAAATGACACCTATTAAAAAACAACCTCCTCCATATCCCCTCAAGCTGTCCTATCCATCACCAAGATAGGTGCATTTTCTGCCATTTAGGTAGAAGTAATCTTCAAACAATTTGCTTCTAATTTAGATAAAGTACCAGGAAGGTATATCATGCAAACTCTACATGTGATGTTTGCCTATTAAACAATAGTTGTAATATTTATTTGCAAAACTTCCATTTTCTCTATGCCTGTCCTACACTATTTAATTGTAACATCCCTGGCGGCGTGCTGGCATGGCTTCCCATCTCACACCATGCAAGACCGCCGACTTACCCACCAATCCAGGCTGCACACTGTGTTCCTCTGCTGGCTGTGTGCATGTGTCTTGGCTGCTTGTTGAGGGCGACAGCGGCAGCACTTCCTGATTTTTAAAGGAACAGTGCACGCATTCCTAATGTGTCCCCAGTCCTGTATCTGACCCATCTCGTCTCTGGACCGTCCAGTCCTGTCTATGGTCCGTCCTATTCCTGTCTCTGGCCCGTCCTGTATCTCTGGCCCGTCCTGTATCTGTACCGTCCCGTATCTGCCCCGTCCCATATCTGCCCCATCCCGTAACTGGCTTGTCCCGTATCTGGCTCGTCCCGTATCTGGCCCGTCCTGTTCCGTATCTGTTCCATCTCGTCATGTATCTGGCCCGTCCCGTCATGTATCTGGCCCGTGCCGTCCCATTTCTGGCCCGTACCATCCCGTATTTGGCCCGTCCTGTCCTATCTCTGGCTCGTCCTGTCTCTGGCCCATCTCGTCTTGCCTCTGGCCCGTCTTGTCCTGTTTCTGGCCCGTCCCGTCCTGTCTCTGGCCCGACCCGTCCTGTCCTGCCTCTGACCCGTCCGGTACTGCAGTGGCCCGTCCCTGGCCCATCCTGTATCTGCCCCATCCTGTATCTGGCCCGCCTCGTCTCTGGCCTGTCCCGTCCTGTATATGTCCCGTCCGGTCTCTGGCCCGCCCCGTCGGTCTCTGGCCCGTCCCATCCGGTCTCTGGCCCGTCCCATCCGGTCTTTGGCCCGTCCCATCTGGTCTTTGGCCCGTGCCGTCCTCTGTGCTTTAAATTAAGGTGAGCTCAATAGTTAGAAAAATATGATACTTTCCATAAATTATTAGCAAAATGTTTAAATGACACCTATCAAAAAACAGCCTCCTCCATATCCCCTCAAGCTGTCCTATCCATCACCAAGATAGGTGCATTTTCTGCCATTTAGGTAGAAGTAATCTTCAAACAATTTGCTTCTAATTTAGATAAAGTACTAGGAAGGTATATCATGCAAACTCTACATGTGATGTTTGCCTATTAAACAATAGTTGTAATATTTATTTGAAAAACTTCCATTTTCTCTACGCCTGACCTACACTACTTAATTGTAACATCCATGGCGGCGTGCTGGCATGGCTTCCCATCTCACACCATGCAAGACTGCCGACTTAGCCATCCAATGCAGGCTGCGCACTATTTGGCCCGTACAGTCCTGTATCTGGCCTGTCCCGTACTGTATCTGGGCCATCCCGTCCTGTTTTTGGCCCGTCTTTTCCTGTACCTGTCCTGTTCCATCTTGTCTCTGGCCCGTCCCGTCCTGTCTATGGCTCGTACTGTCCTGTATCTGGCCCGTCCCGTCCTGTCTATTTCACGTCCCATAATGTATAGCTTGTCCCGTCCTGCTTCTGGCCCATCCCGTACTGTCTCTGGCTCGTCCTGTCCTGTATCTGGCTCATCGCCTACCGTCTCTGGCCCGTCCCGTCCTGTCTATTTCACGTCCCATAATATATAGCTCGTCCGGTCCTGTTCTGGCCCGTCCCATCCTATCTCTGCCTCGTCTCGTCCTATATCTGGCCCGTCCCGTCTCTTATCTGGCACGTCCCGCATCTGGCCTATCCTGTCCCGTATCTGGCCTGTCCCTTCCTGTATCTGGCCAGTCCCTTCCCATCTCATCCTGTCTCTGGCCTGTCTCGTCCTGTCTATGGCCCGTCCGGTGCTATCTCTGGCCTGTCCAATCCTGTCTCTTGCCCGTCCCTTCTCTGGCCCATCCCGTCCAGTCTTTGGCACGTCTCGTCCCGTATCTGGCCCGCCCTGTATCTGGCCCATCCCGTCCAGCATCTGGCCCGTTCCATATCTGCCAATCCCGTATCTGGCACGTCCTGTCCCTGGCCCGGCCTGTCTCGTATCTGGCCCGTCCTGTATCTGGCCTGTCCCGTATCTGGCCCGTCCCGCATCTGACCCGTCCCGTATCTGGCCCGTCCCGTCCCGTATCTGGTCCGTACCGTCCTGTATCTGGCCCGTCCCATCATGTATCTGGCCTGTCCCATATCTGGCCCATACCGTCCCATTTCTGGCTCGTCACGTTTCTGCCCCATCCCGTCATGTATCTGGCACGTTCCATCCTGTCTCTGGCCCGACCTGTCCTGTCTATGGCCTATCCCATAATGTCTCTAGCACATTCCGTCCTGTCTCTGGCCCATCCCGTCCTGAATCTGGCCCGTCCCTTCCTGTATCTGGCCCGTCCCATCCTTTCCTGTCTCTGGCCCATCCCGTCTTGAATCTGGCCCGTCCCGCATCTGGCCCGTTCCTTCCTGTATCTGGCCCGTCCCGTCCTGTCTCTGGCCCATCCCGTCTTGAATCTGGCCCGTCCCGCATCTGGCCCGTTCCTTCCTGTATCTGGCCCGTCCCGTCCTGTCTCTGGCCTGACTGGTCCTGGCCTGCCTCTGGCCAGTCCTGTCCTGCTCTGGTCCGTCCCGTCCCTGGCCCGTCCTGTATCTGGACCGTCCTGTCCTGTATCTGGTCGCCCCGTCTCTGGCCCGTCCCGTCCTTTGTCAGGCACGTCCCGTCCGGTCCTGTCTCTGGCCTGTCCTGCATCTGGCCCATCCCGTCACGTATCTGGCCTGTCCCGTCCTGTATCTGGCTCATCCCATTAAAGGTAGTATTATCAAATCCTCCACAAATTTACACCTCCAGGAAATTTAACCTGGGGTGTGTTTTAAATTAAGGTGAGTTCAATAGTTAGAAAAATATGATACTTTCCATAAATTATTAGCAAAATGTTTAAATGACACCTATCAAAAAACAGCCTCCTCCATATCCCCTCAAGCTGTCCTATCCATCACCAAGATAGGTGCATTTTCTGCCATTTAGGTAGAAGTAATCTTCAAACAATTTGCTTCTAATTTAGATAAAGTAATAGGAAGGTATATCATGCAAACTCTACATGTGATGTTTGCCTATTAAACAATAATTGTAATATTTATTTGCAAAACTTCCATTTTCTCTACACCTGACCTACACTACTTAATTGTAACATCCCTGGTGGCGTGCTGGCATGGCTTCCCATCTCACACCATGCAAGACCGCCGACTTACCCACCAATGCAGGCTGCGCACTATGTTCCTATGCTGGCTGTGTGCATTCCTAATGTGTCCCCAGTCCTGTATCTGACCCGTCCCGTCTCTGGCCCATCCCAGCCTGTCCCTGGCCCATCCCATCCTGTCTATGGCCCGTCCTCTAATGTCTAACCCGCCCCTTCCTGTATCTGGTCCGTCCAGTCCATATCTGACCCGTTTAGTCCCGTTTCTGACCATCCTGTCCCGTATCGAGCTTTCCCTTATCTAGCCCATCTCATCCCGTATCTGGCCCATCCCGTCCAGTATCTGGCCCGTTCCATATCTGGCCAGTCCCGTATGTAGCACGTCCTATCCCTGGCCCAGCCTGTCCCGTATCTGGCCCGTCCTGTATCTGGTCGCTCCGTCTCTGGCCCGTCCCGACCTTTTTCAAGCACGGCCCGTCCGGTCCTGTCTCTGGCCTCTCCTGTATCTGGCTCATTCCGTCACGTATCTGGCCTGTCTCGTCCTGTATCTGGCCCATCCCACTAAAGGTAGTATTATCAAATCCTCCACAAATTTACACCTCCAGCAAATTTAACCTGGGGTGTGTTTTAAATTAAGGTGAGTTCAATAGTTAGAATAATATGATACTTTCCATAAATTATTAGCAAAATGTTTAAATGACACCTATCAAAAATCAGCCTCCTCCATATCCCCTCAAGCTGTCCTATCCATCACCAAGATAGGTGCATTTTCTGCCATTTAGGCAGAAGTAATCTTCAATTTGCTTCTAATTTAGATAAAGTACTAGGAAGGTATATCATGCAAACTTTACATGTGATGTTTGCCTATTAAATAATAGTTGTAATATTTATTTGCAAAACTTCCATTTTCTCAGCACCTGACCTACACTACTTAATTGTAACATCCCTGGCGGCAAGCTGGCATGGCTTCCAATCTCACACCATGCAAGACCGTCGACTTACCCACCAATGCAGGCTGCGCACTATGTTCCTATGCTGGCTGTGTACATGTGTCTTGGCTGCTTGTTGAGGGCGGAAGCGGCAGCACTTCCTGATTCTTAAAGGAACAGTGCACGCATTCCTAATGTGTCCCCAGTCCTGTATCTGATCCATCCCGTCTCTGGCCCGTCCCGTCTCTGGCCGTCCCGTTCTGTCTCTGGCCCGTCCCAGCCTGTCCCTGGCCCCTCCCATCCTGTCTATGGCCCGTCCTGTAATGTCTAACCCGCCCCGTCCCGTATCTGGTCCGTCCAGTCCCATATCTGACCCGTTTGGTCCCGTATCTGACCATCCCGTCCCGTATCTGGCTATCCCTTATCTGGCCCATCTCATCACGTATCTGGCCCGCCTCATCCTTTCCCGTCTCTGGCACTTCCTGTCCCGTATCTGACCCAACCAGTCCCTATCTGGCCCGTCCCGTATGTGGCAGGCCCATTCAGTATCTGGCCCGTCCCGTATCTGGCCATCTCGTATCTGGCCCATCCCATCCTGTCCATGGCTCATCCCATATCTAGCATGTCCTATCCCATATCTGGCCCGTCCCGTATCTGGCCCATGTCGTCCTGTATCTGGCCCGTCCCATATTTTGCCCGTACCGTCCTGTATCTGGCCTGTCCCGTACTGTATCTGGGCCATCCCGTCCAGTCTCTGGCCTGTCTTTTCCTGTATCTGGACCGTCCCGTCCGGTCTCTGGCCTGTCCGATAAAGTATAGCTTGTCCCGTCCTGTTTCTGGCCCGTCCCGTCCTGTCTCTGACTCATCCTGTCCTGTTTCTGGCCCGTCCCGTCCTATCTCTGGCTCGTCCCGTCCTGTATCTGGCCCGTCCCATCTCGTATCTGGCCCGTCCCGCATCTGGCCTGTCCTGTCCTGTATCTGGCCTGTCCCTTCCTGTATCTGGCCAGTCCCTTCCCATCTCGTCCTGTCTCTGGCCTGCCCCGTCCTGTCTATGGTATGGCCCGTCCGATGATATCTCTGGCCTGTCCAATCCTGTCTCTTGCCCGTCCCATCTCTGGTCCGTCCCGTCCTGTATTTGGCCTGTCTCGTCCTGTCTCTGGCCCGACCTGTCCTGTCCTGCCTTTGGCCAGTCCCGTTCTGCTCTGGCCCGTCCCGTCCCTGGACCGTCCTGTATCTGGACCGTCCCATCCTGTATCTGGTCGCCCCGTCTCTAGCCCGTCCCGTCCTGTCTCTGGCACGCCTCGGTCCGTGCTATCTCCGGCCAGTCTCATCCTGTATTTGGTCCGTCCCGTCCTGTCTATAACCCGTCTCGTCCTGTCTCTGGCGTGTCCCGTCCGGTCCTGTCTCTGGCCCGTCCTGTATCTGGCCCGTCCTGTGTCTGGCTCATCCCGTATCTTTCCTGTCCCGTCCTGTATCTGGCCCATCCCATTAAAGGTAGTATTATCAAATCCTCCACAAATTTACACCTCCAGGAAATTTAACCTGGGGTGTGTTTTAAATTAAGGTGAGTTCAATAGTTAGAAAAATATGATTCTTTCCATAAATTATTAGCAAAATGTTTAAATTACACCTATCAAAAACAGCCTCCTCCATATCCCCTCAAGCAGTCCTATCCATCACCAAGATAGGTGCATTTTCTGCCATTTAGGTAGAAGTAATCTTCAAACAATTTGCTTCTAATTTAGATAAAGTACCAGGAAAGTATATCATGCAAACACTACATGTGATGTTTGCCTATTAAATAATAGTTGTAATATTTATTTGCAAAACTTCCATTTTCTCTACGCCTGACCTACACTACTTAATTGTAACATCCATGGCGGCATGCTGGCATGGCTTCCCATCTCACACCATGCAAGACCGCCGACTTACCCACCAATGGAGGCTGCGCACTATGTTCCTATGCTGTCTGTGTGCATGTGTCTTGGTTGCTTGTTGAGGGCGGCAGCGGCAGCACTTCCTGATTCTTAAAGGATCAGTGCACGCATTCCTAATGTGTCCCCAGTCCTGTATCTGACCCGTCCCATCTCTAACCCGTCCCGTCTCTGGCCCGTCACATCCTGTCTCTGGCCAGTCTCAGCCTGTCCCTGACCCCTCCCATTCTGTCTATGTCCTGTCCTGTAATGTCTAACCCGCCCCGTCCCGTATCTGGTCCGTCCAGTCCCATATCTGACCCGTTTAGTCCCGTATCTGACCATCCCATCCCGTATCTGGCTGTCCCTTATCTGGCCCATCTCATCCCGTATCTGGCCCGCCTCGTCCCTTCCCGTCTCTGGCACGTCCTGTCCTGTATGTGACCCAACAAGTCCCTATCTGGCCCGTCCCGTATGTGTCCATGCCCATTCAGTATGTGGCCCGTCCCGTATCTGGCCATCTCGAATCTGGCCCATTCCATCCTGTCCATGGTTCATCCCATATCTAGCCTGTCCTGTCCCATATCTGGTCCGTCCCGTATCTGGCCCATGTCGTCCTGTATCTGGTCCGTCTCATTTTTGGCCCGGACCGTCCTGTATGTGGCCTGTCCCGTACTGTATCTGGGCCATCCTGTCCTGTCTCTGGCCCGTCTTATCCTGTATCTGGACCGTCCCGTCCGGTCTCTGGACGGTCCCATAATGTATAGCTTGTCCAGTCCTGTTTCTGGCCCGTCCCGTCCTGTCACTGGCTAGTCCTGTCCTGTATCTGGCACATCCTGTACCGTCTCTGGCCCGTCCCATCCTGTCTATTTCCCTTCCCATAATGTATAGCTCGTGAAGTCCTGTTTCTGGCCCGTCCCGTCCTATCTCTGGCTCGTCCCGTCCTGTATCTGGCCCGTCCCATCTCGTATCTGGCCCGTCCCGCATCTGGCCTGTCCTGTCCCATATCTGGCCTGTCCCTTCCCATCTCGTCCTGTCTCTGGCCCGTCCCGTCCTGTCTCTGGCCTGTCCCGTCATGTCTCTGGCCCGTTCGGTGCTATCTCTGGCCTGTCCAATCCTGTCTCTTGCCCATCCCATCTCTTGTCCATCCCGTCCTCTCTTTGGCCCGTCCCGTCCTCTCTCTTGCCCGTCCCGTCCTGTCTCTGGCCTGATCGGTCCTGTCCTGCCTCTGACCAGTCCCGTCCTGCTCTGGCCCGTCCTGTCCCTGGACTGTCCTGTATCTGGACCGTCCCGTCCACTATCTGTCGCCCCGTCTCTAGCCCGTCCCGTCCTGTCTCTGGTACGCCTCGGTCCGTCCTATCTCCAGCCAGTCTCATCCTGTCTTTGGCCTGTCCAGTCCTGTCTCTGGCCCGTCTCGTCATGTTTCTGGCGTGATCCGTCCGGTCCTGTCTCTGGCCCGTCCTGTATCTGGCCCATTCCGTATCTGGCCCGTCCCGTCCTGTATCTGGCCCATCCCATTAAAGGTAATATTATCAAATCCTCCACAAATTTACACATAAAGGAACTTTAATCTGGGGTGTGTTATAAATTAAGGTGAGTTCAATAGTTAGAAAAATATGATACTTTCCATAAATTATTAGCAAAATGTTTAAATGACACCTATCAAAAAAACAACCTCCTCCATATCCCCTCAAGCTGTCCTATCCATCACCAAGATAGGTGCATTTTCTGCCATTTAGGTAGAAGTAATCTTCAATTTGCTTCTAATTTAGATAAAGTACTAGGAAGGTATATCACGCAAACTCTACATGTGATGTTTGCCTATTAAACAATAGTTGTAATATTTATTTGAAAAACTTCCATTTTCTCTACGCCTGACCTACACTACTTAATTGTAACATCCATGGCGGCGTGCTGGCATGGCTTCCCATCTCACACCATGCAAGACCGCCGACATACCCACGAAAGCAGGCTGCACACTATTTGGCCTGTACCGTCCTGTATGTGGTCTGTCCCGTACTGTATCTGGGCCATCCCGTCCTGTCTTTGGCCCGTCTTTTCCTGTATCTGTCCCGTTCCGTCTTGTCTCTGGCCCGTCCAGTCCTGTCTATGGCCCGTCCCATAATGTATAGCTTGTCCCGAACTGTTTCTGGCCCATCCCGTACTTTCTCTGGCTCGTCCTGTCCTGTATCTGGCCCGTCACGTACCCTCTCTGGTCCGTCCCGTCCTGTCTATTTCCCGTCCCATAATGTATAGCTCGCCCCGTCCTATTTCTGGCCCGTCCCATCCTATCTCTGCGTCGTCCCGTCATATATCTGGCCCGTCCCGTCTCGTATCTGGCCCGTTCCGCATCTGGCCTGTCCTTTCGCGTATCTGGACTGTCCCTTCCTGTATCTGGCCAGTCCCTTCCCATGTCGTCCTGTCTCTGGCCTGTCCCGTCCTGTCTCTGGCCGGTCCGTCGCTATCTCTGGCCTGTCCAATCCAGTCTCTTGCCCGTCCCTTCTCTGGCCCGTCCCGTCCAGTCTTTGGCCCGTCCCGTCCCGTCTCTGGCCCATCCCTTCCTGTGTTTGGCCCAGTTCTGGCCCGTCTCGTCCCGTATTTGGTCCGCCCTGCATCTGGCCCATCCCGTCCAGTATCTGGCCCGTTCCATATCTGGCCAGTCCCGTATCTGGCACGTCCTGTCCCTGCCCGGCCTGTCCCGTATCAAGCCCGTCCTGTATCTGGCCTGTCCCGTATCTGGCCCATCCCGCATCTGACCCGTCCCGGATCTGGCCCGTCCCGTCCCGTATCTGGTCCGTACCGTCCTAAATCTGGCCTGTCCTGTCATGTATCTGGGCTGTCCCATATCTGGCCCATACCGTCCCATATCTGGCTCGTCACGTTTCTAGCCCTTCCCGTCATGTATCTGACCCGTCCCATCCTGTCTCTGGCCCGAACCGTCCTGTCTATGGCCTGTCCCTTAATGTCTCTAGCACATTCCGTCCTGTTTCTGGCCCATCCCATCCTGTATCTGGTCGGTCGGTCCCGTCCTGTATCTGGCCCGGCCCGTCCTGAATCTGGCCCGTCCCGTATCAGACCCATCCCGTCCTGTATCTGGCCCATCTCATTAAAGGTAGTATTATCAAATCCTCCACAAATTTACACCTCCAGGAAATTTAACCTGGGGTGTGTTTTAAATTAAGGTGAGTTTAATAGTTAGAAAAATATGATACTTTCCATAAATTATTAGCAAAATGTTTAAATGACACCTATCAAAAAACAGCCTCCTCCATATCCCCTCAAGCTGTCCTATCCATCACCAAGATAGGTGCATTTTCTGCCATTTAGGTAGAAGTAATCTTCAAACAATTTGCTTCTAATTTAGATAAAGTACTAGGAAGGTATATCATACAAACTTCTACATGTGATGTTTGCCTATTAAACAATAGTTGTAATATTTATTTGAAAAACTTCCATTTTCTCTACGCCTGACCTACACTACTTAATTGTAACATCCATGGCGGCGTGCTGGCATGGCTTCCCATCTCACACCATGCAAGACCGCCGACTTAGCCATCCAATGCAGGCTGCGCACTATGTTCCTATGCGGGCTGTGTGCATGTGTCTTGGCTGCTTTTTGAGGGCGGTAGCGGCAGCACTTCCTGATTCTTATAGGAACAGTGCACGCATTCCTTTTGTATCCCCAGTCCTGTATCTGACCCGTCCCGTGTCTGGCCTGTCTGGTCCTGTCTCTGGCCCGTCCCAGCCTGTCCATGGCCCCACCCATCCTGTCTATGACCCGTTCTGTAATGTCTAACCCGCCCCGTCCCGTATCTGGTCCGTCCAGTCGCATATCTGACCCGTTTAGTCCCGTATCTGACCATCCCGTCCCGTATCTGGCTTTCCCTTATCTAGCCCATCTCATCCCGTATCTGGCCCGCATCGTCCCTTCCCATCTGTGGCACGTCCTATCCCGTATCTGACCATACCAGTCCCTATCTGGCCCGTCCCGTATGTGGCCAGGCCCATTCAGTATCTGTCCCGTCCCGTATCTGGCCATCTCGTATCATCCCCATCCCATCCTGTCCATGGCTCATCCCATATCTAGCCTCTCCTGTCCCATATCTGGCTCGTCCTGTATCTGGCCCATGTCGTCCTGTATCTGGCCCGTCCCATATTTGGCCCGTACCGTCCTGTATCTGGCCTGTCCCGTAGTGTATCTGGGCCATCCTGTCCTGTCTCTGGCCCGTCTTTTCCTATATCTGGACCATCTGGTCTCTGTCCCGTCCCATAATGTATAGCTTGTCCCGTCCTGTTTCTGGCCCGTCCCGTCCGGTCTCTGGCTCGTCCTGTCCTGTATCTGGCATGTCCCGTACCGTCTCTGGCCCGTCCCATCCTGTCTATTTCCCGTCCCATAATGTATAGCTCGTCCAGTCCTGTTTCTGGCCCGTCCCGTCCTATCTCCGGCTCGTCCCGTCTTGTATCTGGCCCGTCCCATCTCGTATCTGGCCCGTCCCGCATCTGGCCTGTCTTGTCCCTTATCTGGCCAGTCCCTTCCTGTATCTGGCCAGTACCTTCCCATCTCATCCTGTCTCTGGCCCGTCCGATCCTGTCTCTTGCCCGTCCCATCTCTGGTCCGTCCCGTCCTGTCTTTGGCCCTTACCGTCCTGTCTCTGGCCCGTCTCGTCCTCTCTTTGGCACGTCCCGTCCTCTCTCTTGCCCGTCCCTTCCTGTCTCTGGCTCGACCGATCCTGTCCTGCCTCAGGCCAGTCCCATCCTGCTCTGGCCAGTCCCGTCCTTGGACGGTCCTGTATCTGGACCGCCCCGTCCTGTATCTGGTCGCCCAGTCTCTAGCACGTCCCGTCCTGTCTCTGGCATGCCTCGCTCCGTCCTATCTTCGGCCAGTCTCATCCTGTATCTGGTCGCCCCGTCTCTGGCCCGTCCCGTCCTTTTTCAGGCACAGCCCGTCCGGTCCTATCTTTGGCCTGTCCTGTATCTGGCCCATTCCGTCACGTATCTGGCCTGTCTCGTCCTGTATCTGGCCCATCCCACTAAAGGTAGTATTATCAAATCCTCCACAAATTTACAACTCCAGGAAATTTAACCTGGGGTGTGTTTTAAATTAAGGTGAGTTCAATAGTTAGAATAATATGATACTTTCCATAAATTATGAGCAAAATGTTTAAATGACACCTATCAAAAAACAGCCTCCTCCATATCCCCTCAAGCTGTCCTATCCATCACCAAGATAGGTGCATTTTCTGCCATTTAGGCAGAAGTAATCTTCAATTTGCCTCTAATTTAGATAAAGTACTAGGAAGGTATATCATGCAAACTTTACATGTGATGTTTGCCTATTAAATAATAGTTGTAATATTTATTTGCAAAACTTCCATTTTCTCTACACCAGACCTACACTACTTAATTGTAACATCACTGGCGGCAAGCTGGCATGGCTTCCAATCTCACACCATGCAAGACCGTCGACTTACCCACCAATGCAGGCTGAACACTATGTTCCTATGCTGGCTGTGTACATGTGTCTTGGCTGCTTGTTGAGGGCGGCAGCGGCAGCACTTCCTGATTCTTAAAGGAACAGTGCACGCATTCCTAATGTGTCCCCAGTCCTGTATCTGACCCATCCCGCCTCTGTCCCGTCCTGTCTCTGGCCCGTCCCGTCCTGTCTCTGGCCTGTCCCAGCCTATCTCTGGCCCGTCCCGTCCTCTCTTTGGCCCGTCCCGTCCTCTCTCTTGCCCGTCCCGTCCTGTCTCTGGCCCGACTGGTCCTGTCCTGCCTCAGGCGAGTCCCATCCTGCTCTGGCCAGTCCCGACCGATGCTATCTCTGGCCTGTCCAATCCTGTCTCTTGCCCGTCCCATCTCTGGTCCGTCCCGTCCTGTCTTTGGCCCTTCCCGTCCTATCTCTGGCCCGTCCCGTCCTCTCTTTGGCCCGTCCCGTCCTCTCTCTTGCCCGTCCCGTCCTGTCTCTGGCCCGACCGGTCCTGTCCTGCCTCAGGCCAGTCTCATCCTGCTCTGGCCAGTCCCGTCCCTGGACCGTCCTGTATCTGGACCGCCCCGTCCTGTATCTGGTCGCCCCGTCTCTAGCAGGTCCCGTCCTGTCTCTGGCACGCCTCGGTCCGTCCTATCTTCGGCCAGTCTCATCCTGTCTTTGGCCCGTCCCGTCCCGTCTGTCTCTGGCAAGTCCGGTCCTGTCTCTGGCCCGTCCCGTATCTGGCCCATCCAGTATCTGGCCTGTCCCGTCCTGTATCTGGCCCGTCCCGTCATGTATCTGGGCTGTCCCATAGCTGGCCCATACCATCCCATATCTGGCTCGTCACGTTTCTGGCCCATCCCGTCATGTATCTGGCCCGTCCCATCCTGTCTATGGCCCGATTTGTCCTGTCTATGGCCTGTCCCGTAATGTCTCTAGCACATTTCGTCCTGTCTCTGGCCCATCCCGTCCTGTATCTGGTCGGTCTCGTCCTGTATCTGACCCGTCCCATCCTGAATCTGGCCCGTCCTGTCTATGGCCCGTCCGATAATGTATAGCTTGTCCCGTCCTGTTTCTGGCCAGTCCCGTACTATCTCTGTCTCGTCTTGTCCTGTATCTGGCCCGTCCCGTCCATTTCCCGTCCCATAATGTATAGCTCGTCCCGTCCTGTTTCTGGCCCGTCCCATCCTATCTCTGCCTTGTCCCGTCCTATATCTGGCGCGTCCCGTCTCGTATCTGGCCCGTCCCGCATCTGGCCTGTCCTGTCCCGTATCTGGCCTGTCCCTTCCTGTATCTGGCCAGTCCCTTCCCATCTCGTCCTGTCGCTGGCCTGTTCCGTCCTGTCTCTGGCCCGTCTGGTGCTATCTCTGGCCTGTCCAATCCTGTCTCTTGCCGGTCCCGTCTCTGGCCCATCCCTTCCTGTCTCTGGCCCAGGTCTGGCCCGTCTCATCCCGTATCTGGCCCATCCCGTCCAGTATCTGACCCGTTCCATATCTGGCCAGTCTCGTATCTGGCACGTCCTGTCCCTGGCCCGGCCTGTCCCGTATCTGGCCCGTCCTGTATCTGGCCTGTCCAGTATCTGGCCCGTCCCGCATCTGACCCGTCCCGTATCTGGCCCGTCCCATCCCGTATCTGGTCCGTACCGTCCTGTATCTGGCCCATCCCGTCATGTATCTGGGCTGTCGCATATCTGGCCAATACCGTCCCATATCTGGCTCGTCACGTTTCTGGCCCATCCCGTCATGTATCTGGCCCATCCCATCCTGTCTCTGGCCCGACCCGTCCTGTCTATGGCCCATCCCGTAATGTCTCTAGCACAATCCGTCTTCTCTCTGGCCCATCCCGTCCTGCATCGGTTCGGTCCAGTCCTGTATCTGGCCCGTCCCGTCCTGAATCTAGCCCATCCCGTATCTGTCTCGTCCCTTCCTGTATCTGGCCCGTCCTATCCTGTCCTGTCTCTGGCCCATTCCGTCTTGAATCTGGCCCGTGCCGTATCTGGCCCGTCCCTTCCTGTATCTGGCCCGTCCCGTCCTTTCTCTGGCCTGACCGGTCCTGTCCTGACTCTGGCCAGTCCAGTGCTGCTCTGGTCCGTCCCTTCCCTGGCCCGTCCTGTATCTGGACCGTCCCATTCTGTATCTAGTCGCCCCATCCCGTATCTGGTCTGTCCAGTCCCATATCTGACCCGTTTAGTGCCGTATCTGACCATCCCGTCCCGTATCTGGCTTTCCCTTATCTGGCCCATCTCATCCCGTATCTGGCCTGCATTGCCCCTTCCCAACTCTGGCACGTCCTGTCCCGAGTCTGACCCAACCAGTCCCTATCTGGCCCGTCCCGTATGTGGCCAGGCCCATTCAGTATCTGGCCTGTCCCGTATCTGGCCATCTCGTATCTGGCCCATCCCATCCTGTCCATGGCTCATTCCATATCCAGCCTGTCCTGTCTCATATCTGGCCCGTCCTGTATCTTGCCCATGTTGTCCTGTATCTGGCCCGTCCTATATTTGGCCCGTACCGTCCTGTATCGGGCCTGTCCCGTACTGTATCTGGACAGTCCCGTCCGGTCTCTGGCCCATCCCATAATGTATAGCTTGTCCCGTCCTGTTTCTGGCCCGTCCCTTCCTGTATCTGGCCCGTCCCCTCCTCTCTTTGACCCGTCCCGTCCTCTATCTTGCCCGTCCCCTCCTGTCTCTGGCCCGACTGGTCCTGTCCTGTCTCTGACCAGTCTCGTCCTGCTCTGGCCCGTCCCGTCCCTGGACTGTACTGTATCTGGACCGTCCCGTCCTGTATCTGTCGCCCCGTCTCTAGCCCGTCCCGTCCTGTCTCTGGTACGCCTCAGTCCATAATATCTCCGGCCAGTCTCATCCTGTCTTTCGCCTGTCCCGTCCTGTCTCTGGCCCGTCTCGTCATGTCTCTGGCGTGTGCCGTCCGGTCCTGTCTCTGGCCTGTCCTGTATCTGGCCCATTCCGTATCTTGTCTGTCCCGTCCTGTATCTGGCCCACCCCATTAAAGGTAGTATTATCAAATCCTCCACAAATTTACACATAAAGGAACTTTAGCCTGGGTTGTGTTTTAAATTAAGGTGAGTTCAATAGTTAGAAAAATATGATACTTTCCATAAATTATTAGCAAAATGTTTAAATGACACCTATCAAAAAAACAGCCTCCTCCATATCCCCTCAAGCTGTCCTATCCATCACCAAGATAGGTGCATTTTCTGCCATTTAGGTAGAAGTAATCTTCAAACAATTTGCTTCTAATTTAGATAAAGTACTAGGAAGGTATATCATGCAAACTCTACATGTGATGTTTGCCTATTAAACAATAGTTGTAATATTTATTTGCAAAACTTCCATTTTCTGTACACCTGACCTACACTACTTAATTGTAACATCCCTGGTGGCGTGCTGGCATGGCTTCCCATCTCACACCATGCAAGACCGCCGACTTACCCACCAATGCAGGCTGCGCACTATGTTCCTATGTGGGCTGTGTGCATGTGTCTTGGCTGCTTTTTGAGGGCGGCAGCGGCAGCACTTCCTGATTCTTAAAGGAACAGTGCACGCATTCCTTTTGTATCCCCAGTCCTGTATCTGACCCGTCCCGTGTCTGGCCTGTGAGGTCCTGTCTCTGGCCCGTCCCAGCCTGTCCCTGGCCCCATCCATCCTGTCTATGACCCGTTATGTAATGTCTAACCCGCCCCGTCCTGTATCTGGTCCGTCCAGTCGCATATCTGACCCGTTTAGTCCCGTATCTGACCATCCCGTCCCGTATCTGGCTTTCCCTTATCTAGCCCATCTCATCCCGTATCTGGCCCGCATCGTCCCTTCCCATCTGTGGCACGTCCTGTCCCGTATCTGACCATACCAGTCCCTATCTGGCCCGTCCCGTATGTGGCCAGGCCCTTTCAGTATCTGGCCCGTCCCGTATCTGGCCATCTCGTATCAGCCCCATCCCATCCTGTCCATGGCTCATCCCATATCTAGCCTCTCCTGTCCCATATCTGGCTCGTCCCGTATCTGGCCCATGTCGTCCTGTATCTGGCCCGTCCCATATTTGGCCCGTACCGTCCTGTATCTGGCCTGTCCCGTAGTGTATCTGGGCCATCCTGTCCTGTCTCTGGCCCGTCTTTTCCTGTATCTGGACCGTCTGGTCTCTGTCCCGTCCCATAATGTATAGCTTGTCCCGTCCTGTTTCTGGCCCGTCCCGTCCGGTCTCTGGCTCGTCCTGTCCTGTATCTGGCATGTCCCGTACCGTCTCTGGCCTGTCCCATCCTGTCTATTTCCCGTCCCATAATGTATAGCTCGTCCAGTCCTGTTTCTGGCCCGTCCCGTCCTATCTCCGGCTCGTCCCGTCTTGTATCTGGCCCGTCCCATCTCGTATCTGGCCCGTCCCGCATCTGGCCTGTCTTGTCCCTTATCTGGCCAGTCCCTTCCTGTATCTGGCCAGTACCTTCCCATCTCATCCTGTCTCTGGCCCGTCCGATCCTGTCTCAGGCCTGGTCAGTCCTGTCTCTGGCCCGACCGATGCTATCTCTGGCCTGTCCAATCGTGTCTCTTGCCCGTCCCATCTCTGGTCCGTCCCGTCCTGTCTTTGGCTCTTCTCGTCCTGTCTCTGGCCCATCCCGTCCTCTCTCTTGCCCGTCCCGTCCTGTCTCTGGCTCGACCGATCCTTTCCTGCCTCAGGCCAGTCCCATCCTGCTCTGGCCAGTCCAGGCCCTGGACGGTCCTGTATCTGGACCGCCCCGTCCTGTATCTGGTCGCCCCGTCTCTAGCACGTCCCGTCTTGTCTCTGGCATGCCTCGCTCCGTCCTATCTTCGGCCAGTCTCATCCTGTATCTGGTCGCCCCGTCTCTGGCCCGTCCCGTCCTTTTTCAGGCACGGCCCGTCCGGTCCTATCTTTGGCCTGTCCTGTATCTGGCCCATTCCGTCACGTATCTGGCCTGTCACGTCCTGTATCTGGCCCATCCCACTAAAGGTAGTATTATCAAATCCTCCACAAATTTACAACTCCAGGAAATTTAACCTGGGGTGTGTTTTAAATTAAGGTGAGTTCAATAGTTAGAATAATATGATACTTTCCATAAATTATTAGCAAAATGTTTAAATGACACCTATCAAAAAACAGCCTCCTCCATATCCCCTCAAGCTGTCCTATCCATCACCAAGATAGGTGCATTTTCTGCCATTTAGGCAGAAGTAATCTTCAATTTGCCTCTAATTTAGATAAAGTACTAGGAAGGTATATCATGCAAACTTTACATGTGATGTTTGCCTATTAAATAATAGTTGTAATATTTATTTGCAAAACTTCCATTTTCTCTACACCTGACCTACACTACTTAATTGTAACATCACTGGCGGCAAGCTGGCATGGCTTCCAATCTCACACCATGCAAGACCGTCGACTTACCCACCAATGCAGGCTGAACACTATGTTCCTATGCTGGCTGTGTACATGTGTCTTGGCTGCTTGTTGAGGGCGGCAGCGGCAGCACTTCCTGATTCTTAAAGGAACAGTGCACGCATTCCTAATGTGTCCCCAGTCCTGTATCTGACCCATCCCGTCTCTGGCCCGTCCCGTCTCTGGCCCGTCCCGTCCTGTCTCTGGCCTGTCCCAGCCTGTCTCTGGCCCGACCGGTGCTATCTCTGGCCTGTCCAATCCTGTCTCTTGCCCGTCCCATCTCTGGTCCGTCCCGTCCTGTCTTTGGCCCTTCCCGTCCTATCTCTGGCCCGTCCCGTCCTCTCTTTGGCCCGTCCCGTCCTCTCTCTTGCCCGTCCCGTCCTGTCTCTGGCCAGACCGGTCCTGTCCTGCCTCAGGCCAGTCCCATCCTGCTCTGGCCAGTCCCGTCCCTGGACCGTCCTGTATCTGGACCGCCCCGTCCTGTATCTGGTCGCCCCGTCTCTAGCAGGTCCCGTCCTGTCTCTGGCACGCCTCGGTCCGTCCTATCTTCGGCCAGTCTCATTCTGTCTTTGGCCAATCCCGTCCCGTCTGTCTCTGGCCCGTCCCGTATCTGGCCCATCCAGTATCTGGCCTGTCCCGTCCTGTATCTGGCCCGTCCCGTCATGTATCTGGGCTGTCCCATAGCTGGCCCATACCATCCCATATCTGGCTCGTCACGTTTCTGGCCCATCCCGTCATGTATCTGGCCCGTCCCATCCTGTCTATGGCCCGATTTGTCCTGTCTATGGCCTGTCCCGTAATGTCTCTAGCACATTCCGTCCTGTCTCTGGCCCATCCCGTCCTGTATCTGGTCGGTCCCGTCCTGTATCTGGCCCGTCCCATCCTGAATCTGGCCCGTCCTGTCTATGGCCCGTCCGATAATGTATAGCTTGTCCCGTCCTGTTTCTGGCCAGTCCCGTACTATCTCTGGCTCGTCTTGTCCTGTATCTGGCCCGTCCCGTCCATTTCCAGTCCCATAATGTATAGCTCGTCCCGTCCTGTTTCTGGCCCATCCCATCCTATCTCTGCCTTGTCCCGTCCTATATCTGGCGCGTCCCGTCTCGTATCTGGCCCGTCCCGCATCTGGCCTGTCCTGTCCCGTATCTGGCCTGTCCCTTCCTGTATCTGGCCAGTCCCTTCCCATCTCGTCCTGTCGCTGGCCTGTTCCGTCCTGTCTCTGGCCCGTCCGGTGCTATCTCTGGCCTGTCCAATCCTGTCTCTTGCCGGTCCCGTCTCTGGCCCATCCCTTCCTGTCTCTGGCCCAGGTCTGGCCCGTCTCATCCCGTATCTGGCCCATCCCGTCCAGTATCTGACCCGTTCCATATCTGGCCAGTCTCGTATCTGGCACGTCCTGTCCCTGGCCCGGCCTGTCCCGTATCTGGCCCGTCCTGTATCTGGCCTGTCCAGTATCTGGCCCGTCCCGCATCTGACCCGTCCCGTATCTGGCCCGTCCCATCCCGTATCTGGTCCGTACCGTCCTGTATCTGGCCCATCCCGTCATGTATCTGGGCTGTCGCATATCTGGCCAATACCGTCCCATATCTGGCTCGTCATGTTTCTGGCCCATCCCGTCATGTATCTGGCCCATCCCATCCTGTCTCTGGCCCGACCCGTCCTGTCTATGGCCCATCCCGTAATGTCTCTAGCACATTCCGTCTTGTCTCTGGCCCATCCTGTCCTGCATCGGTTCGGTCCAGTCCTGTATCTGGCCCGTCCCGTCCTGAATCTAGCCCATCCCGTATCTGGCTCGTCCGTTCCTGTATCTGGCATGTCCTATCCTGTCCTGTCTCTGGCCCATTCCGTCTTGAATCTGGCCCGTGCCGTATCTGGCCCGTCCCTTCCTGTATCTGGCCCGTCCCGTCCTTTCTCTGGCCTGACCGGTCCTGTCCTGACTCTGGCCAGTCCAGTGCTGCTCTGGTCCGTCCCTTCCCTGGCCCGTCCTGTATCTGGACCGTCCCATTCTGTATCTAGTCGCCCCGTCCCGTATCTGGTCTGTCCAGTCCCATATCTGACCCGTTTAGTGCCGTATCTGACCATCCCGTCCCGTATCTGGCTTTCCCTTATCTGGCCCATCTCATCCCGTATCTGGCCTGCCTTGCCCCTTCCCAACTCTGGCACGTCCTGTCCCGTGTCTGACCCAACCAGTCCCTATCTGGCCCGTCCCGTATGTGGCCAGGCCCATTCAGTATCTGGCCTGTCCCGTATCTGGCCATCTCGTATCTGGCCCATCCCATCCTGTCCATGGCTCATCCCATATCCAGCCTGTCCTGTCCCATATCTGGCCCGTCCTGTATCTTGCCCATGTTGTCCTGTATCTGGCCCGTCCTATATTTGGCCTGTGCCGTCCTGTATCGGGACTGTCCCGTACTGTATCTGGACAGTCCCGTCCGGTCTCTGGCCCATCCCATAATGTATAGCTTGTCTCGTCCTGTTTCTGGCCCGTCCCTTCCTGTATCTGGCCCGTCCTCTCTTTGACCCGTCCCGTCCTCTATCTTGCCCGCCCCCTCCTGTCTCTGGCCCGACCGGTCTTGTCCTGTCTCTGACCAGTCTCGTCCTGCTCTGGCCCGTCCCGTCCCTGGACTGTCCTGTATCTGGACCGTCCCGTCCTGTATCTGTCGCCCCGTCTCTAGCCCGTCCCGTCCTGTCTCTGGTACGCCTCAGTCCATAATATCTCCGGCCAGTCTAATCCTGTCTTTCGCCTGTCCCGTCCTGTCTCTGGCCCGTCTCGTCATGTCTCTGGCGTGTGCCGTCCGGTCCTGTCTCTGGCCCGTCCTGTATCTGGCCCATTCCGTATCTTGTCTGTCCCGTCCTGTATCTGGCCCACCCCATTAAAAGTAGTATTATCAAATCCTCCACAAATTTACACACAAAGGAACTTTAGCCTGGGGTGTGTTTTAAATTAAGGTGAGTTCAATAGTTAGAAAAATATGATACTTTCCATAAATTATTAGCAAAATGTTTAAATGACACCTATCAAAAAACAGCCTCCTCCATATCCCCTCAAGCTGTCCTATCCATCACCAAGATAGGTGCATTTTCTGCCATTTAGGTAGAAGTAATCTTCAAACAATTTGCTTCTAATTTAGATAAAGTACTAAGAAGGTATATCATGCAAACTCTACATGTGACGTTTGCCTATTAAACAATAGTTGTAATATTTATTTGCAAAACTTCCATTTTCTCTACGCCTGACCTACACTACTTAATTGTAACATCCCTGGTGGCGTGCTGGCATGGCTTCCCATCTCACACCATGCAAGACCGCCGACTTACCCACCAATGCAGGCTGCGCACTATGTTCCTATGTGGGCTGTGTGCATGTGTCTTGGCTGCTTTTTGAGGGCGGCAGCGGCAGCACTTCCTGATTCTTAAAGGAACAGTGCACGCATTCCTTTTGTATCCCCAGTCCTGTATCTGACCCGTCCCGTGTCTGGCCTGTCCGGTCCTGTCTCTGGCCCGCCCAGCCTGTCCCTGGCCCCATCCATCCTGTCTATGACCCGTTCTGTAATGTCTAACCCGCCCCGTCCCGTATCTGGTCCGTCCAGTCGCATATCTGACCCGTTTAGTCCCGTATCTGACCATCCCGTCCCGTATCTGGCTTTCCCTTATCTAGCCCATCTCATCCCGTATCTGGCCCGCATCGTCCCTTCCCATCTGTGGCACGTCCTGTCCCGTATCTGACCATACCAGTCCCTATCTGGCCCGTCCCGTATGTGGCCAGGCCCATTCAGTATCTGGCCTGTCCCGTATCTGGCCATCTCGTATCAGCCCCATCCCATCCTGTTCATGGCTCATCCCATATCTAGCCTCTCCTGTCCCATATCTGGCTCGTCCCGTATCTGGCCCATGTCGTCCTGTATCTGGCCCGTCCCATATTTGGCCCGTACCGTCCTGTATCTGGCCTGTCCCGTAGTGTATCTGGGCCATCCTGTCCTGTCTCTGGCCCGTCTTTTCCTGTATCTGGACCGTCTGGTCTCTGTCCCGTCCCATAATGTATAGCTCGTCCAGTCCTGTTTCTGGCCCGTCCCGTCCTATCTCCGGCTCGTCCCGTCTTGTATCTGGCCCGTCCCATCTCGTATCTGGCCCGTCCCGCATCTGGCCTGTCTTGTCCCTTATCTGGCCAGTCCCTTCCTGTATCTGGCCAGTACCTTCCCATCTCATCCTGTCTCTGGCCCGTCCGATCCTGTCTCAGGCCTGGTCAGTCCTGTCTCTGGCCCGACCGATGCTATCTCTGGCCTGTCCAATCCTGTCTCTTGCCCGTCCCATCTCTGGTCCGTCCCGTCCTGTCTTTGGCCCTTCCCGTCCTGTCTCTGGCCCGTCCCGTCCTCTCTCTTGCCCGTCCCGTCCTGTCTCTGGCTCGACCGATCCTGTCTCTGGCCCGACCGGTCCTGTCCTGCCTCAGGCCAGTCCCATCCTGCTCTGGCCAGTCCCGTCCCTGGACCGTCCTGTATCTGGACCGCCCCGTCCTGTATCTGGTCGCCCCGTCTCTAGCAGTTCCCGTCCTATCTCTAGCACGCCTCGGTCCGTCCTATCTTCGGCCAGTCTCATCCTGTCTTTGGCCCGTCCCGTCCCGTCTGTCTCTGGCAAGTCCGGTCCTGTCTCTGGCCCGTCCCGTATCTGGCCCATCCAGTATCTGGCCTGTCCCGTCCTGTATCTGGCCCATCCCGTCATGTATCTGGGCTGTCCCATAGCTGGCCCATACCATCCCATATCCGGCTCGTCACATTTCTGGCCCATCCCGTCATGTATCTGGCCCGATTTGTCCTGTCTATGGCCTGTCCCGTAATGTCTCTAGCACATTCCGTCCTGTCTCTGGCCCATCCCGTCCTGTATCTGGTTGGTCCCGTCCTGTATCTGGCCGGTCCCATCCTGAATTTGGCCCGTCCTGTCTATGGCCCGTCCGATAATGTATAGCTTGTCCCGTCCTGTTTCTGGCCAGTCCCGTGCTATCTCTGGCTCGTCTTGTCCTGTATCTGGCCCGCCCCATCCATTTCCCGTCCCATAATGTATAGCTCGTCCCATCCTGTTTCTGGCCCGTCCCATCCTATCTCTGCCTTGTCCCGTCCTATATCTGGCGCGTCCCGTCTCGTATCTGGCCCGTCCCGCATCTGGCCTGTCCTGTCCCGTATCTGGCCTGTCCCTTCCTGTATCTGGCCAGTCCCTTCCCATCTCGTCCTGACGCTGGCCTGTTCCGTCCTGTCTCTGGCCCGTCCGGTGCTATCTCTGGCCTGTCCAATCCTGTCTCTTGCCGATCCCGTCTCTGGCCCATCCCTTCCTGTCTCTGGCCCAGGTCTGGCCCGTCTCATCCCGTATCTGGCCCATCCCGTCCAGTATCTGACCCGTTCCATATCTGGCCAGTCTCGTATCTGGCACGTCCTGTCCCTGGCCCGGCCTGTCCCGTATCTGGCCCGTCCTGTATCTGGCCTGTCCAGTATCTGGCCCGTCCCGCATCTGACCAGTCCCGTATCTGGCCCGTCCCATCCCGTATCGGGTCCGTACCGTCCTGTATCTGGCCCATCCCGTCATGTATCTGGGCTGTCGCATATCTGGCCAATACCGTCCCATATCTGGCTCGTCACGTTTCTGGCCCGTCCCGTCATGTATCTGGCCCATCCCATCCTGTCTCTGGCCCGACCCGTCCTGTCTATGGCCCATCCTGTAATGTCTCTAGCACATTCAGTCTTGTTTCTGGCCCATCACGTCCTGCATCGGTTCGGTCCAGTCCTGTATCTGGCCCATCCCGTCCTGAATCTAGCCCATCCCGTATCTGGCTCGTCCCTTCCTGTATCTGGCCCGTCCTATCCTGTCCTGTCTCTGGCCCATTAAGTCTTGAATCTGGCCCGTGCCGTATCTGGACCGTCCCTTCCTGTATCTGGCCCGTCCCGTCCTTTCTCTGGCCTGACCGGTCCTGTCCTGACTCTGGCCAGTCCAGTGCTGCTCTGGTCCGTCCCTTCCCTGGCCCGTCCTGTATCTGGACCGTCCCATTCTGTATCTAGTCGCCCCGTCCCGTATCTGGTCTGTCCAGTTCCATATCTGACCCGTTTAGTGCCGTATCTGACCATCCCGTCCCGTATCTGGCTTTCCCTTATCTGGCCCATGTCATCCCGTATCTGGCCTGCCTTGCCCCTTCCCAACTCTGGCACGTCCTGTCTCGTGTCTGACCCAACCAGTCCCTATCTGGCCCGTCCCGTATGTGGCCAGGCCCATTCAGTATCTGGCCTGTCCCGTATCTGGCCATCTCGTATCTGGCCCATCCCATCCTGTCCATGGCTCATCCCATATCCAGCCTGTCCTGTCCCATATCTGGCCCGTCCTGTATCTTGCCCATGTTGTCCTGTATCTGGCCCGTCCTATATTTGGCCCGTACCGTCCTGTATCGGGTCTGTCCCGTACTGTATCTGGACCGTCCCGTCCGGTCTCTGGCCCATCCCATAATGTATAGCTTGTCCCGTCCTGTTTCTGGCCCGTCCCTTCCTGTATCTGGCCCGTCCCGTCCTCTCTTTGACCCGTCCCATCCTCTATCTTGCCCGTCCCCTCCTGTCTCTGGCCCGACCGGTCCTGTCCTGTCTCTGACCAGTCTCGTCCTGCTCTGGCCCGTCCCGTCCCTGGACTGTCCTGTATCTGGACCGTCCCGTTCTGTATCTGTCGCCCTGTCTCTAGCCCGTCCCGTCCTGTCTCTGGTACGCCTCAGTCCATAATATCTCCGGCCAGTCTCATCCTGTCTTTCGCCTGTCCCGTCCTGTCTCTGACCCGTCTCGTCATGTCTCTGGCGTGTGCCGTCCGGTCCTGTCTCTGGCCCGTCCTGTATCTGGCCAATTCCGTATCTTGTCTGTCCCGTCCTGTATCTGGCCCACCCCATTAAAGGTAGTATTATCAAATCCTCCACAAATTTACACATAAAGGAACTTTAGCCTGGGGTGTGTTTTAAATTAAGGTGAGTTCAATAGTTAGAAAAATATGATACTTTCCATAAATTATTAGCAAAATGTTTAAATGACACCTATCAAAAAACAGCCTCCTCCATATCCCCTCAAGCTGTCCTATCCATCACCAAGATAGGTGCATTTTCTGCCATTTAGGTAGAAGTAATCTTCAAACAATTTGCTTCTAATTTAGATAAAGTACTAGGAAGGTATATCATGCAAACTCTACATGTGATGTTTGCCTATTAAACAATAGTTGTAATATTTATTTGCAAAACTTCCATTTTCTGTACACCTGACCTACACTACTTAATTGTAACATCCGTGGTGGCGTGCTGGCATGGCTTCCCATCTCACACCATGCAAGACCGCCGACTTACCCACCAATGCAGGCTGCGCACTATGTTCCTATGTGGGCTGTGTGCATGTGTCTTGGCTGCTTTTTGAGGGCGGCAGCGGCAGCACTTCCTGATTCTTAAAGGAACAGTGCACGCATTCCTTTTGTATCCCCAGTCCTGTATCTGACCCGTCCCGTGTCTGGCCTGTCCGGTCCTGTCTCTGGCCCGTCCCTGGCCCCATCCATCCTGTCTATGACCCGTTCTGTAATGTCTAACCCGCCCCGTCCCGTATCTGGTCCGTCCAGTCGCATATCTGACCCGTTTAGTCCCGTATCTGACCATCCCGTCCCGTATCTGGCTTTCCCTTATCTAGCCCATCTCATCCCGTATCTGGCCCGCATCGTCCCTTCCCATCTGTGGCACGTCCTGTCCCGTATCTGACCATACCAGTCCCTATCTGGACCGTCCCGTATGTGGCCAGGCCCATTCAGTATCTGGCCCGTCCCGTATCTGGCCATCTCGTATGAGCCCCATCCCATCCTGTCCATGGCTCATCCCATATCTAGCCTCTCCTGTCCCATATCTGGCTCATCCCGTATCTGGCCCATGTCGTCCTGTATCTGGCCCGTCCCATATTTGGCCCGTACCGTCCTGTATCTGGCCTGTCCCGTAGTGTATCTGGGCCATCCTGTCCTGTCTCTGGCCCGTCTTTTCCAGTATCTGGACCGTCTGGTCTCTGTCCCGTCCCATAATGTATAGCTTGTCCCGTCCTGTTTCTGGCCCGTCCCGTCCGGTCTCTGGCTCGTCCTGTCCTGTATCTGGCACGTCCCGTACCGTCTCTGGCCCGTCCCATCCTGTCTATTTCCCGTCCCATAATGTATAGCTCGTCCAGTCCTGTTTCTGGCCCGTCCCGTCCTATCTCCGGCTCGATCCGTCTTGTATCTGGCCCGTCCCATCTCGTATCTTGCCCGTCCCGCATCTGGCCTGTCTTGTCCCTTATCTGGCCAGTCCCTTCCTGTATCTGGCCAGTACCTTCCCATCTCATCCTGTCTCTGGCCCGTCCGATCCTGTCTCAGGCCTGGTCAGTCCTGTCTCTGGCCCGACCGATGCTATCTCTGGCCTGTCCAATCCTGTCTCTTGCCCGTCCCATCTCTGGTCCATCCCGTCCTGTCTCTGGCCCGTCCCGTCCTCTCTCTTGCCCGTCCCGTCCTGTCTCTGGCTCGACCGATCCTGTCCTGCCTCAGGCCAGTCCCATCCTGCTCTGGCCAGTCCCGTCCCTGGACGGTCCTGTATCTGGACCGCCCCGTCCTGTATCTGGTCGCCCCGTCTCTAGCACGTCCCGTCCTGTCTCTGGCATGCCTCGCTCCGTCCAATCTTCGGCCAGTCTCATCCTGTATCTGGTCGCCCCGTCTCTGGCCCGTCCCGTCCTTTTTCAGGCACGGCCCGTCCGGTCCTATCTTTGGCCTGTCCTGTATCTGGCCCATTCCGTCACGTATCTGGCCTGTCTCGTCCTGTATCTGGCCCATCCCACTAAAGGTAGTATTATCAAATCCTCCACAAATTTACAACTCCAGGAAATTTAACCTGGGGTGTGTTTTAAATTAAGGTGAGTTCAATAGTTAGAATAATATGATACTTTCCATAAATTATTAGCAAAATGTTTAAATGACACCTATCAAAAAACAGCCTCCTCCATATCCCCTCAAGCTGTCCTATCCATCACCAAGATAGGTGCATTTTCTGCCATTTAGGCAGAAGTAATCTTCAATTTGCTTCTAATTTAGATAAAGTACCAGGAAGGTACATCATGTAAACTCTACATGTGACGTTTGCCTATTAAATAATAGTTATAATATTTATTTGCAAAACTTCCATTTTCTCTACACCTGACCTACACTACTTAATTGTAACATCACTGGTGGCGTGCTGGCATGGCTTCCAATCTCACAGCATGCAAGACCGTCGACTTACCCACCAATGCAGGCTGAACACTATGTTCCTATGCTGGCTGTGTACATGTGTCTTGGCTGCTTGTTGAGGGCGGCAGCGGCAGCACTTCCTGATTCTTAAAGGAACAGTGCACGCATTCCTAATGTGTCCCCAGTCCTGTATCTGACCCATCCCGTCTCTGGCCCGTCCCGTCTCTGGCCCGTCCCGTCCTGTCTCTGGCCTGTCCCAGCCTGTCTCTGGCCCGACCGGTGCTATCTCTGGCCTGTCCAATCCTGTCTCTTGCCCGTCCCATCTCTGGTCCGTCCCGTCCTGTCTTTGGCCCTTCCCGTCCTGTCTCTGGCCCGTCCCGTCCTCTCTTTGGCCCGTCCCGTCCTCTCTCTTGCCTGTCCCGTCCTGTCTCTAGCCCGACCGGTCCTGTCCTGCCTCAGGCCAGTCCCATCCTGCTCTGGCCAGTCCCGTCCCTAGACCGTCCTGTATCTGGACCGCCCCATCCTGTATCTGGTCGCCCCGTCTCTAGCAGGTCCCGTCCTGTCTCTGGCACGCCTCGGTCCGTCCTATCTTCGGCCAGTCTCATCCTGTCTTTGGCCCGTCCCGTCCCGTCTGTCTCTGGCAAGTCCGGTCCTGTCTCTGGCCCGTCCCGTATCTGGCCCATCCAGTATCTGGCCTGTCCCGTCCTGTATCTGGCCCGTCCCGTCATGTATCTGGGCTGTCCCATAGCTGGCCCATACCATCCCATATCTGGCTCGTCACGTTTCTGGCCCATCCCGTC
The DNA here is from genome assembly GCF_046119375.1 of Phyllobates terribilis. NCBI lineage: Eukaryota > Metazoa > Chordata > Amphibia > Anura > Dendrobatidae > Phyllobates > Phyllobates terribilis. The sequence continues at coordinate 543,424 of NW_027363645.1, forward strand.
ATGTATCTGGCCCATCCCATCCTGTCTTTGGCCCGATCCGTCCTGTCTATGGCCTGTCCCGTAATGTCTCTAGCACATTCCGTCCTGTCTCTGGCCTATCCCATCCTGTATCTGGTCGGTCCCGTCCTGTATCTGGCCCGTCCCATCCTGAATCTGGCCCGTTCTGTCTATGGCCCGTCCGATAATGTATAGCTTGTCCCGTCCTGTTTCTGAGCAGTCCCGTACTATCTCTGGCTCGTCTTGTCCTGTATCTGGCCCGTCCCGTCCATTTCCCGTCCCATAATGTATAGCTCTTCCCGTCCTGTTTCTGGCCCGTCCCATCCTATCTCTGCCTCGTCCCGTCCTATATCTGGCGCGTCCCGTCTCGTATCTGGCCCGTCCCGCATCTGGCCTGTCCTGTCCCGTATCTGGCCTGTCCCTTCCTGTATCTGGCAAGTCCCTTCCCATCTCGTCCTGTCGCTGGCCTGTCCCGTCCTGTCTCTGGCCCGTCCGGTGCTATCTCTGGCCTGTCCAATCCTGTCTCTTGCCCGTCCCGTCTCTGGCCCGTCCCGTCCAGTCTTTGGCCCATCCCGTCCTGTCTCTGGCCCATCCCTTCCTGTCTCTGGCCAGTCTCGTCCCGTATCTGGCTCGCCCGGTATCTGGCCCATCCCGTCTAGTATCTGGCACGTTCCATATCTGTCCTGTCCCGTATCTGGCCCATCCCGCATCTGACCCGTCCAGTATCTGGCCCATCCCATCCCGTATCTGGCCCGTCCCGTCATGTATCTGGGCTGTCCCATATCTGGCCCATACCGTCCCATATCTGACTCGTCACGTTTCTGGCCCATCCCGTCATGTATCTTGCCCGTCCCATCCTGTCTCTGGCCCGACCCGTCCTGTTTATGGCCTGTCCCGTAATGTCTCGAGCACATTACGTCCTGTCTTTGGCCCATCCCGTCCTGTATCTGGTCGGTCCCGTCCTGTATCTGGACCGTCCCGTCGTGAATCTGTCCCGTCCCGTATCTGGCCCATCCCTTCCTGTATCTGGCCCGTCCCATCACGTCCTATCTCTGGCCCATCCCGTGTTGAATCTGGCCCGTCCCGTCTCTGGCGCGTCCCATCCTATCTCTGGCCTGACCGGTCCTGTCCTGCCTCTGGCCAGTCCCGTCCTGCTCTGGTCCGTCCCGTCCCTGGCCCGTCCTGTATCTGAACCGTCCCGTCCTGTATCTGGTCGCCCCTTCTCTGGCCCGTCCCGTCCTTTCTCAGACACGTCCCGTTCGGTCCTGTCTCTGACCTATCCTGTATCTGGCCCATCCCGTCACATATCTGGCCTGTCCAGTCCTGTATCTGGCCCATCCCATTAAAGGTAGTATTATCAAAACCTCCACAAATTTACAACTCCAGGAAATTTAACCTGGGGTGTGTCTTAAATTAAGGTGAGTTTAATAGTTAGAAAAATATGATACTTTCCATAAATTATTAGCAAAATGTTTAAATGACACCTATCAAAAAACAGCCTCCTCCATATCCCCTCAAGCTGTCCTATCCATCACCAAGATAGGTGCATTTTCTGCCATTTAGGTAGAAGTAATCTTCAAATAATTTGCTCCTAATTTAGATAAAGTACCAGGAAGGTATATCATGCAAACTCTACATGTGATGTTTGCCTATTAAATAATAGTTGTAATATTTTTTTGCAAGACTTCCATTTTCTCTACACCTGACCTATACTACTTAATTGTAACATCCCTGGCGGCGTGCTGGCATGGCTTCCCATCTCACACCATACAAGACCACCGACTTACCCACCAATGCAGGCTACGCACTATGTTCCTATGCTGGCTGTGTGCATGTGTCTTGGCTGCTTGTTGAGGGCGGCAGCGACAGTACTTCCTGATTCTTAAAGGAAAAGTGCATGCATTCCAAATGTGTCCCTAGTCCTGTATATGACCCGTCCCGTCTCTGGCCCGTCCTGTCCAGTCTCTGGCCCATCCCTGGCCCCTCCCATCCTGTCTATGGCCTGTCCTGTAATGTCTAACCCGCCCTGTCCCGTATCTGGTCCGTTCAGTCCCATATCTGACCCGTTTAGTCCCGTATCTGACCATCCCGTCCCGTATCTGGCTATCTCATGCCGTATCTAGCCCGCCTCATCCCTTCCCGTCTCTGGAAAGTCCTGTCCCGTATCTGACCCAACCAGTCCCTATCTGGCCGGTCCCAAATGTGGCAAGGCCCATTCAGTATCTGGCCCATCCCGTATCTGTCCATCTCGTATCTGGCCCACCCCATCCTGTCCATGGCTCATCGCATATCTAGCCTGTCCAGTCCCATATCTGGCCCGTCCCGTATCTGGCCCATGTCGTCCTGTATCTGGCCCGTCCCATATTTGGCCCGTACCGTCCTGTATCTGGCCTGTCCCGTACTGTATCTGGGGCATCCCGTCCTGTCTCTGGCCCCTCTTTTCCTGTATCTGGACCGTCCCATAATGTATAGCTTGTCCCTTCCTGTTTCTGGCCCGACCCCGTCCTGTCTCTGGCTCGTCCTGTCCTGTATCTGGCACGACCCATACCATCTCTGGCCCGTTCCATCCTGTCTATTTCTCGTCCCATAATGTATAGCTCGTCCAGTCCTGTTTCTGGCCCGTCCCGTCCTATCTCTGGCTCGTCCCGTCCTGTATCTGGCCCGTCCCATCTCGTATCTGGCCCGTCCCGCATGTGGCCTGTCCTGTCCCGTATCTGGCCTGTCCCTTCCTGTATCAGGCCAATCCCTTCCCATCTCGTCCTGTCTCTGGCCCATCCCGTCATGTCTCTGGCCAGGCCCGTTTGGTGCTGTCTCTGGACTGTCCAATCCTGTCTCTTGCCCGACCCATCTCTGGTCAGTCTCGTCCTGTCTTTGACCCGTCCTGTCCTGTCTCTGGCCCGTCCCGTCCTCTCTTTGGCCCTTCCTCTCTCTTGCCCGTCCTGTCCTGCCTCTGGCCAGTCCCGTCCTGCTCTGGCCCGTCCCAACCCTGGACCGTCCTGAATCCTGTATCTGGTCACCCCGTCTCTAGCACATCCCGTCCTGTCTCTGGCACGCCTCGCTCCGTCCTAACTCCGGCCAGTCTCATCCTGTCTTTGGCCCGTCCGGTCCTGTCTCTGGCCCGTCTCGTCCTGTCTCTGGCGTGTCCCGTCCAGTCCTGTCTCTGGCCCGTCTTGTATTTGGTCCGTCCCGTATCTGGCCTGTCCCGTCCGGTATCTGGCACATCCCATTAAAGGTAGTATTATCAAATCCTCCACAAATTTAAACCTCCAGGAGATTTAACCTGGGGTGTGTTTTAAATTAAGGTGAGTTCAATAATTAGAAAACTATGATACTTTCCATAAATTATTAGCAAAATGTTTAAATGACACCTATCAAAAAACAGCCTCCTCCATATCCCCTCAAGCTGTCCTATCCATCACCAAGATAGGTGCATTTTCTGCCATTTAGGTAGAAGTAATCTTCAAACAATTTGCTTCTAATTTAGATAAAGTACTAGGAAGGTATAGCATGCAAACTCTACATGTGATGTTTGCCTATTAAACAATAGTTGTAATATTTATTTGCAAAACTTCCACTTTCTCTACGCCTGACCTACACTACTTAATTGTAACATCCCTAGCGGCGTGCTGGCATGGCTTCCCATCTCACACCATGCAGACTGCGCACTATTTGGCCCATACCGTCCTGTATCTGGCCTGTCCCGTACTGTTTCTGGGCCATGCAGTCCTGTCTTTGGCCCGTCTTTTCCTGTATCTGTCCCCTTCAGTATTGTCTCTGGCCCGTCCCGTCCTTAATCTGGCCCGTCCTGTCTATGGCCGTCCCATAATGTATAGCTTGTCCCGTCCTGTTTCTGGCCGGTCCCGTACTGTCTCTGGCTCGTCTTGTCCTGTATCTGGCCCGTCGCGTACCCTCTCTGGCCCATCCCGTCCTGTCTATTTCCCGTCCCATAATGTATAGCTCGTCCCGTCCTGTTTCTGGCCCGTCCCATCCTATCTCTGCCTCGTCCCGTCCTATATCTGGCCCGTCCCGTCTCGTATCTGGCCCGTCCCGCATCTGGCCTGTCCTGTCCCGTATCTGGCCTGTCCTGTCCCGTATCTGGCCTGTCCCTTCCTTATCTGGCTACTCCCTTCCCATCTCGTCCTGTCTCTGGCCTGTCCCGTCCTGTCTCTGGCCCGTCCGGTGCTATCTCTGGCATGTCCAATCCTGTCTCTTGCCCGTCCCGTCTCTGGCCCGTCCCGTCTAGTCTTTGGCCGTCCAGTCATGTCTCTTGCCCATCCCTTCCTGTCTCGGGCCCAGCTCTGGCCCGTCTCATCCCGTATCTGGCCCGCTCTGTATCTGGCCCATCCCGTCCACTATCTGGCCCGTTCCATATCTGGCCTGTCCCGTATCTCGCACGTCCTGTCCCTGGCCCCGCCTGTCCCGTATCTGGCCCGTCCTGGATCTGGCCTGTCCCGTATCTGGCCCATCCCGCATCTGACCCGTCACGTATCTGGCCCGTCCTGTCCCGTATCTGGTCCGTACCGTCCTAAATCTGGCCCGTTCCGTCATGTATCTGGGCTGTCCCATATCTGGCCCATACCGTCCCATATCTGGCTCGTCACGTTTCTGGCCCATCCCGTCATGTATCTGGCCCGTCCCATCCTGTCTCTAGCCCGACCCATTCTGTCTCTGGCCCGACCCGTCCTGTCTATGTCCTGTCCCTTAATGTCTCTAGCACATTCTGTCCCGTATCTGGCCCGTCTCTTCCAGTATCTGGCCCGTCCCATCCTGTCTCTGGCCTGACTGGTCCTGTCCTGCCTCTGGCCAGTCGCGTCCTGCTCTGGTCCATCCCGTCCCTGGCCCATCCTGTATCTAGACCGTCCCGTCCTGTATCTGGTTGCCCCGTCTCTGGCCACTCCCGTCCTTTCTCAGGCACGTCCCGTCCGTCCTGTCTCTGGCCTGTCCTGCATCTGGCCCATCCCGTCACGTATCTGGCCTGTCCCGTCCTGGATCTGGCCCATCCCATTAAAGGTAGTATTATCAAATCCTCCACAAATTTACACGTCCAGGAAATTTAACCTGGGGTGTGTCTTAAATTAAGGTGAGTTCAATAGTTAGAAAAATATGATACTTTCCATAAATTATTAGCAAAATGTTTAAATGACACCTATCAAAAAACAGCCTCCTCCATATCCCCTCAAGCTGTCCTATCCATCACCAAGATAGGTGCATTTTCTGCCATTTAGGTAGAAGTAATCTTCAAACAATTTGCTTCTAAGTACTAGGAAGGTAAATCATGCAAACTCTACATGTGATGTTTGCCTATTAAACAATAGTTGTAATATTTATTTGAAAAACTTCCATTTTCTCTACGCCTGACCAACACTATTTAATTTTAACATCACTGGCAGCGTGCTGGCATGGCTTCCCATCTCACATCATGCAACACTGCCGACTCACCCACCAATGCAGGCTGCGCACTATTTGGCCTGTTCTGTCTTGTCTCTGGCCCGTCCCGTCCTGTCTATGGCCCGTCCCATAATGTATAGCTTGTCCCGTCCTGTTTCTGGCCCGTCCCGTACTGTCTCTGGCTCGTCTTGTCCTGTATCTGGCCCGTCGAGTACCGTCTATGGCCCGTCCCGTCCTGTCTATTTCCCGTCCCATAATGTATAGCTCGTCCCGTCCTGTTTCTGGCCCGTCCCGTCTCGTATCTGGCCCATCCCGCATTTGGCCTGTCCTGTCCCGTATATGGCCTGTCCCTTCCTGTATCTGGACAGTCCTTTCCCATCTCGTCCTGTCTCTGGCCTGTCCCGTCCTGTCTCTGGCCCGTCCGGTGCTATGTCTGGCCTGTCCAATCCTGTCTCTTGTTCGTCCCGTTTCTGGCCCGTCCCGTCTAGTATTTGGCCCGTCCTGTTCTGTCTCTGGCCCATCCCTTCCTGTCTCTGGCGCAGTTCTGGTCCGTCTCGTCCTGTATCTGGCCCGCCCTGTATCTGGCCCATCCCGTCCAGTATCTGACCCGTTCCATATCTGGCCTGTCCCGTATCTGGCACGTCCTGTCCCTGGCCCGGCCTGTCCCGTATCTGGCCCGTCCTGTATCTGGCCAGTCCCGTATCTGGCCCGTCCCGCATCTGACCCGTCCCGTATCTGGCCCGTCCCGTCCCGTATCTAGTCCGTACCGTCCTGTATCTGGCCCGTCCCGTCATGTATGTGGGCTGTCCCATATCTGGCCCATACCGTCCCATATCTGGCTCGTCACGTTTCTGGCCCATCCCGTCATATATCTGGCCCGTCCCATCCTGTCTCTGGCCTGACCCGTCCTGTGTATGGCCTATCCCATGTCTCTAGCACATTCCGTCCTGTCTCTGGCCCATCCCGTCCTGTATCTGGTCGGTCCCGTCCTGAATCTGGCCCGTCCCATCCTGAATCTGGCCCGTCCCGTATCTGGCCCGTCCCTTCCTGTATGTGGCCCGTCCCATCCTGTCCTGTCTTTGGCCCATCCTGTCTTGAATCTGGCCCGTCCCGTATCTGGCCCGTCCATTCCTGTATCTGGCCCGTCCCGACCTGTATCTGGTCGGTCCCATCCTGTCTCTGGCCTCGTCCGTCCTGTCTCTGGCCCGACCGGTGCTATCTCTGGCCTGTCCAATCCTGTCTCTTGCCCGTCCTGTCTCTGGCCCGATCGGTCCTGTCCTGCCTCTGGCCAGTCCCATCCTGCTCTGGCCCGTCCCGTCCCTGGACCGTCCTGTATCTGGACCGCCCCGTCCTGTATCTGGTCGCCCCGTATCTAGCCCGTCCCGTCCTGTCTCTGGCACGCCTCGGTCCGTCCTATCTTCGGCCAGTCTCATCTTGTCTTTGGCCCGTCCGGTCCCGTCTGTCTCTAGCCCGTCCGGTCCTGTCTCTGGCCCGTCCTGTATCTGGCCCATCCCGTGTCTGGCCTGTCCCGTCCTGTATCTGGCCCGTCCCGTCATTTATATGGGCTGTCCAATAGCTGGCCCATACCATCCCATATCTGGCTCGTCACGTTTCTGGCCCATCCAGTCATGTATCTGGCCCGTCCCATCCTGTCTATGGCCCGACCTGTCCTGTCTATGGCCTGTCCCGTAATGTCTCTAGCACATTCCGTCCTGTCTATGGCCCATCCCGTCCTGTATCTGGTCGGTCCCATCGTGTATCTGGCCCGTCCCGTCCTGAATCTGGCCCGTCCTGTCTATGGCCCGTCCCATAATGTATAGCTTGTCCCGTCCTGTTTCTGGCCAGTCCCGTACTATCTCTGGCTCGTCCTGTCCTGTATCTGGCCCGTCGCGTACCGTCTCTGGCCCATCCCGTCCTGTCTACTTCCCGTCCCATAATGTTTAGCTCGTCCCGTCCAGTTTCTGGCCCGTCCCATCCTATCTCTGCCTTGTCCCGTCCTATATCTGGCGCGTCCCGTCTCGTATCTGGCCCATCCTGCATCTGGCCTGTCCTGTCCCGTATCTGGCCTGTCCCTTCCTGTATCTGGCCAGTCCCTTCCCATCTCGTCCTGTCGCTGGCCTGTCCCGTCCTGTCTCTGGCCCGTTCGGTGCTATCTCTGGCCTGTTCAATCCTGTCTCTTGCCCCTCCCGTCTCTGGCCCGTCCTGTCCTGTCTCTGGCCCATCCCTTCCTGTCTCTGGCCCAGATGTGGCCCGTCTCATCCCGTATCTGGCCCATCCCGTCCAGTATCTGGCCCGTTCCATATCTGGCCTGTCCCATATCTGGCACGTCCTGTCCCTGGCCCGGCTTGTCCCGTATCTGGCCCGTCCTGTATCTGGCCTGTCCCGTATCTGGCCCGTCCCGCATCTGACCCGTCCCGTATCTGGCCCGTCACGTCCCGTATCTGGTTAGTCCCTTCCTGTATCTGGCCCGTCCTATCCTGTCCTGTCTCTGGCCCATCCCGTCTTGAATCTGGCCCGTGCCGTATCTGGCCCGTCCCTTCCTGTATCTGGCCTGTCCCGTCCTTTCTCTGGCCTGACCGGTCCTGTCCTGCCTCTGGCCAGTCCCGTCCTGCTCTGGTCCGTCCCTTCCCTGGCCCGTCCTGTATCTGGACCGTCCCGTCCTGTATCTGGTCGCCCCGGCTCTGGCCCGTCCCGTCCTTTTTCAGGCACGGCCCGTCCGGTCCTATCTTTGGCCTGTCCTGTATCTGGCCCATTCCGTCACGTATCTGGCCTGTCTCGTCCTGTATCTGGTCCATCCCACTAAAGGTAGTATTATCAAATCCTCCACAAATTTACACCTCCAGGAAATTTAACCTGGGGTGTGTTTTAAATTAAGGTGAGTTCAATAGTTAGAATAATATGATACTTTCCATAAATTATTAGCAAAATGTTTAAATGACACCTATCAAAAACAGCCTCCTCCATATCCCCTCAAGCTGTCCTATCCATCACCAAGATAGGTGCATTTTCTGCCATTTAGGTAGAAGTAATCTTCAATTTGCTTCTAATTTAGATAAAGTACTAGGAAGGTATATCATGCAAACTTTACATGTGATGTTTGCCTATTAAATAATAGTTGTAATATTTATTTGCAAAACTTCCATTTTCTCTACACCTGACCTACACTACTTAATTGTAACATCCCTGGCGGCAAGCTGGCATGGCTTCCCATCTCACACCATGCAAGACAGCCGACTTACCCACCAATGCAGGCTGCGCACTATGTTCCTATGCTGGCTGTGTACATGTGTCTTGGCTGCTTGCTGAGGGCGGCAGCGGCAGCACTTCCTGATTCTTAAAGGAACAGTGCACGCATTCCTAATGTGTCCCCAGTCCTGTATCAGACCCATCCGGTCTCTGGCCCGTCCCGCCTCTGGCCCATCCCTGGCCCCTCCCATCCTGTCTATGGCCCGTCCTGTAATGTCTAACCCGCACAGTCCCGTATCTGGTCTGTCCAGTCCCATATCTGACCTGTTTAGTCCCATATCTGACCATCCCGTCCCGTATCTGGCTGTCCCTTATCTGGCCCATCTCATCCCGTATCTGGCCCACCTCGTCCCTTCCCTTCTCTGGCACATCCTGTCCCGTATCTGACCATACCACTATCTGGCCTGTCCCATATCTGGCACGTCCTGGCCCTGCCTTTCCCGTATCTGGCATGTCCTGTCCCTGGCCCAGCTTGTCCCTTATCTGGCCCGTCCTGTATCTGGCCCATCCCGTCACGTATCTGGCCTGTCCCGTCCTGTATCTGGCCCATCCCATTAAAGGTAGCATTATCAATTCCTCCACAAATTTACACCTCCAGGATTTTTAACCTGGGGTGTGTTTTAAATTAAGGCGAGTTCAATAGTTAGAAAACTATGATACTTTCCATAAATTATTAGCAAAATGTTTAAATTACACCAATCAAAAAACAGCCTCCTCCATATCCCCTCAAGCTGTCCTATCCATCACCAAGATAGGTGCATCTTCTGCCATTTAGGTAGAAGTAATCTTCAAACAATTTGCTTCTAATTTAGATAAAGTACCAGGAAGGTATATCATGCAAACTCTACATGTGATGTTTGCCTATTAAACAATAGTTGTAATATTTATTTGAAAAACCTCCATTTTCTCTACACCTGACCTACACTACTTAATGGTAACATCCCTGGCGGTGTGCTGGCATGGCTTCCCATCTCACACCATGCAAGACAGCTGACTTACCCACCAATGCAGGCTAAGCACTATGTTCCTATGCTGGCTGTGTGCATGTGTCTAGGCTGCTTGTTGAGGGCGGAAGCGGCAGTACTTCTTGATTCTTAAAAGAACAGTGCACGCATTCCTAATGTGTCCCCAGTCCTGTATCTGACCCGTCCCATCTCTGGCCCGTCCCGTCTCTGGCCCGTCCCGTCCTGTCTCTGGCCCGTCCCTGGCCCCTCCCATCTTGTCTATGGCCCGTCCTGTAATGTATAACCCGCCCCGTCCCGTATCTGGTCTGTCCAGTCCCATATCTGACCTGTTTAGTCCCGTATCTGACCATCCCGTCCCGTATCTGGCTATCCCTTATCTGGCCCATCTCATCCCGTATCTGGCCCACCTCGTCCCTTCCCTTCTCTGGCACATCCTGTCCCGTATCTGAACATACCAGTCCCTATATGGCCCGTCCCGTATGTGGTCAGGCCCATTCAGTATCTGGCCCGTCCCGTATCTGGCCATCTCGTATCTGGCCCATCCCATCCAGTCCATGGCTCATCCCATATCTAGCCTGTCCTGTCCCATATCTGGCCCGTCTCGTATCTGGCCCATGTCGTCCTGTATCTGGCCTGTCCCATATTTGGCCCGTACCGTACTGTATCTCGCCTGTCCCGTACTGTATCAGGGCCATCTTGTCCTGTCTCTGGCCTGTCTTTTCCTGTATCTGGACCGTCCCGCCCGGTCTCTGTCACGCCCCATAATGTATAGCTTGTCCCGTCCTGTTTCTGGCCCGTCCCGTCCTGTCTCTGGCTCGTCCTGTCCTGTATCTGGCACGTCCCGTACCGTCTCTGGCCTGTCCCATCCTGACTATTTCCCGTCCCATAATGTATAGCTCGTCCAGTCCTGTTTCTGGCCCGTCCCGTCCTATCTCCGGCTCGTCCCGTCTGGTATCTGGCCCGACCCATCTTGTATCTGGCCCGTCCCGCATCTGGCCTGTTTTCTCCCTTATCTGGCCTGTCCCTTCCTGTATCTGGCCAGTACCTTCCCATCTCATCCTGTCTCTGGCCCATCCCGTCCTGTCTCTGGCCTGGTCCGTCCTGTCTCTGGCCCGTCCGGTGCTATCTCTGGCCTGTCCAATCCTGTCTCTTGCCCGTCCCATCTCTGATCCTTCCCGTCCTGTCTTTGGCCCTTCCCGTCCTGTCTCTGGCCCGTCAAGTCCTCTCTTTGGCCCGTCCCGTCCTCTCTCTTGCCCGTCCCGTCCTGTCTCTGGCCCGACCGGTCCTGTCCTGGCTCTGGCCAGTCCCATCCGGCTCTGGCCCGTCCCGTCCCTGGACCGTCCTGTATCTGGACCGCCACGTCCTGTATCTGGTCTCCCCGTCTTTAGCCCATCCCGTCCTGTCTCTGGCATGCCTCGGTCCGTCCTATCTTCGGCCAGCCTCATCCTGTCTTTGGCCCGTCCCGTCCAGTCTCTGGCTCGTCCGATTCTGTCTCTGGCCCGTCCTGTATCTGGCCTGTCCCGTCCTGTATCTGTCCCATCCCGTCATGTATCTGGGCTGTCCCATAGCTGGCCCATACCATTCCATATCTGGCTCGTCACGTTTCTGGCCCATCCCGTCATGTATCTGGCCCGTCCCATCCTTTATATGGCCCGACCCGTCCTGTCTATGGCCTGTCCCATAATGTCTCTAGCACATTCCGTCCTGTCTCTGGCCCATCCCATCCTGTATCTGGTCGGTCCCGTCCTGTATCTGGCCCGTCCCGTCCTAAACCAGGCCCGTCCTGTCTATGGCCCGTCCCATAATGTATAGCTTTTCCCGTCCTGTTTCTGGCCAGCCCCGTACTATCTCTGGCTCGTCCTGTCCTGTATCTGGCCCGTCGCGTACCGTCTCTGGCCCGTCCCGTCCTGTCTATTTCCCGTCCCATAATGTATAGCTCGTCCCGTCCTGTTTCTGGCCCGTGCCATCCTATCTCTGCCTTGTCCCGTCCTATTTCTCGCGCGTCCCCTCTCGTATCTGGCCCGTCCCGCATCTGGCCTGTCCTGTCCCGTATCTGGCCTGTCCCTTCCTGTATCTGGCCAGTCCCTTCCCATCTAGTCCTGTCCATGGCCTGTCCCGTCCTGTCTCTGGCCCGTCCGGTGCTATCTCTGGTCTGTCCAATCCTGTCTCTTGCCCGTCCCATCTCTGGCCCGTCCTGTCCTGTCTCTGGCCCATCCCGTCCAGTATCTGGCCCGTTCCATATCTGGCCTGTCCCGTATCTGGCACGTCCTGTCCCTGGCCCGGCCTGTCCCGTATCTGGCCAGTCCTGTATCTGGCCTGTCCCGTATCTGGCCCATCCCGCATCTGACCCGTCCCATATCTGGCCCGTCCCGTCCCCTATCTGGTCCGTACCGTCCTGTATATGGCCCGTCCTTTCATGTATCTGGGCTGTCCCATATCTGGCTCGTCACGTTTCTGGCCCATCCCGTCAGGTATCTGGCCCATCCTATCCTGTCTGTGGCCCAACCCGTCCTGTCTATGGCCCGTCCCGTAATGTCTCTAGCACATTCCGTCCTGTCTCTGGCCCATCCCGTCCTGTATCTGGCCAGTCCCGTCCTGAATCTAGCCCGTCCCGTATCTGGCCCGTCCCTTCCTGTATATGGCCCGTCCTATCCTGTCCTGTCTCTGACCCATCCCGTCTTGAATCTGGCCCGTCCCGTATCTGGCCCGTGCCTTCCTGTATCTGGCCCGTCCCGTCCTTTCTCTGGCCTGACCGGTCCTGTCCTGCCTCTGGCCAGTCCCGTCCCGTCCCTGGCCCATCCTGTATCTGGACCGTCCCGTCCTGTATCTGGTCACCCCGTCTCTGGCCCGTCCCATCCTTTCTAAGGCACATCCTGTCTGGTTCTGTCTCTGGCCCGTCCTGTATCTGGCCCGTCCTGTATCTGGCCCATCCCATCACGTATCTGGCCTGTCCCGTCCTGTATCTGGCCCATCCCATTAAAGGTAGTATTATCAAATCCTCCACAAACTTACACCTCCAGGAAATTTAACCTGGGGTGTGTTTTAAATTAAGGTGAGTTCAATAGTTAGAAAAATATGATACTTTCCATAAATTATTAGCAAAATGTTTAAATGACACCTATCAAAAAACAGCCTCCTCCATATCCCCTCAAGCTGTCCTATCCATCACCAAGATAGGTGCATTTTCTGCCATTTAGGTAGAAGTAATCTTCAATTTGCTTCTAATTTAGATAAAGTACTAGGAAGGTATATCATGCAAACTCTACATGTGACGTTTGCCTAATAAATAATAGTTGTAATATTTATTTGCAAAACTTCCATTTTCTCTACACCTGACCTATACTACTTAATTGTAACATCCCTGGCGGTGTGCTGGCATGGCTTCCCATCTCACACCATGCAAGACCGCCGACTTACCCACCAATGCAGGCTACGCACTATGTTCCTATGCTGGCTGAGTGCATGTGTCTTGGCTGCTTGTTGATGGCGGTAGCGGCAGCACTTCCTGATTCTTAAAGGAAAAGTGCACGCATTCCAAATGTGTCCCCAGTCCTGTATCTGACCCGTCCCGTCTCTGGCCCGTCCCTGGCCCCTCGCATCCTGTCTATGGCCCGTCCTGTAATGTCTAACCCGCCCCGTCCCGTATCTGGTCCGTCCAGTCCCATATCTGACCCGTTTAGTCCCGTATCTGACCATCCTATCCCGTATCTGGCTATCTCATCCCGTATCTGGCCCGCCTCATCCCTTCTCGTCTCTGGGACGTCCTGTCCCGTATCTGACCCAATCAGTCCCTATCTGGCCCGACCTAAATGTGGCCAGGCCCATTCAGTATCTGGCCCGTCCCGTATCTGGCCATCTCGTATCTGGCCCATCCCATCCTGTCCATGGCACATCCCATATCTAGCCTGTCCTGTCCCATATCTGGCCCGTCCCGTATCAGGCCCATGTCGTCTTGTATCTGGCCCGTCCCATATTTGGCCTGTACCGTCCTGTATCTGGCCTGTCCCGTACTGTATCTGGGGCATCCCCTCCTGTCTCTGGCCCCTCTTTTCCTGTATCTGGACCGTCCCATAATGTATAGCTCGTCCCGTCTAGTATCTGGCCCGTCCCATCTGGTATCTGGCCCGTCCCGCATGTGGCCTGTCCTGTCCCGTATCTGGCCTGTCCCTTCTTGTATCTGGCCAATCCCTTCCCATCTCATCCTGTCTCTGGCCCATCCCGTCACGTCTCTGGTCCATCCCGTTCTGTCCTGTCCAATCCTGTCTCTTGCCCGACCCGTCCTCTCTTGCCGGTCCTGTCCTGCCTCTGGCCAGTCCCGTCCTGCTCTGGCCCGTCCCGTTCCTGGACCGTCCTGTATCCTGTATCTGGTCGCCCTGTCTCTAGCCCGTCCCGTCCTGTCTCTGGCACGCCTCGGTCCGTCCTATCTCCGGCCAGTCTCACCCTGTCTTTGGCCCGTCCCGTACTGTCTCTGGCCCATCTCGTCCTGTCTCTGGCGTGTCCCGTCCGGTCCTGTCTCTGGCCCGTCCTTTATCTGGCCCATTTTGTATCTGGCCTGGCCTGTCCTGTATCTGGCCCATCCCATTAAAGGTAGTATTATTAGTATTATCAAATCCTCCACAAATTTACACATAAAGGAACTTTAACCTAGGGTGTGTTTTAAATTAAGGTGAGTTCAATAATTAGAAAAATATGATACTTTCCATAAATTATTAGCAAAATATTTAAATGACACCTATCCAAAAAACAGCCTCCTCCATATCCCCTCAAGCTGTCCTATCCATCACCAAGATAGGTGCATTTTCTGCCATTTAGGTAGAAGTAATCTTCAAACAATTTGCTTCTAATTTAGATAAAGTACTAGGAAGGTATATCATGCAAACTCTACATGTGATGTTTGCCTATTAAACAACAGTTGTAATATTTATTTGCAAAACTTCCATTTTCTCTACCCCTGACCTACACTACTTAATTGTAACATCCATGGCGGCATGCTGGCATGGCTTCCCATCTCACATCATGCAAGACCGCCGACTTACCCACCAATGCAGGCTGCGCACTATTTGGCCCGTTCCGTCTTGTATCTGGCCTGTCCCGTACTGTATCTGGCCCATCCCGTACTGTCTCTGGCTCGTCCTGTCCTGTATCTGGCCCGTCGCGTACCGTCTCTGGCCCGTCCCGTCTATTTCCCGTCCCATAATGGATAGCTCGTCCCGTCCTGTTTCTGGTCCATCCCGTCCTATCTCTGCCTCGCCCCGTCCCATCTCTGGCCCTTCCCGTCCAGTCTTTGGCCCGTCCTGTCCTGTCTCTGGCCCATCCCTTCCTGTCTCTGGCGCAGCTCTGGTCCGTCTCGTCCTGTATCTGGCCCGCCCTGTATCTGGCCCATCCCATTCAGTATCTGGCCCGTTCCATATCTGGCCTGTCCCGTATCTGGCACGTCCTGTCCCTGGCCCGTCCTGTATCTGGCCTGTCCCGTATCTGGCCCGTCCCGCATCTGACCCGTCCCGTATCTGGCCCGTCCCGTCCCGTATTTGGTCCGTACCGTCCTGTATCTGGCCCGTCCCGTAATGTATGTGGGCTGTCCCATATCTGTCCCATACCATCCCATATTTGGCTCGTCACGTTTCTGGCCCATCCCGTCATGAATCTGGCCTGTCCCATCCTGTCTCTGGCCCGACCCGTCCTGTCTATGGCCTGTCCCGTAATGTCTCTAGCACATTCCGTCCTGTCTCTGGCCCATCCCGTCCTGTATCTGGTCGGTCCCGTCCTGTATCTGGCCCGTCCCGTCCTGTATCTGGCCCGTCCCGTCCTGAATGTGGCACGTCCAGTATATGGCCCGTCCCTTCCTGTATCTGGCCCGTCCCATCACGTCCTATCTCTGGCCCATCCCGTCTTGAATCTGGCCCGTCCCGTATCTGGCCCATCCCTTCCTGTATCTGGCCCATCCCGTCCTGTCTCTGGCCTGACCAGTCCAGTCCTGCCTCTGGCCAGTCCCGTCCTACTCTGGTCCGTCCCGTCCCTGGCCCATCCTGTATCTGAACCGTCCCGTCCTGTATCTGGTCGCCCCGTACTGTATCTGGGCCATCCCATCCTGTCTCTGGCCCGTCTTTTCCTGTATCTGGACCGTCCCGTCCAGTCTCTGGACGGTCTCATAATGTATAGCATGTCCTGTCCTGTTTCTGGCCCGTCCCATCCTGTCACTTGCTCGTCCTGTCCTGTATCTGGCACGTCCCGTACCGTCTCTGGCCCGTCCCATCCTGTCTATTTCCCGTCCCATAATGTATTACTCGTCCAGTCCTGTTTCTGGCCCGTCCTGTCCTATCTCTGGCTCGTCCCGTCCTGTATCTGGCCCGTCCCATCTCGTATGTGGCCCGTCCCGCATCTGGCCTGTCCTGTCCCATATCTGGCCTGTCCCTTCCTGTATCTGGCCAGTCCCTTCCCATCTCGTCCTGTCTCTGGCCTGTCCCGTCCTGTCTCTGGCACGTCTGGTGCTATCTCTGGCCTGTCCAATCCTGTCTCTTGCCCATCCCGTCTCTGGCCCGTCCGGTCCAGTCTTTGGCCCGTCCCGTCCTGTCTCTGGCCCATCCCTTCCTGTCTCTGGCCCAGCTCTGGCCCGTCTAGTCCCATATCTGGCCCGCCCGATATCTGGCCCATCCCGTCTAGTATCTGGCACGTTCCATATCTGGCCTGTCCCGTATATGGCACGTCCTGTCCCTGGCCCGGCCTATCCCGTATCTGGCCCGTCCTGTATCTGTCCTGTTCCGTATCTGGCCCATCCCGCATCTGACCCGTCCCGTATCTGGCCCATCCCATCCCGTATCTGGCCCGTCCCATCATGTATCTGGGCTGTCCCATATCTGACCCATCCCGTCTAGTATCTGGCACGTTCCATATCTGGCCTGTCCCGTATCTGGCACGTCCTGTCCCTGGCCCGGCCTGTCCCGTATCTGGCCCGTCCTGTATTTGGCCTGTCCCGTATCTGGCCCGTCCCGCATCTGACCCGTCCCGTATCTGGCCCGTTCCGTCCCGTATTTGGTCCGTACCGTCCTGTATCTGGCCCGTCCCGTCCCATATCTGGCTCGTCACGTTTCTGGCCCATCCCGTCATGTATCTGGCCCGTCCCATCCTGTCTCTGGCTCGACCCGTCCTGTGTATGGCCTATTCCTTAATGTCTCTAGCACATTCCGTCCTCTCTCTGGCCCATCCCGTCCTGTATCTGGTCGGTCCCGTCCTGTATCTGGCCCGTCCCATCCTGAATCTGGCCCGTCCCGTATCTGGCCCGTCCCTTCCTGTATCGGGCCCATCCCATCCTGTCCTGTCTATGGCCCATCCTGTCTTGAATCTGGCCCGTCCCGTATCTGGCCCGTCCCTTCCTGTATCAGGCCCGTCCCGACCTGTCTCTGGCCTAACTGGTCCTGTCCTGCCTCTGGCCAGTCCAGTCCTGCTCTGGTCCGTCCCGTCCCTGGCCCGTCCTGTATCTGGACCGTCCCGTCCTGTATCTGGTCGCCTCGTCTCTGGCCCGTCCCGTCCTTTCTCAGGCACGTCCCGTCCGGTCCTGCCTCTGGCCTGTCCTGCATCTGGCCCATCCCGTCACGTATCTGGCCTGTCCCGTCCTGTATCTGGCCCATCCCATTAAAGGTAGTATTATCAAATCCTCCACAAATTTAAACCTCCAGGAAATTTAACCTGGGGTGTGTTTTAAATTAAGGTGAGTTCAATAGTTAGAAAAATATGATACTTTCCATAAATTATTAGCAAAATGTTTAAATGACACCTATCAAAAAACAGCCTCCTCCATATCCCCTCAAGCTGTCCTATCCATCACCAAGATAGGTGCATTTTCTACCATTTAGGTAGAAGTAATCTTCAAACAATTTGCTTCTAATTTACATAAAGCACTAGGAAGGTATATCATGCAAACTCTACATGTGATGTTTGCCTAGTAAACAATAGTTGTAATATTTATTTACAAAACTTCCATTTTCTCTACGCCTGACCTAAACTACTTAATTGTAACATCCATGGCGGCGTTGTGGCATGGCTTCCCATCTCACACCATGCAAGAGAGCCGACTTACCCACCAATGCAGGCTGCGCACTATTTGGCCCGTACAGTCCTGTCTTTGGCCAGTCTTTTCCTGTATCTGTCCCGTTCCGTCTTGTCTCTGGCCCGTCCCGTCCTGTATATGGCCCGTCCCATAATGTATTGCTTGTCCCGTCCTGTTTCTGGCCCGTCACGTACTGTCTCTGGCTCGTCCTGTCCTGTATCTGGCCCGTCGCGTACCGTCTATGGCCCGTCCCGTCCTGTCTATTTCCCGTCCCATAATGTATAGCTCGTCCCGTCCTGTTTCTGGCCCGTCCCATCCTATCTCTGCCTCATCCCGTCCTATATATGGCCCATCCCGTCTCGTATCTGGCCCGTCCCGCAACTGGCCTGTCCTGTCCCGTATCTGGCCTGTCCCTTCCTGTATCTGGCCAGTCCCTTCCCATCTTGTCCTGTCTCTGGCCTGTCCCGTCCTGTCTCTGGCCCGTCCGGTGCTATCTCTGGCATGTCCAATCCTGTCTCTTACCCGTCCCGTCTCTGGCCCGTCCAGTCCAGTCTTTGGCCCGTCCTGTCCTGTCTCTGGCCCATCCCTTCTTGTCTCTGGCGCAGCTCTGGTCCGTCTCGTCCTGTATCTGGCCCGCCCTGTATCTGGCCCATCCCATCCAGTATCTGGCCCGTTCCATATCTGGCCTGTCCCGTATCTGGCACGTCCTGTCCCTGGCCCGTCCTGTATCTGGCCTGTCCCGTATCTGGCCCGTCCCGCATCTGACCCGTCCCGTATCTGGCCCGTCCCGTCCCGTATTTGGTCCGTACCGTCCTGTATCTGGCCCGTCCCGTAATGTATGTGGGCTGTCCCATATCTGTCCCATACCATCCCATATTTGGCTCGTCACGTTTCTGGCCCATCCCGTCATGAATCTGGCCTGTCCCATCCTGTCTCTGGCCCGACCCGTCCTGTCTATGGCCTGTCCCGTAATGTCTCTAGCACATTCCGTCCTGTCTCTGGCCCATCCCGTCCTGTATCTGGTCGGTCCCGTCCTGTATCTGGCCCGTCCCGTCCTGTATCTGGCCCGTCCCGTCCTGAATGTGGCACGTCCAGTATATGGCCCGTCCCTTCCTGTATCTGGCCCGTCCCATCACGTCCTATCTCTGGCCCATCCCGTCTTGAATCTGGCCCGTCCCGTATCTGGCCCATCCCTTCCTGTATCTGGCCCATCCCGTCCTGTCTCTGGCCTGACCAGTCCAGTCCTGCCTCTGGCCAGTCCCGTCCTACTCTGGTCCGTCCCGTCCCTGGCCCGTCCTGTATCTGAACCGTCCCGTCCTGTATCTGGTCGCCCCGTACTGTATCTGGGCCATCCCATCCTGTCTCTGGCCCGTCTTTTCCTGTATCTGGACCGTCCCGTCCAGTCTCTGGACGGTCTCATAATGTATAGCATGTCCTGTCCTGTTTCTGGCCCGTCCCATCCTGTCACTTGCTCGTCCTGTCCTGTATCTGGCACGTCCCGTACCGTCTCTGGCCCGTCCCATCCTGTCTATTTCCCGTCCCATAATGTATTACTCGTCCAGTCCTGTTTCTGGCCCGTCCTGTCCTATCTCTGGCTCGTCCCGTCCTGTATCTGGCCCGTCCCATCTCGTATGTGGCCCGTCCCGCATCTGGCCTGTCCTGTCCCATATCTGGCCTGTCCCTTCCTGTATCTGGCCAGTCCCTTCCCATCTCGTCCTGTCTCTGGCCTGTCCCGTTCTGTCTCTGGCCGGTCCCGTCCTGTCTCTGACCCATCCGGTGCTACCTCTGGCCTGTCCAATCCTGTCTCTTGCCTGTCCCATCTCTGGCCCGTCCCGTCCTGTCTTTGGCCCATCACGTCCTGTCTCTGGAACGTCCCGTCCTCTCTTTTGCCCGTCCCGTCCTCTCTCTTGCCCGTCCCCTCCTGTCTCTGGCCCGACCTGTCCTGTCCTACCTCAGACCAGTCCCGTACTACTCTGTCCCGTCCCATCCCTGGACTGTCCTGTATCTGGACCGTCCAGTCCTGTATCTGTCGCCCCGTTTCTAGCCCGTCCAGTCTTGTCTCTGGCACGCCTCAGTCCGTCCTATCTCCGGCCCGTCCAGTATTGTCTCTGGCCCGTCTCGTCATGTCTCTGGATCGTCCCGTCCGGTCCTGACTCTGGCCCGTCCTGTATCTGGCCCATTCCGTATCTGGCCTGTTCCGTCCTGTATCTGGCCCATCCCATTAAAGGTAGTATTATCAAATCCTCCACAAATTTACACATAAAGGAACTTTAACCTGGGGTGTGTTTTAAATTAAGGTGAGTTCAATAGTTAGAAAAATATGATACTTTCCATAAATTATTAGCAAAATGTTTAAATGACACCTATCAAAAAAACAGCCTCCTCCATATCCCCTCAAGCTGTCCTATCCATCACCAAGATAGGTGCATCTTCTGCCATTTAGGTAGAAGTAATCTTCAAACAATTTGCTTCTAATTTAGATAAAGTACCAGGAAGGTATATCATGCAAACTCTACATGTGACGTTTGCCTATTAAACAATAGTTGTAATATTTATTTGCAAAATTTCCATTTTCTCTACACCTGACCTACACTACTTAATTGTAACATCCCTGGCGGCGTGCTGGCATGGCTTCCCATCTCACACCATGCAAGACCGCCGACTTACCCACCAATGCAGGCTACGCACTATGTTCCTATGCTGGCTGTGTGCATGTGTCTTGGCTGCTTGTTGAGGGCGGTAGCGGGAGCACTTCCTGATTCTTAAAGGAACAGTGCACGCATTCCTAATGTGTCCCCAGTTCTGTATCTCACCCGTCCCGGTCTCTGGCCCGTCGCGGTCTCTGGCCCATCCCGTCCTGTCTCTTGCCCGTTCCTGGCCCCTCCCATCCTGTCTATGGCCCCTCCTGTAATGTCTAACCCGCCCCTTCCCGTATCTGGTCCGTCCAGTCCCATATCTGACCTGTTTAGTCCCGTATCTGGCTGTCCCTTATGTTGCCCATCTCATCCCGTATCTGGCCCACCTCGTCCCTTCCCGTCTCTGGCACGTCCTGTCCCGTATCTGACCATACCAGTCCCTATCTGGCCCGTCCCGTATATGGCCAGGCCCATTCAGTATCTGGCCCGTCCCATCCTGTCCATGGCTCATCCCATATCTAGCCTGTCCTGTCCCATATCTGGACCGTCCCGTATCTGGCCCATGTCGTCCTGTATCTGGCCTGTCCAATATTTGGCCCGTACCGTCCTGTATCTGGCCTGTACTGTACTGTATCTGGGGCATCCCGTCCTGTCTCTGGCCCATCTTTTCCTGTATCTGGACCGTCCTATAATGTATAGCTTGTCCCGTCCTGTTTCTGGCCCGACCCCGTCCTGTCTCTGGCTCGTCCTGTCCTGTATCTGGTCCGACCCATACCGTCGCTGGCCCGTCCCATCCTGTCTATTTCCCGTCCCATAATGTATAGCTCGTCCCATCCTGTTTCTGGCCCGTCCCATCCTATCTCTGCCTCGTCCCGTCCTATATCTGGCCCGTCCCATCTCGTATCTGGCCCGTCCCGCATCTGGCCTGTCCTGTCCCGTATCTAGCCTGTCCCTTCCTGTATCTGGCCAGTCCCTTCCCATCTCGTCCTGTCTCTGGCCTGTCCCGTCCTGTCTCTGGCCCGTCCGGTGCTATCTCTGGCCTGTCCCCAGGATGCGCAGTAATATGGGATCGTGTTCTTATCATTTCTCCCACAGTCCCTGCAGCTTCAGCCGCACAGATCGGACCCCGGGGCGAGGGGTGATACCTGCTGCAATCCTTGTATCCTGAAGTACTGCGGCCGCTGTACTGGGGTCCTAGAAAGTTATACCCCAGGGAAGACAGTGGAAGGAGGAACACGGAAAGGGATCATTCATACTTATCCGTCACTTAGTAATCGCCATCTTCCATCTGTGGCCTGGAGAAAATGCTGGTCTTGCTTGTAATCGGAGGGGAGGACACATCTGCCGGTGAGACGACTGCTCTGCTCCAGTGATCGGCTGCAACTGGTGTGAGTGGGGGATTGAGCTATGTAATAAGGGAGAAAACGATGATGTCATAAAGGAAGAAAAGGTGATGATGTCATAAGAGCAGAGAGAAGCCCAGGACGAGCACAGCAATAGCTCCTACAGCAATTCATTATTTTCACAGCTTAATGTTTTTGGTAATCTGGAATAAATCTTTATGCAGAGGCTTCTCTGTGATAGAACAACCACCCCCACCATACACAGCACAGGATGGGCCCCGGAATCACTGCTATTGTGCACTTGATGTAATCTATAAATATGGACATCCTGGCACAGAAAGTGAAATAACCAATACTTGCATTCACCAGTAGAGGGAGCGCAAGAGCGAGCAGCATAAAGCCGCACATTACATGTCCTATGTATACAATTACCGGGCGGTAGAGGGCGCAATTTGATAAAAAAGGAATAAATAAAATCACCAACTGTAGCTCGCCAGCGCCGCCTCCAGGGTCCTTCCTCCGGCATAAAGCACAGTGACGGCCTCCAACACCGCCCTCTGCCCGCCCCCGGCCGTCGGTACCTCCCAGCTCTGTCAGCGCCGCCCGGGACAGGAGATGAGGCTGCGCTTGTTACCTCAGCAGGACGCAGGATACTTCATGCCGTTGGAGCCGGTGTTACGCAGGGGACGTCGGTCAGCGCGATGACGTCACTGCATGGCACCGACAAGCGTTGACTGTGAGACGTGATTGAAGAGGAGGCGGAGGCTGCGGTGACCCGGAGCCTGGAAGAAGGAGGAGAAGAGAGTTCATTTTTATTCTTATATTATTTGGCCTCTGACTGGGGGACATTATATTATATGTGGGTCTGTGAGGACATTATATTATATGTGGGTCTGTGAGGACATTATATTATATGTGGGTCTGTGAGGACATTATATTATATGTGGGTCTGTGAGGACATTATATTATATGTGGGTCTGTGAGGACATTATATTATATGTGGGTCTGTGGGGACATTATATTATATGTGGGTCTGTGGGGACATTATATTATATGTGGGTCTGTGGGGACATTATATTATATGTGGGTCTGTGAGGACATTATATTATATGTGGTTCTGTGAGGACATTATATTATATGTGGGTCTGTGAGGACATTATATTATATGTGGGTCTGTGAGGACATTATATTATATGTGGGTCTGTGAGGACATTATATTATATGTGGGTCTGTGAGGACATTATATTATATGTGGGTCTGTGAGGACATTATATTATATGTGGGTCTGTGAGGACATTATATTATATGTGGGTCAGTGGGGACATTATATTATATGTGGGTCTGTGAGGACATTATATTATATGTGGGTCTGTGAGGACATTATATTATATGTGGGTCTGTGAGGACATTATATTATATGTGGGTCTGTGAGGACATTATATTATATGTGGGTCTGTGGGGACATTATATTATATGTGGGTCTGTGAGGACATTATATTATATGTGGGTCTGTGAGGACATTATATTATATGTGGGTCTGTGGGGACATTATATTATATGTGGGTCTGTGAGGACATTATATTATATGTGGGTCTGTGGGGTCATTATATTATATGTGGGTCTGTGAGGACATTATATTATATGTGGGTCTGTGGGGACATTATATTATATGTGGGTCTGTGGGGACATTATATTATATGTGGGTCTGTGGGGACATTATATTATATGTGGGTCTGTGGGGACATTATATTATATGTGGGTCTGTGGGGACATTATATTATATGTGGGTCAGTGGGGACATAATATTATATGTGGGACATTATATTATATGTGGGTCCGTGAGGACATTATATTATATGTGGGTCTGTGAGGACATTATATTATATGTGGGTCTGTGAGGACATTATATTATATGTGGGTCTGTGGAGACATTATATTATATGTGGGTCTGTGAGGACATTATATTATATGTGGGTCTCTGAGGACATTATATTATATGTGGGTCTGTGAGGACATTATATTATATGTGGGTCTGTGGGCACATTATATTATATGTGGGTCTGTGGGACATTATATTATATGTGGGTCTGTGGGGACATTATATTATATGTGGGTCTGTGGGGACATTATATTATATGTGGGTCTGTGGGGACATTATATTATATGTGGGTCTGTGAGGACATTATATTATATGTGGGTCTGTGGGGACATTATATTATATGTGGGTCTGTGAGGACATTATATTATATGTGGGTCTGTGAGGACATTATATTATATGTGGGTCTGTGGGGACATTATATTATATGTGGGTCTGTGAGGACATTACATTATATGTGGGTCTGTGAGGACATTATATTATATGTGGGTCTGTGGGGACATTATATTATATGTGGGTCTGTGGGGACATTATATTATATGTGGGTCAGTGGGGACATTATATTATATGTGGGACATTATATTGTATGTGGGTCTGTGAGGACATTATATTATATGTGGGTCCGTGAGGACATTATATTATATGTGGGTCTGTGAGGACATTATATTATATGTGGGTCTGTGAGGACATTATATTATATGTGGGTCTGTGAGGACATTATATTATTTGTGGGTCTGTGGGCACATTATATTATATGTGGGTCTGTGAGGACATTATATTATTTGTGGGTCTGTGGGCACATTATATTATATGTGGGTCTGTGGGGACATTATATTATATGTGGGTCTGTGGGGACATTATATTATATGTGGGTCTGTGAGGACATTATATTATATGTGGGTCTGTGAGGACATTATATTATATGTGGGTCTGTGAGGACATTATATTATATGTGGGTCTGTGAGGACATTATATTATATGTGGGTCTGTCAGGACATTATATTATATGTGGGTCTGTGAGGACATTATATTATATGTGGGTCTGTGAGGACATTATATTATATGTGTGTCTGTGGGGACATTATATTATATGTGGGTCTGTGGGGACATTATATTATATGTGTGTCTGTGGTGACATTATATTATGTGTGGGTCTGTGAGGACATTATATTATATGTGGGTCTGTGGTGACATTATATTATATGTGGGTCTGTGAGGACATTATATTATATGTGGGTCTGTGGGGACATTATATTATATGTGGGTCTGTGAGGACATTATATTATATGTGGGTCTGTGGGGACATTATATTATATGTGGGTCTGTGGGGAACATTATATTATATGTGGGTCTGTGAGGACATTATATTATATGTGGGTCTGTGGGACATTATATTATATGTGGGTCTGTGGGGACATTATATTATATGTGGGTCTGTGAGGACATTATATTATATGTGTGTCTGTGGGGACATTATATTATATGTGGGTCTGTGGGGACATTATATTATATGTGGGTCTGTGGGGACATTATTTTATATGTGGGTCTGTGGGGACATTATATTATATGTGGGTCTGTGAGGACATTATATTATATGTGGGTCTGTGAGGACATTATATTATATGTGGGTCTGTGGGACATTATATTATATGTGGGTCTGTGGGGACATTATATTATATGTGGGTCTGTGAGGACATTATATTATATGTGGGTCTGTGAGGACATTATATTATATGTGGGTCTGTGAGGACATTATATTATATGT
Organism: Phyllobates terribilis; assembly: GCF_046119375.1. Lineage (NCBI taxonomy): Eukaryota > Metazoa > Chordata > Amphibia > Anura > Dendrobatidae > Phyllobates > Phyllobates terribilis. The sequence goes on from NW_027363645.1 coordinate 568,684, forward strand.
GGGTCTGTGAGGACATTATATTATATGTGGGTCTGTGAGGACATTATATTATATGTGGGTCTGTGAGGACATTATATTATATGTGGGTCTGTGAGGACATTATATTATATGTGGGTCTGTGAGGACATTATATTATATGTGGGTCTGTGAGGACATTATATTATATGTGGGTCTGTGGGTACATTATATTATATGTGGGTCTGTGGGGACATTATATTATATGTGGGTCTGTGAGGACATTATATTATATGTGGGTCTGTGAGGACATTATATTATATGTGGGTCTGTGGGGACATTATATTATATGTGGGTCTGTGGGGACATTATATTATATGTGGGTCTGTGGGGACATTATATTATATGTGGGTCTGTGGGGACATTATATTATATGTGGGTCAGTGGGGACATTATATTATATGTGGGACATTATATTATATGTGGGTCCGTGAGGACATTATATTATATGTGGGTCTGTGGGGACATTATATTATATGTGGGTCTGTGGGGACATTATATTATATGTGGGTCTGTGGGGACATTATATTATATGTGGGTCAGTGGGGACATTATATTATATGTGGGACATTATATTATATGTGGGTCCGTGAGGACATTATATTATATGTGGGTCTGTGAGGACATTATATTATATGTGGGTCTGTGAGGACATTATATTATATGTGGGTCTGTGGAAGACATTATATTATATGTGGGTCTGTGAGGACATTATATTATATGTGGGTCTCTGAGGACATTATATTATATGTGGGTCTGTGAGGACATTATATTATATGTGGGTCTGTGGGCACATTATATTATATGTGGGTCTGTGGGACATTATATTATATGTGGGTCTGTGGGGACATTATATTATATGTGGGTCTGTGGGGACATTATATTATATGTGGGTCTGTGGGGACATTATATTATATGTGGGTCTGTGAGGACATTATATTATATGTGGGTCTGTGGGGACATTATATTATATGTGGGTCTGTGAGGACATTATATTATATGTGGGTCTGTGAGGACATTATATTATATGTGGGTCTGTGGGGACATTATATTATATGTGGGTCTGTGAGGACATTACATTATATGTGGGTCTGTGAGGACATTATATTATATGTGGGTCTGTGGGGACATTATATTATATGTGGTCTGTGGGGACATTATATTATATGTGGGTCAGTGGGGACATTATATTATATGTGGGACATTATATTATATGTGGGTCTGTGAGGACATTATATTATATGTGGGTCTGTGGGACATTATATTATATGTGGGTCTGTGAGGACATTATATTATATGTGGGTCTGGGGGCACATTATATTATATGTGGGTCTGTGAGGACATTATATTATTTGTGGGTCTGTGGGCACATTATATTATATGTGGGTCTGTGAGGACATATATTATATGTGTGTCTGTGGGGACATTATATTATATGTGGGTCTGTGAGGACATTATATTATATGTGGGTCTGTGAGGACATTATATTATATGTGGGTCTGTGAGGACATTATATTATATGTGGGTCTGTGAGGACATTATATTATATGTGGGTCTGTGAGGACATTATATTATATGTGGGTCTGTGAGGACATTATATTATATGTGGGTCTGTGAGGACATTATATTATATGTGGGTCTGTGAGGACATTATATTATATGTGGGTCTGTGGGGACATTATATTATATGTGGGTCTGTGAGGACATTATATTATATGTGGGTCTGTGAGGACATATATTATATGTGGGTCTGTGAGGACATTATATTATATGTGGTCTGTGAGGACATTATATTATATGTGGGTCTGTGGGGACATTATATTATATGTGGGTCTGTGAGGACATTATATTATATGTGGGTCTGTGAGGACATTATATTATATGTGGGTCTGTGAGGACATTATATTATATGTGGGTCTGTGAGGACATTATATTATATGTGGGTCTGTGAGGACATTATATTATATGTGGGTCTGTGAGGACATTATATTATATGTGGGTCTGTGAGGACATTATATATATGTGGGTCTGTGAGGACATTATATTATATGTGGGTCTGTGAGGACATTATATTATATGTGGGTCTGTGGGGACATTATATTAAATGTGGGTCTGTGAGGACATTATATATATGTGGGTCGTGAGGACATTATATTATATGTGGGTCGTGGGGACATTATATTATATGTGGGTCTGTGAGGACATTATATTATATGTGGGTCTGTGAGGACATTATATTATATGTGTGTCTGTGGGACATTATATTATATGTGGGTATGTGGGGACATTATATTATATGTGGGTCTGTGGGGACATTATATTATATGTGGGTCTGTGAGGGACATTATATTATATGTGGGTCTGTGAGGACATTATATTATATGTGGGTCTGTGGGACATTATATT